>NC_035449.2:133785385-134107052 GCF_002127325.2 Helianthus annuus | reverse complement strand
ATCAATGAGATTATTTCCTTATACTTCACTAATTAGAAGCCTTATGTAAGTTCAAGTCTATACTCGTTTATATATTACTCAGATTGCAACACACTAGATATGTCTAGATTAATGCGAAGCAACTAATAGAGTATTACAATATCTTTATAAGCAACGAGAGACTGTAATTTAAGGAAGAAGTGAGAACTCAAACCGGTTAATTACTCTAAGTTTTTAATCTTCAAAGATGACAAAATTTAATTTCGCGTATATTCTCATGTAATCTATCTCATGGAGGAGTCATAATAAACTAATAATAACAACCTAAGTTATTATGAAATAATATGTTGCTAATCACAAAGCAATGGTCACTAAATGTTGTTGAAAACTTATTAGTGGATTCATAAGTTTATTAATTCCATATAAATAATATAGTGAAGACTCAATTTGATAAAGTCAACTACTCTGTTTCCTTGAACAGTAACAGTTCGAGAGGTACTGCATTAAATTTCGATATGAAATTGTTGTTCGTTTATGAACGAATTGAGGAAACTAAATCTTTGTATCGAAAACATTCATGATATGCTAATGGATCCAATAACTAAAGGTTTATCGTCCATAAGTATATGCAAGCGCGTATAATAATGACGGGTTTATTGATGGCTATGTACACCTGCATATCGTACTATGAATGATTATCTATTAATTTCCTCATCAACTTTGATTTTCTATGTATCTAAATATGTTCTGCATGCATAATGACATATAGACAATTATTATACAAATCAAACGTTTAAAGGGATTACTTGTAAATTTTGATCATAATTGTTAGGTTTTTAGTTGAGGTTGTAATATGACTAATGGGGATCCTGAGTTGAATGTTGATTCAACGGCTATATTTCTCTACTACAGTTTTTGGTTTAAAAGCTAAAATGAGTATTAACTCATGATCAGGCTTATCTAACGCTCATAATAAATGAATGGTCGACCAAGTAGGAGAATGTAAGAATATATACAATAGTATATTATTTAATATATGGCCATTATAATTATTTATATAATTTTGGATCAAGATATATTAGTTGGTAATTGTTGATGGACCGTATTACCCTTATTAACTAATAAAGTGTCTCCCCTTAGGTGTATGTAAGGAGGTTATTTAGAGAGATAAAGGGTTAGACATTCTAGACATCAACTACACAATAAGTCGTCTCCACTCCCTACTCCAAAATCATGAGTTCATTAAGAACTCATAATCACCATCAAAACTATACTACCTAAACGAGAACTCGACCAAGTTGACAATCATATCGTCTACATTTATCCCTGATGTGGTTACTGACTTACCAGGTACACTTTAATTATGTTTTCCATTACATACATACACAACTGATCAGCCGTATTATCTAAACCTCTTTGCTTTTTTGTTAGAGCTAGACGACACTTTACATAGTCAATTCAAGGTCCTGGTGTTGTATTGCTCGTCTTATTATGTTAATCAACTCTCCATTACGTCAGTTGGTCTTTTGGACGTTTGGTTTTTATAGTTAACTAGTGTGATACCCTGCGTGATGTGGCGGGATTTTGCTTCGTATCGGTTTGGTTCTTACGGTATTGACAACTCATTATAGCAACCGAAAGAGAAAAACCCAATAAAAAAGTGGTGATATGTCAAAAAGGATATGGGCATGTTGTTTTACATCGATCGAAAACCATAAAAACGATTATCGATACTTGTTCCGATAATACCGATATCAGTACCGATGTTATTCGGTTGAAATAGATTCGGTTCGTTACCAACACTTGTATAGCCTACACTACTAATAAATATTCTATTTCGAATACAACTTTGTTTTCAACAAAATTTGTACCGGACTATCGAGAAAAAATTAAAACACAACAACATATTCAAGTTTTTTAAATTAACACGCAAATTACCAAAAAAACAAATCAAATTAGTTGAAAATTAAATAGATTAAATGTGTATATTATTTTATACTATTTAAGGTAAAACTGAAAATAAAAAATTAATAAAAGAGCTGTTCACTTAGTTTTTAATAAGTAATAATAATTATAATAATAATATTGGATATGAATACTGAATTTAGAATTAGTATCACAGTTCTTATGATGTTCTTAATTTTTATTTCATAGATATAAGAAGTGTATTTTGTATATAATAACAACCGAGTCAAGCAATTTATTAGATGATCAAT
This sequence comes from Helianthus annuus, assembly GCF_002127325.2. Lineage (NCBI taxonomy): Eukaryota > Viridiplantae > Streptophyta > Magnoliopsida > Asterales > Asteraceae > Helianthus > Helianthus annuus. Next base: position 134,104,857 of record NC_035449.2, on the reverse strand, counting down.
GCGAAAGTTAAAGACTATGTGGACCTTTTATATTCGAGTAAATGTTGCACACACATTACACATTTGTTTTATACATTTATGTTATGAATGTGAATGTGTTGGGTTTACTCTAGAGATGAGTAAATGGTACTGGTGTCGAATTTTCAGAACCGACTCTATTTTCAGTATTGACATTTAGTGTTTTCGGTATAGGTCCGTACGCTACCTGTTCGGTACCGGTTTCTATCTTCAAATACTGGTCCGTACCGGTATCGAACAGTACCGGCCGGTTATTTTCGGTACCGGTACCTATTTTTTAGAATTTTCAGTACTGGTTCGGTACAGAGTTCATCCCTAGTCGACGGGTTAAAATGTGTAACCTGAACCGACCCATATTATTATTTATGTCAGGTTGGCGTGACAAAATTATTATTATTATTATTATTATTATTATTATTATTATTATTATTATTATTATTATTATTATTATTATTATTATTATTATTATTATTATGTAAAATGAAAAACACAAATAATAAATTATAAGTTTTTCTTTCTAAATATTTAAATGGGTTAATGGGTCAACCGGACATGTGTTTAAAATGGATCGACCTGAACATGACCCATCTTTTAAACCAGTCATGTTAGTCGTTCGAGAGTGTGTTTTCTTTTATGTGCCATGTCAAAAGTTGCCCTTAGGTGATGCTATCTCTAGAATCAATCCAAAAGTGCAAGGATCCTAACCTAGTGTACGTTGTGAGTCAAAGGGGCAAGTGTCCTAAGCCAAGTTAACTTAACCCGCATGTTTGTTAAATTTCAATCCAAGAATTCTATCAACACATTTGTTAAATTAAATTGATTAAATTAATTTTCACAATTTGTTAATCACTATTTTAGTTGTTCCAATATAAATAAATGCTTATGTCAATTTATTCTAAACACTTATTTTGAAGGTAGAATAAATACAAATGTTGTTAATTAAGTAAAATCAATTTTATTGAATTTGATTATTTTAAAATAAATAATATTGATTAATGAGATTTTTTAAGATTTCATTTATTTTTAAAATTTGAAATTTTATCAAATATTTCTAAACTAATAACATGTTTCCAACTTTAATTATTATTAACATAAATGATAAATTACATGGAAATTTGCTGCTTTAAACACTTTTTTGCTCATACATAAATGATTAATCTTTACAACCAAATAAAACAAAAAAGGGAAAATAGATGTATGCATCAGAACTTGAGTGTCATTTGTATTGTTTTCTACACCATCAAAGTGGATGACCACTTCGGCACTTCAATTGTGACAATAATATTGAGTGTGTTTATTGCCATTATTGCTTCAACAAGAAAGTGTTTGGTATATATTCTTCTTTTTTATATTTATTTTATTCCTCACTTCTTTTTTTTTTTTTTTTTGGTAAGTAGGAGTAAACTTGATTATGATAACCACCATGTTTCACCCATCATATGCCCTTTCCTATGATGATGTGACCCACTTCTATCAGTCAATTAGCCACATGTGATCTTAGTATATTACAAAACATATTACACATGATTTTATAGTATTTTTTATCATATGCAAAGAATGAAACATTGGTTGTCAAATATAAATAAAAATATGTTATTTTGCCAATATGGAGAATCTTGGGTAATTGACAATAAGGAGATGTCACATTTTTATTGGTGTAGCATTTCTATGGAGCAATCAAGTTCGTCCAAACAAAACTATATTCTTTTTTGCATCAAACCAACCAATCAAAAGTTTTAAGAATCTTATTTTCTTTTCTTGAAACTTTTAATAAATATTAATGATTTATCCAATGTTTGAGAGTAAATTGTCATTTTAGTCCTTGAGTTTTTGTGTAAATTGTCGTTTTAGTTCAAATAGTTTTTTTTTTCTCTTTTGGGTCCCTGACTTTTCCTTTTTCTTGCTATTTTGATCACATTGCCTAACTTAGTCTAAAAACTAGGTTATAATCAGGGGTAGTTTTTGCATTAAATTATTATGAGATTTATAAATTATGTTGTAAACTACCCTGGTTATCACTACACAACAGTTATACCAAAAATACTTTGGTTATAACCAAAATTTTAGACTAAGTTAGGCAATGTGATCAAAATGGCAAGAAAATGGAAAAGTCAGAGACCCAGAGGAGAAAAAAAAAAACTATTTAGACTAAAATGGCAATTTGGACCAAACCTTATGGACTAAAATGGCAATTTACTCTATTAAAAATTTAAAACGAAAGATATGATTCATCAAACATTACTATATATTCCAAAAGTGAGAAAGAAAGAAAATATAAGTGATAAAAGTTAAACAGCTCGTTCCAATTCCCAAACCAAACGATTTAAACCAGCAAACCATCACCATGAACCGAATCGTTTGGATTTCAAACCAGCCGTCTTACTTTAGTTTAAACAGTTTGATTGATTTTAACAGTTTCTAAACACACGTTATTTTCATCATATATGATAGATGTACTATGTCATGTTTATTTCTCATTTTTGTGGGTGAGAAAAATGAAGAGTGCATGAAGAAAGGCATAAATAAAGGGACACCCATCCTCCCACTACCATTCATTAGATTCCTTTAGAGTCAATTCTTGATCCTCCATTTGAGATGGAAAAGTCATGGAAGCACCAAAGGTTATCTTTTTCAAGAGGATACCAACTATTGAAAACAATAAGCATCTTGTGCCCAAAAATTTGTGCTTTCATAACAATATGCAATAATTGTGCCCAAAAATTTGTGCTATCATAACAATATGCAATAAGAGACAAGTCCCCTATACAACATTATCAAAAAGTAATAATTTCATATTACACCCGTATACCAATAAGCGAAAAGAAATTGGCATCAACCAGTTAGGATACCATAACCATAACCTAGACCTATCAACCGACAAATCTTGTTTTGACTACCACACAAATGGGTCAACCCTTTTATTTGGGAATGAATAGTATTAGCACTAGATAACAACAATCAAGAATGAAAGGTTTCTCATCAATCAATACCCATGATCTATAATTGTATGAAAGGGAAAAGCATTAGGGTAGGATGGGTCAAATCAAGGTGGAGTTGTTGAATTTGCATTTTGCGTTTGAACGGTTTTGAAGTTCAAGACACCTGCAAGTCCTTTTCCTTTGGCAAGCTGCTCAAGTTCCTGAATTTTTTGCTTTAGAGATTCTAATTCTTCTGCTAAAGCTTCGTCTCGTTGCCTCATAACCTATGGAAATAAGGATGTATATTAAAAGACTATGACTAAAATTGAGGTGGGTTACATAGAGGTCTTGATCTTGATTTTGATCCATTTGTGTTATTGGTCAATTCAGGTAAGTTTTTATATCACTAACGGGTCAAATGGATGAAAAGAAACATGCCATATGGGCTGAACACTTGGACATGTCAAACGAGTTGAAAGTCAACATGAGTGTGTTTTTAATGCATATAGCATCCTAAATCAGTTTATTCAAAACATTATATAATTGTTGAGATAATGCGATTTCTTAATCATACGTGACACACTATTTATTTATTAAAAAAACAATTTTATTGTGTTTTGCTTCAACATGTACCTAAAGACTATCGTTTTCTATCTCAAACCTGTTAGACATCCTGCATTAGGCTGTAAACGAACCAAACGTTCATAAACTTTTCGGCAGGAGTTCGTTTTTTAAAATAAACGAACGAACATGAACAATTTTGTTGTTCATTGAATTAAACGAACGAACATGAACACACGTTTTGTTCGTTCATTTATGTTTGTCACCATCCTTTTATGTTCTTTATTTACGTTCATTTATGTTCATTTAAGTTAAATAAATACGTAACTAGTTATAATTATACAAATATAAACATTAAACGGGATTTCTAACTACTTATAAAAATAACTAATTAGTATTTTTTTTTTTTGAACGGCAAATTTGGATCACTGACAAATCATTGGAGCATCATCGTGCCACCAGCGGAGCCACCTGATCATATCCATCTCCACTAGGCAATAATGCCTATACACCAGTTCAGGATGAAACCCAATAAATATGGGAAAAACCCCCTTATGGGAATCGAACCCAGGACCTAATGGTCCCTAAGCCTTATCCCACCCCCAAGATGCCACTAGGCTATATTGCCATGGGGAACTAATTAGTAATTGGGCTTCCTAGTAATAAAATGGGCTTTCGTACTGAACTTATCGTAACTAATCACTAATTTATATTAAAAAACTACTTTTTGTTCGTTTATGTTTGGTCTGTTATGTTCATTTGTGTTCGTTATATTTATTAAATTACGTTCGTATACGTTTGTTTGTTTATGTTCATTTACATTCGTGAACTGTTCGAATAGGTTTTAAACGAACACGAACATGTTCATTTTCTTGAAGAACAAACATGAACAAAAACATATGTTCGATTATATGTTCATGTTCGCATTCGGTTAAAGTTAAATGAACGAACAAGTTCATGTCCGTTCGGTTCTTTTATAGGCCCAACGTGCATATATGCCACTTGTACCAAAAACAAATTTGTGTTTAGGTACTTAATATCATTACACTTATACAGCACAAAAGAGATTGCACCAAAAATGAAGCCAGATATGAGTAATAGTATAGATCTTATCCTTAAAAAGCATACTAAAATGCGTTTTGGTAAATTTGGAAATACGTCACATTGTCATGGGCATGCGTAATCTAGTATGATGACTGGTATTTTCAAACTTAGCTTGTGATCACAACTCATAATATTAGTTTTGCTAAGTGGGAAAACGGGCAAGTCAAAAGCAAGGTTTAAAAAAACGGAAACGAGTTTCGAGGCGTTTTCCCTTCGCCTCACGAGGCGTAAGCCTCGGGGCGAACCGAGGCGTAAGCCCGAGGCGGAGTTAAAAAATAAATATAAATATTATATATCTTATAAAAATAGTAATACTAACTAAATTCATCATCAAATTCATCAAAATAATCAAAAACACACATAAAAAAGACATAAACTGCTTGAAATTGACACAAAAACTCAAAAACATAAAAAACAAATATCAAAAACCCCTGAGGCGCACCTGAGGCGCAGCCTTTTTAGCGCCTCAGCCCCTCTGAGGCGCACATACAGTATAAACTCCCTGAGGCGCGCCTCGGAATCGTTTTTTGGCCGTTTCGCCTTGAGGCACGCCTCAGCCGTTTTTTAAAACCATGGTCAAAAGGCGTTCTGTCAAAATAGGTTGGTTGTCCCACAAACACTCTTTTAATCCAAATAAATATATATATATATAAATAACTAACGTGCTCTTACTAATATTACAATTTAAGGGTATCTTACGCATTTGAACACACTTCCGATGACTCTCTACCCAGTTGATAGTTTCCGTTAAGGTTAATTCTTTAACATAACCCGTTTGAACCGTTAGGGACAGAGCATAACTAAATTGACCCAAATATTTTTGACACCCTAGTTTTTGGGTGAATATCATATGAGCGCTGCAGTGGGTAATGGATATTTAGCATCACTAGAACGTATTTTGCAAGGTATAAAAGTCAAACTTACCTCCATTTCATGTCTGCGGGCTTCCTCTTTTTTGGCTTCTGATCGAGCACTTCTTTGCACCTCAAAAATGAGGGCTACTCCGGCGACCTATTTGAAATTTTATAAAATATAATAAGCCACCCTTAAATAAATAAATAAATATAAAGTCGGATCAAGCTACATAACCATTTATCACGCAAATCTTTGATGATTGGTTGAGAACAAATTCATGCGAGCTCTTTATAGATAAAAGATATCAAAATGTACCCATTGACTTCAGATAATAAATTAAACCGCTAAAGAGTCTAGAACAAGTATTACAAGGTCATAAGCGACCTTCATGGACAAACTATGTTTCAAGATCAAAAAAGAAGTATAAAAATAAATTAATAAATATATTAGACATCCTAATGATGAGGATCCAGCAACTAACTTCTCTATTTGTTATTCCCCTTCAAATATAAAATATGCTATGCAATTTTGTGTGCATGGAAGACATTAGACAACATGATGAATAGTATAAACCAAGTGAGATGTTAACAATAGAGTGGACCGTAAGTCTAAGTTGTCAAAGACGCAAGGCACAGGCGAGGCGCATCGGCCTCGCCCGGAGCCTAGGCGCAAAAAAAGCATGGGCTTTTTTAAGAAAAGCGCACATAGAGAAAAAAATATAAAAAATATGTTATGCTTTGAAAATAAATAAGATTCCACATATAAAATAAATTATATATGCCATTTAAGATCATGTAGGTAATAGTTCGTAGCAAAAGTTTAGGACTTATACACACGTAGTGATGCCAAAAGTTATACCCAAAGTTACTAGGAATTATACAAACGTTTGCGGTTACTAAAACATCTAAACTTGTAGTTCATCATCAATCATCAAGACCATCATCAAAGTCATCAGAATTTCCATCAACATCAATTGGATATTCAGCTTCGGATCGCCTCGCTGCGCCCGAGCGCCTAGGCGCGCGCCTTTTGCGCCTGAGCACCGTTTTTACAAAAAAAAAAACCCATTTTTGCGCCTAAGCTACCACCAGGCGCTATAGGCGCGCCTCGCTGCGCCCGTGCGCCTAGGCGCGCGCTTTTTGCGTTTTTGACAACTATGTCGTAAGTTAGAAAAACTTGCATAATTGCATGTAATTAGTTATGCAGTTAATATCGGTTATCGCCTATCGGCCCTTTACAAACTATCGGTCCAGAATATCAGTTCCGATATTATCGGCAACGTTGAACGATACTTGATCGTGACCAATATTTTGGATGTCTTGGTTGATGTGGACTCGGAGGAAGATTTCATGGCTTATGATTAGATCATGTTTTAAAATATTGGCACTTTTGAGTTTTGACTTTTGATATTACTATTAATATTATATATGTTTTACGCAGGGGCGGAACCAAAGGGGGGTCAAGAGGTCCACCGACCCCCCGGGAATAGCAATTTGTAAGATTTTTATATGTACAATATGAGATTTTTCTAGGAAAAAACATGTTTTAGACTCTCTAGTTGTAGCCGGTAGAAAAGAGAGTCTTATAATGACCCCCTGATAAAGAAGTTCTGGTTCTGCCACTGGTTTTACGTTTTGTATATGTGTGATATTAAAATTACTGATATCCCACACCGATAACCTATATCTCAAATATCAACCCTTGACCGATATTTGATTTTGGACCGCATTAACTATATAGACTTTGGCCAGTCTCTAGTGTCATGCTCCATGCAACAAAGTATGAGGATTTGCCATGCAGATCTCATAGAGTCATATGCGCTTACAATGTGAGACAATGACCTTTTTCAACTTGGAGATAATTACGACATAATAAGAGCTACATAATTGTTAATTGATAATTTTCTATCAAGTGTACTTATTTGCTGCAATGAATCAAGCAGTTTCCCATTTATCTTTGCAACGGTCAACTGTTATTATTCTTTGCATCACGTTTTACCATATTAGAATTTCTTGGCATTGCTTTCTAGGTTCTTCTGATATGTGCAATTCTTCTCTAACTATAAGTAGATTAATGAGACTTGAACAGACAATTAATACGATGAAGAAGAAGTTTAGTGTTTAGATAGCAGGAACAACAATATATCGACTTACCGAGAAGACAAAGAGTTCACTTATAAGGTCCCCAGCTGCCTGAACGGCTTTCTCCTCATCCAACGGCCGAATTTCGACATCTGTTGCATGCCCATAAATTCGTCTTTGTATTGTCGTTGTTAGCCTGTGGTTTGCCTATTCCATTATTCAACACCAAGAGAACACATAATTCAATATTCGTCGATAACATTCAAACTTAGTGATTTGCAAACAAAGAAGAATTAATACGTATCACAATCATCTAGCTTCTTTATTCAATTGTACTTATGCCAGATTTAGGAGCCTAAAATGCTCATACAACTTGATTAATTTGTGACATTGCATCCTAACTGAGCAACCGGTTTGAATTTTGCAATTTTACAAGGGTGAGAAGATTGATCTTGTGTCCCTATGTGGGTCATCAACAAGATCAAAAGTTCACACTGCAACTAATGCATACCAAATTCTGCTAAAGCTACGAAGCACTTTGTTGCTATAGCCCATAGTTGTTAATAGCGGCTATAGCAACCGTATAGCGCGCTATGTAGCCATGCGACGTAGTGTTGCTATATGGGTCATAGTGACAAATAGCGATGATAGCGATTGTTTTTTTTTTTTTTTTGATGTAAATAGCAATTAGATATAGCTATAAAATAGCTGGATTTATAGGTTTTTGTTAAATATACATGTAAATTAGCATATATACAAGGGTATTTTGATGTAATATACATATAAAAATTTTCAAAATTACTTTTATAGTGTAATCGCTATTCGCTACGTAGCCTATAGGTGCCTTGTCGCTATTTGCTATCGACAACTATGGCTATAGCATTTGTGACTTTTAGGTTTTGGTTGTCTCTAATCTCTATGCTGTATTTCGGGCACAAATTCCTCCATTTTAGTGAGGTGTCGCAATGTTAGTACCCCGACCTGTTTGGATGTTTCAAAAATGTTAGTAGTTCAGCAGATATATAGCATTAAAATTTCATTTTTCCTCACATACCTCTGTTCTGATCTCTTCATCTACGCGGGACGTTTAAAAAAGATTGTGAAATATACGTGGGTAAGAACAAAACAAAGATTTAGACTACTAGTTGTATTTCATTGTCATTATGCCAGTAGGCCCAAAACCTTAAATGATAGACCAAAAAGAAAAGAGAACGTCCCCGAAACGGGTACGGCAAAGGTACGGATCAGGAATGTTGATCGCGATATTGGAATTTGAAAGGGTTAAAACCCTAAAAATAAAAGGAAACGTCCCCGAAACGTTTTTGGATCCGTCCCCTCAACCCGGAAACGTTTGGGAAACGTCTCATGGCGTTTCCGTCCCCTGGACGGGTACTCATGGCTTGTCGGCGTCCCCGTGCTTCATATCTTTCATGTTCTACTTCAATTTGCAAAAAACGAGACAACCCGCTCATGAGCGAGCTACTCGAGATTGGCTCACTAAAATATCTAATCGAGCCGAGCTTAGACGAGCTCGAGCCTAAAACTAAGATCGTTTAATAAACGAGCTTTATACATAGAGCTCGAAACAAGCCGAGCTAGTTTGCAAAACCATAAAGACAACAATTCAGTTTATCTACTCCAAATCTAGCCCTACAATCCACAAACTTGATACCATTGTACACTTCAGATTAACCAAAAAGAAACCCAAATACCCAATGCTAACAAACATCACTTCAATTACATAGAGAAGATAAGAAAACACATGAAGAATCAGTTGACTACCTGTGCAAAACCGATGATTGAAGTTCGAAATTTGGGGTGAATTGCAGCCTGTTGTTTGAGCCTCTTAGCAATGGGTTTGCTTAAAGTTTTCAATGCGAGAGTACCGAGCTTTAGTAGTGGGAGAACCATTCCCCTTTCGTCCCGATCTGATAACTAGCTATTATTATGTAGAAAAATGTTGCACACCAAGTGTTTGATGAAATGCTGATTAGGAATAAGATGAAGAAACTGTGTATATATATATAGTTGATCCGTTCACTGATAATTGATTGATCAGGTGGATTGTAAATGTAAGAGCATTCTCATCCAAATCATCAAAATCTGTGTGGGAGGTTTTTAAAATATAAGAAGTATAAAAAGTGGTTGTGAGTGGAGGAGAGAGAAAATGTTACTGTTCATCTGTATATTTGGGGGGACACTGTTCACCCCCTATACTTTTTTAATATATATTGAAAGTGGTTGTGAGTGGAGGAGAGAGAAAATGTAATATATATTGAAAAGGAGAGAGAAAAAGTATTTGTTTTTAGTGAAAATATATTGATATAGTAGTTGTTTTTTAGTGGAATGTATGTATATTTTTAGTGGATTGGATGTGAATGCTCTAATGGTTTGCTTGCGAAACAAGATAGAGAAGAGGATGGATCGAAGAAAATTCTGCGTTTTCTTGCGTTGTTACGAATCTGACCAGCAATTGGTTGACTCTCAATATAAAAAAGAAAGTACTTTACTGCTCTCGACCCATAAAGATAGACCCAAACTATCTACACACTTGTAGATACGCATCCAAAAAAGGTGTTTTTTTTTTATTTGGCCAAAACACGGCGTTTTGGTCCGGTTAACCAGACAAAGACTGACGGGTCTGTTGACCGGACCAAACGCCGAGCTTTGGCCGCGTTTTGGTCCTGTCAACCAGACCGGGTGTTAGTCTTTTGTCTAGTTGACAGGACCAAAACGCAGCCAAAGCTCGACGTTTTGGTCCGGTCAATAGACCCGTCAGACACCCGTCAGTCTTTGTCTAGTTAACCGGACCAAAACGCCGCGTTTAGGCCACAGTTCGACACTGCAGTGTGTGCATATAAGGACAAAAAACACATTTTTAGTGTGTAAATAGGCAAAATGGTGTGTAAATAGGCAAAATGGTGTGTAGATAGGTACACCCTAAAGATATTTATAAGGCCACTCGCTGTGGGGTCGTCCTGGCGACGACCCCAAACACAATCCCAGGTGGCTCGTCTTCGTCGTGAACGTCGGGCAGTGGGACGATGGAGACCGGAGGTAAAGGACAAAATTTTATGAATCTTCTTCTCACACACATATACATACAACATATACATATATATTGTAGGCTCATCTCTCATTTCCTTATGTCCACCCTCTTTGCGTCATCTTCAGAGTCATCCTACGTGACGCTAAGGACATGGGGTATGGGGCTTGGGGCTTGGGTTGGGGGGAAACGCTCAAGCCATCATCCCGGGTGGGCTTGGGTTGAGGTGTGGCCCTTGGGGCTTGGCTTTCAAGCCGGGCGTGGGGCGGTATGGCTATGCTAGCTGGATGCCTCCCATTCGCTCACCCGCCACGTCATAACGGACATTCAAATTTTGAATTTTAAATTCAAACGGTTTGGGGGAACCAAACCGCCACCCGGTCACCCAACCACCCCCTATATATTGTAACCCCCAACCCACTGGTCCCCGCCAACCCACGAACCCAACCCCACCGGCTACCCACTTCTCTCGAACCCGCTAACCCACTGGTCCCCCCATCCCACGAACCCAACCCCACCGGCTAACCCACTGGTTCCCCCCCCCCCCCCCCCGCTATGGCATCCTAGACGTATGAAGAAGAAATGACACTCGTCACTAGCGTCGTTGACGCTATGAAGGGGCGGCCACCGGGCCAAACAAAATATTGGCCGGAAGCATTCGCGGCCTACCGACATAACGTCGGTAATGACCGCCACAACCTCAACGTGTGCCAACATAAATGGCGCGAGCTACGGCCCAAACTCGAGCGTTTCAAGGCTTACTACGAAGCCGTTCCGAGCGGCGAATTAAGCCACGAGGACCGGGTGGCGGTGGCGAACATAGAGTTTCAAGGCAAGGAGCGAAAGACGTTCGACAAGATCGACCTTTTTGAAATTTATTTAACGCTCTAGGTTTGTTATTTTGTAATTTTTAGAAATTATGTAATTTTTAGGATTATGTAATTTTTTAAATTTTAATGAAGTTGTAGTTTTTTTTATAAATGTTGTGTGATTTTTTATAATTTTTTTGTAATTTTTTTTAGTATTCTGTCACGCGGTGCACCCAACCCACGCCCCGCCATACCCTGCGGACACGTAACCAGGCGATGGGGGGGCTCCCATTCCACGTGTCAAATGCCCTAACCCAAGCCCCACCATATCCTACGGTCTAATGTGGAGGGTCATCCTCCAAGGATGAGCCTCACCCATACCATGTAGCCTAAGTTATTATCGTTGGAAACAATTTTTTTTAACTACAACAAAACCAAACTAACATAGATGTGTATGTGGATGACCTAGCTTATTTCTCGGCTAGGAGAGTTGTGGGCCAGGTTGGTTATCAGAGATCGTAGTTTCATTGCCGTTAGAACCATTTAAGTTGCTTAATAGGAGACCTGGAAAATATGAGTTCGATCCTTGAGTCAAACGGGTTTTACCAGTGATTTCACAGTTGTGCTTACGGACGGATGGGTTATCGGGTTTTCCCTGGAATTGGTGATGGAATCAGGTTACTCTCGAAGTACTCCGGTTGGTCCAATGCGTTAGGGGTGTTCAAAAAACTCGTGGCTCGCAGCTCGCTCGAAACTCACTCGAAAAAAGCTCGAAGAAAGCTCAGCTCGAAATTGGCTCGGCGGCTCGGCTCGAGCTTGGCCTGGCTCTGCTAGTGAGCTGGCTCGATAAGGTTTACATCCTTCATTTTTTTTTTTTGTCCCACATCGTTTAGAAAACAAAAACCAAGAGAGTATCTCCCCTATAAAAGAAGGTAAAGACAATATACAAAGTAAATTAACTATTTATACTTTCATATATAGCTATATGGTTAAATTAAATGGCAATTATAGCACTCAGTCTATGAAGAAATTCATTTTTAAGGGCTTTTTAAGTAGTAAATTTTGCGGTTTTTTGTTAGTTCGAGCTAGATCGAGCCGAGCCGAGCTAGCTTGAATTCTAATCGAGCTGAGCTCGAGCCTCAAATCTCAGCTCGAGCCAAGCCAGCTCGAATCGAGTTCAAGCCGAGCTTGAGCTAGGTCTAGCTCAGCTCGTTTACAGCCCTACAATGCATACCTCAAAAGTGCTCGAGATTAATTCTATTGGTCGTTTAAAAAAAGTTGTTTAATACGTTTACAACTTATTATACCATCAAGTTATTAGATTGATGGTTAAATACATGCTTTTAAATGAGCATGAATTAGGGTTGTTGAATTCACTTGAATAATATACGGGTTGTGTTTTGTTCAGGTTCAACTTTTTGTTGAGGTTCAACTATTCAATTTAACAACCGGATATAATTAACACCCTTTGTTATTATAACTTTTTTTAAAAGTTGATATATTTGTTTTTTAGAGCTTGTTGATTTGATATTATAAACTTATATGTTCCATAAACTTAAGACTTATTATTATTAACCTATAAATAAGCAATTTAATTATGTTTAAGGTTGTTATACCTTTAGCTTTGGGAGTTTTAAAAAAAATGGAATTTTCTTTTTTAACCATAAAGTTTTAATCTTTGACAATTTAAGTTTAAAGTTTTAATCTTTGTTTCCTTTTTTAACTCTGAAGTTTTAATCTTTGATAATTTAAGTTTAAAGTTTTAATCTTTGGTAATTTAACCCCTTTGATTAATTTGATTTTTCACTTCTAATTCAAAAGTTTCCATCTTATACAATTTATCCCCTTTGATTAATTTGATTTTTCACTTCTAATTCAAAAGTTTCCATCTTTTGCGATTTAACCGCTTTGATTTTTTTTACTTACGTGTTGTAATATTGGCTTTGGGGGTTTTAAACAAAAATTGATTTTTTTACTTTTCAACCAAAAGTATTTCATAAATTACTTTTAACCCAAAATTATTTGGTTTTTTTTTTACTTTTAACACAAAATTTTTTATCTTTTGCAAACTATCCTCACAACTTTTTTTACTTTCAACTTTGGTCCTTTATAGTTTTCATTTTCCGCAAATTTTTCGTTTTATGCTTCGTTCTAAATTTTGTGACTTAACACATCGCAACGTGCTTCTTTGGTTTAACGTTTTTACGTTTCGTTCTAAATTTTGCGAGTTAACACGACGCGACGTGCGTGTGTGGGTGAACGATTTTACATCGTCTATTTTTCCCGTTTGATAGGTTCAACATAATGTGCGCGTCCTAAATCGACTTAGTTATAACTAAAGAATCATCGTCGTATTGCGGCGGATCGTAATTCTAGTTAGTTATTAAAAACTAGTTTATTCTTTTTATAATATTAACAAGCTCGTAAACGATAAACATAAATAATTTTAAGCACCTCTTAAAAAATATATTTATTAATATACACAATTATATATAAGCAGTGGCGGAGCTTCAACGGAAACTCGGTGGGGGCTGGACTCTAAAAATCTAAATCGGTGGGGGCATGCTCTTAAAAATCTAATATTTTTCACTAATAAAAAAACTTTCGATAAAATTAACATTACGAGCGAAAAATTGGTGGGATCGAGGCACCTTCTGGCCTCCATTATCCTCCGCCTTGTATATAGGTTAGGGGTGCTAAACGGGCCGTGTTTGCAGATTCAACCTGACCTAAACCTGAAAATTTTAGATGAAACCGAACCTGAAAATCGTGTCATTCATATGAACCCGAATATTTATGGATTGACCCGAACACGGCCCATTTAACCCGATTTTTTATTTTTTATTTTTTTTCAGCAAATTAATACATTTAAATTTAATAAATAAAATCTTATGTGACTTTCTCTTTTTAAGTTGTTATATGGCATAAAATACACACCCAATTTAATTTATGACATAAAACATATTATAAAAAGATAAAATATAATATAAATGGGTTAAATGGGTCACCCCTCCTAACTCAGAAAGATAGAAAAATCAAGTGGGAGAAGAACAAGAAACAACTTTCCAATTATTAAAGCATAAGTTATGCAATGCTCCAATTCTCACCTTTCCTGATGGAACCGATGACTTTGTAGTCTGCTGTGACACATCCTATAAAGGTTTGGGGTGTGTATTGATGCAAAGAAACAAAGTTATTGCTTATGCTTCCCGACAGTTGAAGATACACGAAGAGAATCATACGACTCATGATTTGGAACCGTGAGCAGTAATTTTTGCACTTAAAATATGGCGACATTATTTATATGGAACAAAGTGCACAATTTATACATATCACAAGAGTTTGCAGCACATATTTGACCAGAAAGAGCTGAACATGAGGCAAAGGAGATGAGTGGAATTGTTAAACAATTATGATTGTGAAATTAAGTACAACAGGGAAAGCTAATGTGGTAGCTGATGCACTAAGTCGAAAAGAAGGGGTTAAACACTTAGAGTACGAGCACTTGGAATGATAGTCCAAACTAGTCTCAAGGAGCGGATTTGTGTCGCTCAAGAGGAAGCTTTGAAAGAAAGCCACGTAGAGAATGAAGACCTACACGGAAACGGAAAGAACTTCGAAATGAAAACGGACGAAGTGTTGTATTTCAAGAACAAAGTGTAGATTCCTACTCTCCATGATCTAAGGAAATTGATCATGGACGAGGCGCAGAAATCTATGTATCCTATTCATCCCGGTACGGATAAGATGTACCATGTGTCACACCCCTCCAAAACCCCACCCCGCCTTGGAGGCGTGACGTGCCCAGGATCATAGCCACCAATCATATTGAACAACCATGTAGTTTATTTATAAAAACCAACACAATACAATTGGTGTCAAAACATAGTTTTGAGTTTACAGCGGAAGCAAAACATAAGTTTAATATAAGTTTTCCCACAACGACCACGCCTCCCAGTGCAAGCTCCTTAAGCTAGGGACCTAACAACCTGCAAGGCATGTGACAACGAGTCAACAACAAAGTTGAGTGAATTTACAGTTGGTTCACTGGCTTTACTAGCCCGTATCGCGGTCTCCCAGACATGTGTGCGAAGGTTAGTATTCGTATCGTATCGCGTCGCGGCCCTACAGGCATGTGTGCGAAGATTAGTGGAGTGGCATCCTACCTCTGGAGGATGGCCGTGCCTTGTAGAAAGTTCGTGAACTCACATTTGCTTTTGCTTTGCTTGGTTTGCCTATCTTCTTTGATTGTAAGGGTATGGGATAGAGTTTATCCTACTGATAAGCCTAATAATCTAATGCACACGAAATTAGGTAAATAACCAATACAGCATTTACGACAATTCACGAGATTAAACCCTCACAACGATTAACAAAGTGCAATACTTAACAATTCAGCGGATTCACAACGAATAACAGAGCATAGTCTGAAATTGGATAATACTCAAATATTCAAGTCGAAATCACGACGAATAACAAAGTATAAACTCAATTTGAGCAGCACTTAATCATACATTGGATAGTTTTAATCGATCGGACGTTGAATCGTAATAGCGATCGAATTATTACCCTGATTCGTAGCAGCACTTCGTGAATCGTGTGTGTTAATTGTACTGCTATTGCTCTAATTCGATGTACACAGTGAGTTTGGACGTCGTTCTAAAGACAGAATTCAAGTGCCAATGTCTGCTATTTATACTGATTTTTGGACATGCTTACGGACCGTATGCCTTATCCCTTACGGTCCGTAAGGGACACCTATTTACTATAGGGTAGCCACGTTTGGGACTAGGCCTGCTGAGTTGACAGAATTAGCAAATGAAATTTAAACAACGATTTATTTAGATAATCATTCAACTAGGGTTTACCCCCTTGAGTTTTAAGGGCCCTAATCCTGATTCTGATTGTTCTGAAACTTTCAGGGTTTGTGCAGAATCACCTGGGGATCTTAATTTGGGTTTCCAATTAGACTAATTAAAATAATAAATAGGACTTTTAGTGAGAGTTGCTACATTCTCCCCTCCTTATAGAAATCTCGTCCTCGAGATTTATTCGAATAAGTAAGGATACCAGTACTAATCTTTTATGCTCGAGAGACTTAACCTTTCTGTCTTCTATCTAAAGTGGTTTCTCAACTAATCTTTTAATTTTTTTTTTCATTCACTTATATGTCTTGTAGAGGTACTACCAGCAATTCGTCAGATAGATATTTCTTAAAGTTGGATACATGAAATACTTAGGGAAGACTTAACCTTAGTCGTAACACTTATTATAGAACATCGTAAAGTATTGAGTCTTGCACTTGGAGCGAAGCATCGTTGCGGATTACTGTACAAGTTATAGTCTGGTTTTAATAAAAACGTTTTCCCCTTACTAAAACCAAGTTCTCTATAACCAATGGCTCTGATACCACTCTGTCACACCCCTCCAAAACCCCACCCCGCCTTGGAGGCGTGACGTGCCCAGGATCATAGCCACCAATCATATTGAACAACCATGTAGTTTATTTATAAAAACCAACACAATACAATTGGTGTCAAAACATAGTTTTGAGTTTACAGCGGAAGCAAAACATAAGTTTAATATAAGTTTTCCCACAACGACCACGCCTCCCAGTGCAAGCTCCTTAAGCTAGGGACCTAACAACCTACAAGGCGGGGTGACAACGAGTCAACAACAAAGTTGAGTGAATTCACAGTTGGTTCACTGGCTTTACTAGCCCGTATCGCGGTCTCCCAGACATGTGTGCGAAGGTTAGTATTCGTATCGTATCGCGTCCGTATCACGTCGCGGCCCTACAGGCATGTGTGCAAAGATTAGTGGAGTGGCATCCTACCTCTGGAGGATGGCCGTGCCTTGTAGAAAGTTCGTGAACTCACCTTTGCTTTTGCTTTGCTTGGTTTGCCTATCTTCTTTGATTGTAAGGGTATGGGATAGAGTTTATCCTACTGATAAGCCTAATAATCTAATGCACACGAAATTAGGTAAATAACCAATACAGCATTTATGAAAATTCACGAGATTAAACCCTCACAACGATTAACAAAGTGCAATACTTAACAATTCAGCGGATTCACAACGAATAACAGAGCATAGTCCGAAATTGGATAATACTCAAATATTCAAGTCGAAATCACGACGAATAACAAAGTATAAACTCAATTTGAGCAGCACTTAATCATACGTTGGATAGTTTTAATCGATCGGACGTTGAATCGTAATAGCGATCGAATTATTACCCTGATTCGTAGCAGCACTTCGTGAATCGTGTGTGTTAATTGTACTGCTATTGCTCTAATTCGACGTACACAGTGAGTTTGGACGTCGTTCTAAAGACAGAATTCAAGTGCCAATGTCTGCTATTTATACTGATTTTTTGACATGCTTACGGACCGTATGCCTTATCCCTTACGGTCCGTAAGGGACACCTATTTACTATAGGGTAGCCACGTTTGGGACTAGGCCTGCTGAGTTGACAGAATTGGCAAATGAAATTTAAACAACGATTTATTTAGATAATCATTCAACTAGGGTTTACCCCCCTTGAGTTTTAAGGGCCCTAATCCTGATTCTGATTGTTCTGAAACTTTCAGGGTTTGTGCAGAATCACCTGGGGATCTTAATTTGGGTTTCCAATTAGACTAAATAAAATAATAAATAGGACTTTTAGTGAGAGTTGCTACATTCTCCCCTCCTTATAGAAATCTCGTCCTCGAGATTTATTCGAATAAGTAAGGATACCAGTACTAATCTTTTATGCTCGAGAGACTTAACCTTTCTGTCTTCTATCTAAAGTGGTTTCTCAACTAATCTTTTAATTTTTTTTTTCATTCACTTATATGTCTTGTAGAGGTACTACCAGCAATTCGTCAGATAGATATTTCTTAAAGTTGGATACATGAAATACTTAGGGAAGACTTAACCTTAGCCGTAACACTTATTATAGAACATCGTAAAGTATTGAGTCTTGCACTTGGAGCGAAGCATCGTTGCGGATTACTGTACAGGTTATAGTCTGGTTTTAATAAAAACCTTTTCCCCTTACTAAAACCAAGTTCTCTATAACCAATGGCTCTGATACCACTGTGTCACACCCCTCCAAAACCCCACCCCGCCTTGGAGGTGTGACGTGCCCAGGATCATAGCCACCAATCATATTGAACAACCATGTAGTTTATTTATAAAAACCAACACAATACAATTGGTGTCAAAACATAGTTTTGAGTTTACAGCGGAAGCAAAACATAAGTTTAATATAAGTTTTCCCACAACGACCACGCCTCCCAGTGCAAGCTCCTTAAGCTAGGGACCTAACAACCTGCAAGGCATGTGACAACGAGTCAACAACAAAGTTGAGTGAATTCACAGTTGGTTCACTGGCTTTACTAGCCCGTATCGCGGTCTCCCAGACATGTGTGCGAAGGTTAGTATTCGTATCGTATCGCGTCGCGGCCCTACAGGCATGTGTGCGAAGATTAGTGGAGTGGCATCCTACCTCTGGAGGATGGCCGTGCCTTGTAGAAAGTTCGTGAACTCACATTTGCTTTTGCTTTGCTTGGTTTGCCTATCTTCTTTGATTGTAAGGGTATGGGATAGAGTTTATCCTACTGATAAGCCTAATAATCTAATGCACACGAAATTAGGTAAATAACCAATACAGCATTTACGACAATTCACGAGATTAAACCCTCACAACGATTAACAAAGTGCAATACTTAACAATTCAGCGGATTCACAACGAATAACAAAGCATAGTCCGAAATTGGATAATACTCAAATATTCAAGTCGAAATCACGACGAATAACAAAGTATAAACTCAATTTGAGCAGCACTTAATCATACGTTGGATAGTTTCAATCGATCGGACGTTGAATCGTAATAGCGATCGAATTATTACCCTGATTCGTAGCAGCACTTCGTGAATCGTGTGTGTTAATTGTACTGCTGTTGCTCTAATTCGACGTACACAGTGAGTTTGGACGTCGTTCTAAAGACAGAATTCAAGTGCCAATGTCTGCTATTTATACTGATTTTTGGACATGCTTACGGACCGTATGCCTTATCCCTTACGGTCCGTAAGGGACACCTATTTACTATAGGGTAGCCACATTTGGGACTAGGCCTGCTGAGTTGACAGAATTGGCAAATGAAACTTAAACAACGATTTATTTAGATAATCATTCAACTAGGGTTTACCCCCCTTGAGTTTTAGGGGCCCTAATCCTGATTCTGATTGTTCTGAAACTTTCAGGGTTTGTGCAGAATCACCTGGGGATCTTAATTTGGGTTTCCAATTAGACTAATTAAAATAATAAATAGGACTTTTAGTGAGAGTTGCTACACCATGGCCTTAAGGAATTCTATTGGTGGTCGGGTATGAAGAAGAATGTCACGACGTATGTGAGTAAGTGCTTGACGTGTGCTCGGTTAAAAGCCAAATACCAAAAACCTTTTGCAATTTTACAATAACCTGAGATACCATAATGGAAGTGGGAACAAATCACGCTAGATTTCGTGACCCACTTAACTAAGACACCTCGAGGCTACGATGCGATTTGGGTAGTAGTAATTAGACTACCCAAATCTGCACACTTTATACATATCCGTACTAATTACAAGACGGAGAAACTTGCAGAAACCTACACTGATGAAATTGTGGCTCGTCATGGAGTAGCCATTGCCATCATTTCAGATCATGATAGTCATTTTACTTCGCACTATTAGCAAGGATTGTAGGAAGCATTGGGAACTCGAATTGATTTTAGCACAACCTATCACCCTCAAACCGATGGTCAGTCTGAACGAACTATCCAAAACATTATAAAATTTGCTTCGCGCGTGTCTATCGGATTTCAGAGAAAGCTGGGATAAGCATCTACCACTAATTGAATTTCCGTACAATAATAACTATCATAGTGGTATTCAGGATGCACGCACGAGGCACTATACAGGCGAAAATGCAGATCGCCACTTTGTTGGGCTGAAATCAGTGATACCCAACTCACAGGATCTGATTTGATCTAAGAGACAATAGATAAGATTCATAAGATCAGAAATACACTAAAAGCTACGCAGGATCGACAGAAAAGTTATGTCGATGTCCACAAAAAAATCACTATCCTTTGAGGTAGGTGACTAGGTATTGTTAAAAGTGTCGCTGTAGAAAGGTGTAATAAGGTTTGGTGAGACGGGAAAGTTAGCTCCAAGATACATTAGACCTTATGAAGTTATTTCTAAGGTCGGTCCTGTAGCATACCGGTTGAAGTTACCTTCCGAACTACGTATCATCCATGATGTCTTCCACATATCAAACTTAAAGAAGTGTCTCACTGATGAGGCTGCCATTGTACTATTGGAAAACGTGCACGCATACGACAGACTCCACTTTGTGGAAGATCCCGTGGAAATAGTGGACAGGAAAACAAAACAATTACACCATAACAAAATCTTGCTCGTGAAAGTCCAGTGGAACTCATAACGAGGGCCAGAATACACTTGGGAACGGAAAGATGAATTCCGTAAGAAATATCCTCACCTTTCCCCAATAAGAAAACTGATGATACATTGAATTTTAAGGACGAAATTTCTTAACCGGGGGAGAATGTGATATCCGTGGCAAAACCAGTTAAACCCTAATCGATACGCACGACTTACATGATTAACGAAATGATACTAATCATACCTTAGACGAATTTAAGGGCACTTTATAGTTAACAAATGGACAAATAGTTAATAGGATGATATTGGGGTCTTAGTGTACGAAAAACAGGTTAAACAAAAGGATTTCCGGTTAACAGTGCATTAACAGTTAAACACGAATGGACGTGCCATAAAGGAGCAAATGAGCAAATGAGCCGGATACCTCAAGTGTGTACTCGCCTAGATATCGCTTATATTGATGGAATGCTAGGCCGTTATCAAACTAATCCTGACCTAGATAACTGGAAAAGAAAGTACTTCGATATCTGCAAGGGATGAAAGACTATAAACTGACTTATAAAAGAAGTGATCATTTAGAAGTGGTAGGTTATTCTGATTCTGACTTCGCCAAATTCAAAGATGACAAGAAATCCACTTCGGGCTATATCTTTATGTTAGCAGGTGGACCTATTTCATGGAAGAGTCATAAACAACAGTTAACCACAACTTCCACAATGATGGCAAAATACATTGCTATTTATAACGTAACCTGTCATGGAATGTTGCTTATCTGATCATTGGACTCAAAATCGTTAATTCCATTTCTAGACCATTGAAGCTTTATTGTGAGAACTTAGCTACCCTTAGTTTCTCAAATAGTAACAATTCGATTGGAGTTGGTTTATATCTCGATACAAAGTATTTATTCGTACGTGAATGATTAAAGGAAAATAATCTTTGTAATGAGTATATAAGTACTAAAAATATGCTTGTGGATCCAATGAGTAAAGGTCTCCCACCTAAAGTTTTCGAAGAACATGTTTCGAATATGGGATTTACTAAAGACTTTTAATTAATGAAAGTACCTCAGTTTTGATTTTGTATGTCTCCAACATATGTTATGATGGTATAATGACATATAGACAAATAAAAATACAAATCAAACGTTTAAATGGTTTACATATTTTGATTATAATTGTTCGGTTTTAAATTGAGGCTGTAGTATGACTAATGGAGGTCCTGAGTTGAATGATAACTCAACGGCTGTATTTCTCTGCTACGGTTCTTGGTTTAATGCTAAAATGATAGTTAACACCTGATCAGGCTTATCTAGTGCTCATAATAAATGATTAACCGGTTAAGTGCGAGAATGTAAGATTAAATATATAATTATATGTATTTAATCTAGTAACCATCATTGTCATTTATATTTATAGATCAAAATAATAATACCTTAAAATATATTAGTTGGTAATTGTCGATGTACTGATTTACCCTTATTAACTAACAAGGTTTCCCCTTGGGTGTACAAAGGGTTTTAGGTTAGACATTTAATCACAACATAATTCGTCCTCCTCTCTCTCCACCATTCACGAGTTCTTCAACCCTAAAGAACTCGGAACTACCATCGATAATATACACTCTAAACGAAAACCAGATCAAGCTGACTAGCATGTCGAACTCTATGACTGCATCTGTATCTGGACTATTTGTTGGCTTGTCTATTGTAACATGTATTATTTACATGTTTTCAATTATTTATTAAGGGAACTGATTAACAATTCTGTCACACCCCCAAAATCCCACACGCGAAGTACCACCGCTTGGGAGCGTGACATGACCAGGATCAAGCCATCAATCATATCAAACATAGCATTTACAAATAATAAAAGTTACTAAAGTAGTTCATCATGACATGATCGATGATTCAAAACCAAGCATTGTTTAAGTAGTGGAAGCATTGTTGTAAACCCAGATAAAAATACTGAAATGTCATAAGTGTTCAACAAAGTAATACGATCCTTGTCCACAACGACCGGCTCCTCTTTGTGCAAGCTCCATGTACCTAACGATCTGCAAGGCATGTAACAGAAGGATCAACAAACTAGTTGAGCGAGTTCACAGTAAGTAAGTGCGTAACAGTAAGTAACGGGTGGCTCTACTGGGCCGATAGTAAGTTGTATAGGTGGGGGCTTCCCATGTTATGTGACCACTAGACTATTCGTATCAACTACTCGCATCATCCCTGCTCTTCCTCCGAGAACAGTAGCGCGTATGGGGTGTACGTAGGTTTTACGCACGTATCCTTCACAACCGAGGATATGAGACGCGGGGGTGTACGTGGGTTTCACGTACGTATCCTTTGTACCGAGGATAGAAGTAAGTAATGCGTACACGTAGGTTTTACGTGCGTGCCTGACATCCGAGGCAGTGATTGGCATATGACCACGTAGGTGTTATTCTAACCTACGGAACCGTCCTGACATCCGAGGATCATGGTAGGTGATAGTCTAGGAAAAGCATATGTACGTTCTTAGTCAATTGTAACCTTTATCCCATTCCCACGACCCGGGAATCCCATGCCTTAGTAGGAGTGTGAACTCACCTGGGTTTGCTCGGCAGACAATAAAATGCTCAAGTATACAAGTAAGGGATCAACCACGTCCTATCATGGTTACTTATGCAAGTTAGGTTCGTACTCAACTATTGCACGTATAAGTTACACGTATGTTTACACATATAATCATGGCAAGAATCACGTATACAGTCCAGTATATAGGTCCAATCACGTAACAGTTATAAGATTGGGCCCGTGCCAGTGTAGGCCCAAACAGTGTACGTGCAAAGGCGGTCTCGAGTCGCAACCGGCGATCTCGAGTCGCAACCGAGGATTACGAGTCGCAACCACTGGTTACGAGTCGCAACAGGTGGTCTCAGGTTGTTAAGGTCCGGTTACGAGTCGTAATGGGACTCGCAACCCCGGTCTCGGCTTGTCATGGCCTGGTTACGAGTCGCAACGGGACTCGCAACCATGGTTTCGGTTCATGCTGTTGTAGTCTCGAGTCGAGACAATGGGTTTCCGACTCGCAATCTAGGTCGCAATCAAGGATGTAACAGTTTTCCCTGATTTCATGCAGTTCAGTTATACGTATAAATTATCATCAATAGTTTCCAAAAATCAAATCAATTAACAGTTTCTATCCGGGAACTTTATAGATCAAACAAGGATAATTCACATATTCTTATCACGAACCCTAACCGAACATACATGAACATATTTTAACATACGAGCAGAATCATAGCAATTCATATAACCATATAGCCAGAATAAATCAATTAATCCGATTAAGTCAATGCACACACATAGCCGGTTACAAGCACAAGCAATTCAGCCGATTTAACACTAAGAACATCGACTAATCAGTAATACATAATTCGGTTCTGTTCTAGCACATCAACGTATATCACCGAAGGTAATTCTATATATTAGCATACACCCTAATCGATCATGAATTCCAAATACCAACAACACATACCAAGTCATACAATCATGGAATCACACTATTAAATACTAACCGAGATGTAAACAAAAGACGGAGCCGAGAACTTCAAAGGTGCGATCTCCGGTCCGAGAGAGAGACGATTCCGAGAGAGAGAGGGAGAGAGTTTGGTATGTGTGTGTTTGTGTTTTGCCAAAAACAAGGAAACAAAACCCTTGATTCTGGTTTTGTGTTGCGAGTGGGGGAGTGGGCCGAGCCCACTCGGCTACCTAGTGGTTCCGTGAGCAAGGTGTGGCCCAAAGGGCTCGTGTACTCGGTTGTAATGTTATGCGATCGGATCAGTTGTGTGGTTTGGGTTCGTGTACATTCACATAACATATATACACATAAGGCACACAATAACGTATCATTCATATAAATTAAAGCCCATAAAATCATAACATGTTCACATACGGTTCATAAAGTAGGTCTAGAATTCGAGTTGTCACATTATCCCCAACTAATTGGAAATTTCGTCCCGAAATTTGGTATGCACTCACTGAGGAAGCTAGGTAAGTTATAGCGTTCATTGGTTTTCCTGGGGTGTCACATCCTCCCCCCGTTGATCTGGAATTTCGTCCCGAAATTCCGGAGTAGTAGCTTCAGCCTCAATAGTGGTTGCATTGGTTTCGAATAACTGGGGGTACTTTTCTGTCATCCTGTCTTCGCGTTTCCAGGTGTACTCTGGGCCACGTTTGGAGTTCCAACGAACTCGAACAAGAGGGATTCTCTTGTTTTTGAGGACCTTCACATCCCGGTCCGTGATTTCTACTGGTTCCTCGACGAACTGCAACCGCTCGTCGATAGTGAGTTCCTTAATAGGAATGATGAGGTTTTCATCTGATAGGCATTTCTTTAAGTTCGATACATGAAAGACATTGTGAACTGCTCCGAGTTCAGCTGGTAGGTTCAACTTGTAGGCTACCTTGCCAATCTTTTCTAAGATTTCGAATGGTCCGACGTACCGCGGATTCAGTTTGCCCCTTTTTCCAAAACATACCACACCCTTCCAGGGTGAGACTTTCAATAATACCTGGTCCCCGACCTGAAATTCCAAAGGCTTTCTACGCTTGTCCGCGTAGGCTTTCTGACGGTCGCGTGCTGCCGCCATGCGTTGTCGTATCTGTGCTATCTTTTCTGTGGCGTCCACTACAATCTCTGGACCCGTAATCTGACTATCCCCCACCTCTGCCCAACAGAGAGGTGACCGGCATTTACGTCCGTACAATGCCTCGAATGGAGCGGCTTGAATGCTGGTATGGTAACTGTTATTGTATGAAAACTCCACCAATGGGAGGTGCTTTTCCCAGCCGTTGCCGAAATCGATAACGCATGCCCTAAGCATGTCTTCAAGTGTTTGGATCGTTCGCTCAGACTGCCCATCCGTCTGAGGATGATATGCTGTGCTCATGTCTAATCGTGAGCCGAAAGATTTATGCATTGCTTGCCATAGCTCTGACGTGAATCGTGCATCGCGATCCGAAATAATAGAGGTGGGCACTCCGTGCCTCGAAACAACTTCTTTAAGATAGACGTCTGCGAGAGTGGAGAACTTGTCCGTTTTCCTTAATCGGCAGGAAGTGTGCAGACTTGGTGAGTCGATCAACTATGACCCATATTGTATCGTTCCCACGCTGAGATCTAGGTAAGCCTGTAACAAAATCCATGGAAATTTCTTCCCATTTCCATTGTGGTATCTTAGGCTGCTGAAGTAGACCAGCTGGCTTCTGATATTCAACCTTGACTCTCGCACAGGTCAAACATTTCCCAACGTACGTAGCGATGTGGGCCTTCATGCTAGGCCACCAATAAGTAGTGCTGATGTCGTGGTACATTTTATCTGACCCTGGATGTACCGAGTAGCGGGACTTGTGAGCTTCATCCATTACAAGTTCGCGTAAACCGCCATAGAGAGGGACCCAAATCCGGCCCGTTACATAGTAGGCGCCGTCTTCCTTTTGTTCCATTTGTTGTCGTGAGCCGCGTAAGGCTTCGGCCTTGACGTTTTCTAGTTTCAATGCTTCTACCTGAGCATTTCGTATCTGTGCTGGAAGGTTAGACTGAATCGTAAGCTGTAGCGCTCGCACGCGCCGAGGTAAAGTGTCTTTTCGACTAAGGGCATCAGCCACAACATTGGCTTTTCCTGGATGGTACTTGATGGCGCATTCATAGTCGTTAAGTAACTTGACCCATCGTCGTTGACGCATGTTCAAATCCTTCTGCTTAAGGATATGCTCGAGACTCCTGTGATCGGTGTAAA
This sequence comes from Helianthus annuus, assembly GCF_002127325.2. Classification (NCBI taxonomy): domain Eukaryota; kingdom Viridiplantae; phylum Streptophyta; class Magnoliopsida; order Asterales; family Asteraceae; genus Helianthus; species Helianthus annuus. Next base: position 134,078,245 of record NC_035449.2, on the reverse strand, counting down.
TCGTGCACCTGGTACCGTACAGGTAGTGTCGCCATATCTTAAGCGCGAAAACAACAGCTCCCAGCTCTAGATCGTGCGTCGTGTAGTTTCGTTCGTGAACCTTGAGTTGCCGAGAAGCGTAGGCTATCACTTTATCACGTTGCATCAACACACATCCAAGACCCTGAATGGATGCATCACAATATACTACGAAGTCTTCTGTGCCCTCTGGCAATGAAAGAATAGGTGCGCTGCAAAGCCTATCCTTTAGATACTGAAAAGTAGTTTCCTGCGTGTTGCCCCAACGGTAGGTGACACCCTTCTGTGTCAGTAGCGTAAGTGGTTGCGCGATCTTTGAAAAGTCTTTGATAAACCGTCTGTAGTAGCCTGCCAAACCCAAGAATTGACGTATTTCTGTCGGTGTACGCGGTGCAGGCCAATTTCTGATCGAATCTACCTTAGATGGATCGACGTGAATCCCATCCTTGTTTACCACGTGGCCTAAGAAGTGGACTTCACGAAGCCAGAAGTCGCATTTTGAAAGCTTGGCGTACAACTGTTCCTTTCGAAGGAGTTCCAAAATAAGGCGAAGATGCTGCTCGTGCTCCTCCTGACTCTTGGAGTAAATCAGAATGTCGTCGATGAAAACAATGACGAACTTGTCGAGGTAGGGTTTGCACACCCTGTTCATAAGATCCATGAATACTGCAGGTGCGTTCGTAAGTCCGAACGGCATAACCAAGAACTCGTAGTGACCATAGCGAGTTCTGAATGCTGTCTTAGAGACGTCCTCCTCGCGGACTCTCAGTTGATGATATCCTGACCGTAGGTCGATCTTGGAATAGTAACACGACCCTTGCAACTGGTCGAATAAGTCGTCTATGCGTGGAAGAGGATAACGGTTCTTCACCGTCACCTTGTTTAGTTCCCTGTAGTCTATACACATCCTGAACGTACCGTCTTTTTTTTTCACGAAGAGCACTGGAGCTCCCCAAGGCGAAGAGCTTGGACGAATGAAGCCCTTTTCCAAGAGCTCTTGTAGCTGCTTTGACAATTCTACCAATTCTGATGGAGCTAGACGATATGGCGCGCGAGCTATGGGTGCTGCTCCTGGAGCGAGCTCGATCTGAAATTCAACTTGACGATGAGGCGGTAAGCCGGGTAAATCTTCAGGAAACACCTGAGGGAAGTCACGTACGACTGGTATATCCTCCAATTTCTTTTCCTTTACTGATGCGTCTGAAACAAGAGCCAAAATGGCTGTGTGACCTTTACGTAAGCACTTCTGAGCCTTTAAGAATGAGATGATGCCAACCACAGCACCACTCTTGTCGCCTTGGACTTCGAGAGGTTCTTGACCAGAACGTGGAATACGGATGATCTTCTCGCTGCATAAAATTTCTGCCTGGTGTTTGGATAACCAATCCATCCCAATCACGACGTCGAAGCTTCCCAAAATTATGGGAATGAGATCAATAGAAAAGGCTTGACCAGCTAGGATAAGGTTACAACCCTGAACTACGTGCGTGGCTTCTAGACTTTTACCGTTAGCTAACTCTACTACATGTTTGGTGGGTAAAAGTGTTGGTGCACGTTTTAGCAGTTGACACATTTTCACAGACATATAGCTTGTATCCGCACCCGAATCAAACAAAACAGTAACGTAAATATTGTCGAGGAGAAACTTACCCATAACAACGTTGGGATCGTTCACTGCGTCACCTCGACCTAGCACAAAAGCGCGTCCCCGAGCTTCATTGCCGTTGTTATTTCCTCCGTTGTTGTTGTTGCCGTTGCCCTGGTTGTTGTTGTTGTTCTGGTTCCTGTTGAGCTGTGGGCAGTGTCTCTTGATGTGGCCTTCAGCACCACAATTGTAGCATCCCTTATTGCCCTGTTGTTGGTTAGGCTGAGCGTGAGGCTGCTGCTGATTTTGGTTCGCAGGACGAAGGCTTCTACAGTCTTTGGCCTCGTGACCCATCTTGAGGCATCTTTGGCAACGACCCTTGGTACACTGGCCGTTGTGGTGCCTGTTGCAGTTGTTGCACTTTGGAAGATTTCCGCGATATCCACCCTGCCTGTGGCTACCTGACGACTGCTGGTTAGGGCTTTGATAGTTGTCAGTCTTTCGCTGCTGATTCTGGGACTGAACCGAAACTGATGCTTTGCTTGAATCCCCCTCCCATTTCCTCTTGTTGTCACTGAGGGTAACGGGAGTAGCTGAAGGAGTGACTGTAGCAGTAGCGCTGACACGCTTAGGCAGTTTATTCTGATCCACTGCCTGATCGGTGATGCGATGAGCGAGACGCTGGATTTCCTGGATGTTGTCGAGGTTAGCCGAGGTAACATGGCTCTGGATTTCTGGTGCCAACCCCTTGAGATACATCTCGATACGCTTGTATGGAGGGTCTACCATAGTTGGACACAGCACGGCCAGCTCGTTTGACCGCTTGGTATACGCTTCAATCTCCGACCCAACCATTTTCAGATTATACAGCTCGTCTTCTAGCTTGTGAATATCTTCACGCGTACAATACTCTCTCTTGATAAGTTCCTTAAAATCGTTCCAGGGTGTGGCGTTAGCAGCTGCCAACCCCAAAATTTGCACCTGCGCGTTCCACCAGGTTAGCGCGATTCCTTCTAAAGTGCCGGTGGCGTATTTCACCCTGCGTGCCTCAGGGCATTCACACATTTCGAATACTGATTCTAGCTTCTCGAACCAGTGGAGGAGTCCAACCGCTCCTTCTGTGCCGCTGAACGTGCCGGGACGGCAGTCCATAAAGTTCTTGAATGTGCAGACAGGCTGCTGCGCGTGTTGACCTATTGTGTATGAATAGGACGAAGTTAAATACGAGAGTTAATGTAGGATCTAAAGATCCTAGTGTGTGCCTATACTGCAGGATATACTACCTGCTTGGGCTGCTGCAACTGCCGCAGCAACTTGGGCTTGAACAAGAGCCTCTAACTGGGCTTGTGTCATGTTAATTCTTCCAGCCATTGATCTTCATGTCAAAGGCGAAATAGGTGAGAAAAGTTTGCGAATAGTGCGATGACAGAAAAGTGTAAGCACGTAAGGGTTCTTAAGCAATAGCAAATAGTGAGCATTGTAGTCTAAGCATACCACGAGCAAAGTTCTAAGTAATTCTAGCAAGTAGGCAATAAACATAAACCTTATTACCTAAAATGTCGAGTCTTGCACGTGGAGCGAAGCGTCGTTGTGGATCGTTGAGAGCACTGTTCTGGTTATAGTCTGGTTTTAATAAAAACTTTTTCCCGTATTAAAACCAAGTTCTCTATAACCAATGGCTCTGATACCAATCTGTCACACCCCCAAAATCCCACACGCGGAGTACCACCGCTTGGGAGCGTGACATGACCAGGATCAAGCCATCAATCATATCAAACATAGCATTTACAAATAATAAAAGTTATTAAAGTAGTTCATCATGACATGATCGATGATTCAAAACCAAGCATTGTTTAAGTAGCGGAAGCATTGTTGTAAACCCAGATAAAAATACTGAAATGTCATAAGTGTTCAACAAAGTAATACGATCCTTGTCCACAACGACCGGCTCCTCTTTGTGCAAGCTCCATGTACCTAACGATCTGCAAGGCATGTAACAGAAGGATCAACAAACTAGTTGAGCGAGTTCACAGTAAGTAAGTGCGTAACAGTAAGTAACGGGTGGCTCTACTGGGCCGATAGTAAGTTGTATAGGTGGGGGCTTCCCATGTTATGTGACCACTAGACTATTCGTATCAACTACTCGCATCATCCCTGCTCTTCCTCCGAGAACAGTAGCGCGTATGGGGTGTACGTAGGTTTTACGCACGTATCCTTCACAACCGAGGATAGGAGACGCGGGGGTGTACGTGGGTTTCACGTACGTATCCTTTGTACCGAGGATAGAAGTAAGTAATGCGTACACGTAGGTTTTACGTGCGTGCCTGACATCCGAGGCAGTGATTGGCATATGACCACGTAGGTGTTATTCTAACCTACGGAACCGTCCTGACATCCGAGGATCATGGTAGGTGATAGTCTAGGAAAAGCATATGTACGTTCTTAGTCAATTGTAACCTTTATCCCATTCCCACGACCCGGGAATCCCATGCCTTAGTAGGAGTGTGAACTCACCTGGGTTTGCTCGGCAGACAATAAAATGCTCAAGTATACAAGTAAGGGATCAACCACGTCCTATCATGGTTACTTATGCAAGTTAGGTTCGTACTCAACTATTGCACGTATAAGTTACACGTATGTTTACACATATAATCATGGCAAGAATCACGTATACAGTCCAGTATATAGGTCCAATCACGTAACAGTTATAAGATTGGGCCCGTGCCAGTGTAGGCCCAAACAGTGTACGTGCAAAGGCGGTCTCGAGTCGCAACCGGCGATCTCGAGTCGCAACCGAGGATTACGAGTCGCAACCACTGGTTACGAGTCGCAACAGGTGGTCTCAGGTTGTTAAGGTCCGGTTACGAGTCGTAATGGGACTCGCAACCCCGGTCTCGGCTTGTCATGGCCTGGTTACGAGTCGCAACGGGACTCGCAACCATGGTTTCGGTTCATGCTGTTGTAGTCTCGAGTCGAGACAATGGGTTTCCGACTCGCAATCTAGGTCGCAATCAAGGATGTAACAGTTTTCCCTGATTTCATGCAGTTCAGTTATACGTATCAATTATCATCAATAGTTTCCAAAAATCAAATCAATTAACAGTTTCTATCCGGGAACTTTATAGATCAAACAAGGATAATTCACATATTCTTATCACGAACCCTAACCGAACATACATGAACATATTTTAACATACGAGCAGAATCATAGCAATTCATATAACCATATAGCCGGAATAAATCAATTAATCCGATTAAGTCAATGCACACACATAGCCGGTTACAAGCACAAGCAATTCAGCCGATTTAACACTAAGAACATCGACTAATCAGTAATACATAATTCGGTTCTGTTCTAGCACATCAACGTATATCACCGAAGGTAATTCTATATATTAGCATACACCCTAATCGATCATGAATTCCAAATACCAACAACACATACCAAGTCATACAATCATGGAATCACACTATTAAATACTAACCGAGATGTAAACAAAAGACGGAGCCGAGAACTTCAAAGGTGCGATCTCCGGTCCGAGAGAGAGACGATTCCGAGAGAGAGAGGGAGAGAGTTTGGTATGTGTGTGTTTGTGTTTTGCCAAAAACAAGGAAACAAAACCCTTGATTCTGGTTTTGTGTTGCGAGTGGGGGAGTGGGCCGAGCCCACTCGGCTACCTAGTGGTTCCGTGAGCAAGGTGTGGCCCAAAGGGCTCGTGTACTCGGTTGTAATGTTATGCGATCGGATCAGTTGTGTGGTTTGGGTTCGTGTACATTCACATAACATATATACACATAAGGCACACAATAACGTATCATTCATATAAATTAAAGCCCGTAAAATCATAACATGTTCACACACGGTTCATAAAGTAGGTCTAGAATTCGAGTTGTCACAAATTCAACGTTAGATACCTTCACATTCTCTTTCTTCACTCCAGCCATGTATAAGAATAAATCGAGATGTTCGGGTTTTTTTTCTAGATATAGAGGTATAAAGCCAACACAAATCAAGAAAAGTGAAGGGGTATGGTCCCAAAAAGCCGCGCAAACCATCCAGGTCACGCGCTGGACCATACTCCTTAGTCAAAAACTGATTAATCCATAGACCTCGCGCAGGCTACTTACATAGAACCAGAACCTCGCGCGAGACCCAAACAAGAGATAACATCGGTTTTACACTTAGTATTCTGAATAAGAGCCCTCAACTCCTATAACCTTGCGCGAGATAGTCACGTGCACAACAAGGGTCATACAAGAGTTACGGCGCAGGGCCACTTCAGAAAGTACCAAAGGTACAAGTGGCAGAAAAGCAAGCCAATTAGCGTCCAACAGGCTGTACGAGATTGTGCTCCATGACTAGCAGTCGGGCAGGAGACAGAGAGTACACAAGGATGCCTACGTGGCACCAATCAAGGGGCGGCGACAACTGCCCCATGATCTCCACTCACCTGCTGATGTCAAAAGGGCGACATAGACGACAAGGAAGACACGTGGCTCCAATCAAGGTGCGCCAGCACCAGAGATCTTCTAGAAACCACTAACTGTCGACACCAGTGAGACAAGGATGATATTCCTTGTTGTCGCCTTCTGGCCCAAGGCCCATCAGCCCACCTCCTCTTACACCTCACCGGCTATAAATAGAGACCTCCATACACAGGTTAAACATTCCGCTCTCTCTACTCTCACTCTTAACACACACTTATTTCCTTAAAGTAGTTACTTATTCTCACGTCGGAGTCTGGTTAAGAGGGAAACCCCCATATTCCCCTCTTAACGAGCTAACGGTGTTGCTATTTTGCAGGAAGTTCGGACCACATCGGAGCTCAGGAAAGATTAAGAAGATAAACCTTCATGTTTGAAACATAAACCAAACTGATTAAACCTAAAATTAGTTACGTGTTTCTTCATTGGCGCTGATGTGTGCAAAATGCAACTCATAAATTACATCAATTGTGGCATAAAACTAACCCTTTTTTAGTACTAATGTTGGAAAAAGTGTGCTTTTGTCTTCCTTTTGTATTTTCAGGATTAAATGAGCTCAAATGAACAAAAGAAGCAAAAAGGCACCTAAATCTAACATAAATACAAGAAAAGGAATAAATGTAGCATGCCCGACCCCTCGACAGCATCCTCCCAAGCAAAAACAAGAGAAAAGAAGGCTGAACACGCCCCGTGCTCACTGAACACGGGGGCGTGCCCAAGTGTCTGCAGAAAAGACAAAGTTGTAGAAGCTTCTATCACCCACCACGGGGGCGTGCCCAGCGGACACGGGGCCGTGGTCAACTCTAAGATTCGCAGAATTTAGGGAAATCTTGATAGTACAGATACGTTTCTGCACACGGGGTCGTGCCCAACAGACACGGGGGCGTGGTCAACTAATGCAGACAAGCTGCAATTAATGAAGAAAGAGAAGATGGGTGGACACGGGGCCGTGTCCAATGGACACGGGGTCGTGTCCGGCTTCTGTGCAGATTATAAATAGGGGTGTTTGGCTCACTTGCAAATCATCCCTTGGCAAACCACCTCTCACACACTTCACCTACACTTCACCACCACCAAAACACCATCATCCCCCACCATCATCCATCATAGAGTGTGTATAGTAGTCTCGGGATCCAAGATTGATCGCAAGAGTTCTTGACAATCAAAGTCCATGTTTGCCTAAGTCTCTTACATCATTTGGTGAGAACAAGCATTTAGTGTAATACTTTTTATTTTTAATCTTTTCGCACTTTTTATTTGGTTATGTATTAATGACTTTAATAACTAGTTTCTTATGTTGAAGGTGAGTCTTCCTTATCATTTGTCCGTGGTGTCTTGGCGTGTCACACCCCGACCACGAAGAACATACAAATCGTGGCGGAAAGATCGGGGAGTGTTGTAACAGAATTTATTGTTTCAAATCCATGGCAAATGAAGTTTCGTTTTATTAATCAAAAATGAAAGTATACACTGTTTAAACAAGAACCAAAGAGTACATAACATCAATTAACTAGTTCTTGTCTCATTTTAAGTCACTAAGGCACAGGTCCGCCTAAGTATGTCTTGATAAGTCCTATGCATCATCTCCTGAAAACACATGTGAAAATAGGTACGTCAGCATAAAAATGCCTGTGAGATACATAGGTTTTGTGAAAACAGAATTCATGACTTATGTTTGAGAAAATGTTTAGTCATGAACCTTGTAATTTGCTCTGTCTTGTAAATCATTTGAAGAATGGTAAGATCAAATGATATGTATAAGTAAGAGAATAATGCATGGTTAACTGAATAACCATGTAAAATGAGTTCGTATAAGATAAGTTGTTTGTAAATCGAGGTCTTGTGAAAAGTGTGTTATTTGTATAAAATGTCATATGTCTCAAAATGAAATGATTCAAATAACGCTACAATATGTAATACCACACAAACACTTATATATAGGAAGTACCAGCGGCGTATCCACCATGCTTATGTCATATTACACACGCCTCTTTACTTAAATCACTTACTCAAACCAAACCATCAAGATGAAGTGTTTAATAATTGTAGAAATGTTCATGTATAGTCAAATGTCTATTGTCAAAATGTAAATCATGTCAACTGATACAACTGGTTCACACGGTTCAATGGTTACGAACGGTTCATATAATCAAAGGGTTAAGACGGTTCACCTAGTCAAATGGTTACACCGGTTCAAAATGTAGTATAATGTGTTCATATGTTGGATGAGCATATGCAACAGAAATGTAATGTAAAACAATGTACTAAGTATGCACACAATGGGCGTACGTAGCATAAAATGTATTGTAAAGTGATGTACTAAGTATGCACACAATGGGCGTACGTAGCATGAGATGTATTGTAAAGGGATGTACTAAGTATGCACACAATGGGCGTACGTAGCATGAGGTGTATTGTAAAGTGATGTACTAAGTATGCACACAATGGGCGTACATAGCATAAAATGTGTTGAAATCATGTACTATAAATGTACTAATGAACATAGCAAGTATATGATGTGGAAACAGGAAAGCACGAAAGTAACAAGTAGGCACATGTGTTTCACCCCAAAACAGTTTGGAAAACAGTAAAAGAGGGGTTCAATGTACTCACCTGAGATAGCTTTGAAGTTCTTGTATAACAACCAAATAACGCTAGAGATCACGGATATCAACGACACCTAATATAGGTAACTATGTTAATATACCGGACCTAAATCGGAGGATCGGATAGGATGCGGGTTCGTAAACCAAACGAGTATGGAGACTCGTGTAATATGGTTTAACAAAGCCCACATACTAAAGTGAAACTTAACCTAAGTGCTTACGACCCATTACGACCCGTTTAGGTAGCTTATGCTACCTTAACGCGTCGTTCGCGTAGAACGCGTTTGGAACGCCTAACATCGTGACCGTAAGGTATAACCTCGGAAGGTTACAGCTATGGTCACCTAATGTGTTTGGTTGGATCCTAATGATCGACCAAATGGGTCGGGTTCGAAAGTATAAGCGATGGTTTAGATCGCTTACCTTACGACCCTATATAAGCACTATACCAAAAGTGACGAGCTAAGCATGTTAGAACATGCTTAACTAAGCTTAGAAAACAGGTTTGGCATCAAAACAAATGGCTTTGATGCTCACGAGTAGTTTGGTTACAAAATACGCAAGAATGCGCATTTTGGCCGAAACTACGACTCGTCACTGAGCCTTGATAACGTGGTAATCAGTAGGTATAGTCACTACGGACTATAACCATCGCGATCACGCTCACGTTATGAAGTTCCAACGAACTTCGTGTTGACCATAGGCTGGTCAACGTAGAAAGTCAAACAAAACTTTAACTTTCGGACTCGAAAAGCGAATAAAAGAACGAAAGAACACTTACGAAGGGTCCCCGAAAGCTTATCTCGGTCCAGGAGCTCAGGTATGAAGCAAAGGCCTCAACTTAGAGCTTTAGATCAGATTTTGTGGGATTTAACACAAATGGGGGGGGTATTTATAGGAAAAACAAAACCGTTAGGATCGTTTCTTGAATATCGTGCCACGATCTTATGCGTCCACTTGTCAAGATGTTGTGGTGGCTCATAATGACCTTTAACTACTGAGATTGTGAAAGGGCATTGCCCTTTGGAGTGTTTGAAAGGCCAACTTCAGCCAAAAAACAAGTTTCTGCATCTGCAGGGGCCACGCGGCCCGCGTCAGCATATAGACAAAACTCAGGCGGGCCGCCTGGGCATGTCTGATCTGCACAAACTTTCAGAAATGGCAGTTTTGGTCCCTATTGCATATTTAAGCCATTTCCGACACTTCTAAGGCACGTAAAGCCAACTTTAAGGCCCTAAAATGATGCCTAAACATTGTGGACATGAAACATGCTCAAAAATATGCCGGATGTTGGTTCGTTTGGCCGTACGAACGCGATGTTCGCTTAATTACGACGGAATGCGCATAAGTGCGAAAAACGATCCAAATGACGCGACGAATGGATTTTTCTTATGCCAAACACTAAAATAAATTATTTTAGTGCTTACATAAATTTTTGGATGTCCGGATGTATTCAGAACGTAAGTTATGCGCGAAAGTGCAAACTTGTGCACTTTTTGACACTTTTAGCCCCTGAATGATCCAAAAGTTTGTTTTAGCATACCAAACCCCTCAAAGCCTATTTCTAAGCTATGTAAAGGATATTTATGGTATGTTTAACTTATGGACATGATCCGGAATGTTTGTTACAGTTCAAATTGGCATGCTTTCGCAGTTTGTTAAGTTTAGTCCCTGTAAGCGAATTAACTTGTTTTTGCCATACCAAAGCCTTCAAAACTTATTTATAAGTTATGTAAAGGTTATTTAAGGTATGTTAAGTATATGACGGTGTTCCGGAGTGTTTGTCGCATTTAAACTGAGTACGTTTACGCACCAGTTTGCGTATAATTCTCCAGAAAGTGATATAAAGTTTGAAATTGAACAAGAATTAATATGTGCAAAATATACACATATTTATACAAGATCCCAAGTTTGAAATACAATATTTCATCGGCTTGGCATTTGTTTGATGGTCGCGGTGACACAGGTGTCACAGTTTCCCCTACTTTAGGAAATTCCGTCCCGAAATTTATTCGTAGGAGTCTATTTGTGACTTTGCCAAATAACCACCAGCGATATGCAAGGCAATATCCTGTCATTTCCTTAACGGTTATTCTTCAGAAACGAAAATGAACAGACGGAGTCATTTTCCTCAACGAGTATTCTTCAGAAATGGAAATGACGGAATAAGCAAATGAATGTTCATTTCCTCAACGGACAAATCTTCAGAAACGAAAAATGAACAGACGGAGTCATTTTCAATGGTTGCCTCATCAGAAATGGAAATGAAGGATTACACAACGGATATTCATTTCCTCAACGGATAAATCTTCAGAAACGAAAATGCACTAACGGAGTCATTTTCAACGGTTGCTTCATCAGAGTTGGAAATGAAGGATTCCCCAACGGATAAATCGTCAGAAACGAAAATGAACTAACGGAGTCATTTTCAGCGGTTGCTTCATCAGAGTTGGAAATGAAGGATTACACAACGGATATTCATTTCCTCAACGGATAAATCGTCAGAAACAAAAATGAACTAACGGAGTCATTTTCAATGGTTGCTTCATCAGAGTTGGAAATGAAAATTACACAACGGATATTCATTTCCTCAACGGATAAATCTTCATAAACGAAAATGAACTAACGGAGTCATTTTCAACGGTTGCTTCATCAGAGTTGGAAATGAATAGAGTTAACTCTAGACACATGACAGAACTTGCTGTGATTTCTGTGCACTAAATTCCATAATTATGTATGCATCCATAATTACGTAATCCCTTGCACAGTCCGCACAGTTTGTTTTTGTAATGTTTTGGGGAAGGATATCAAACTTGTGATGAGGGTGACTAGACTTCCATCGGGTCCTTTTAATTAGATCGACAGGGGATCCTCTTAGTTGGGCCACCAAGGAGTCCTTTCAGCTATATCATCACATGATATCCCTAACCAGATTTTTGGATGAATCTGTTTAACTAGGCCACTCAAGGGGTCTAATTATGAAGTAGTACTTTATAATCCAAGGAACTTAACTGTAACGTAGAAGTCCATTAAGGATTTTATATGGTACCTTTGGGTATCCTACTATGAATCCTTTATACGAATGATATGGAAGATTCTACAAGGATTTGGATAACATAAGTTGGGTCACACAACAACACATAAGGGAACACATAAGCACAACGTCACATAATTTGTTTAACTTGATTATAATTTGTTATTAACTTGTTATCGATTGAATACGGATATGGAAACCTGTCGACGGGCTTCAATGCCCACTGGGATCTATCTGAGAAGGTAGGAAGATCTCCCAATTGATTTTTTGTTTACAAGGAATCACCACATTCGAATTAAGGCATACACAATTAAGGACTTATGGGAAGTCCTTAGGTACCCTATTAAGGATTTATTGTGGTACTTTGGGTATTCGTCATGTGTTGTAACTTGCGCCTTGTACTTCGTTTTTCTTAGAAGAAACGGGTACTTAGGAATTACGTGGAAGACGCAAGAGATCATAGAATGGGAGAATTTTGGGGGTAGTTTGTTCTTCAAGGAATACGGTTTCTTGATTGTCGGTATTGTAAGGGGTATGTCGTTTATACATGCAACCACACAAATACATTGCAATGTAAATGAAAGATTTATTTATAAACAATGATAACAACTGTTCCTTGGATCTTGACAACAAAATAAACTAATATATAAGACGTGATTATTTCTAAACGATGTTGTCTTCTAGTCAGTCAGATGCTCATCCCTATGCTGGATTTGCATTAGCAAGCTTTGGGCAATTTCTTCGGAAATGACCCATCTCGCCACAGTTGAAACAAGAGCCTAGTAGAAAACGACCTTGAGCAGGATTGTTGCCAGCTTGGTTTGGCGCAGCTGCAGCTGGGCAGACTCTTGCTGTGTGGCCTATAAGTCCACAAGTTTGGCATTTGCGGCACTGTACATTGACGTGATGATGGAGGCTACATTGGTTACACAAGGGTGCTGTTCCATTGTATGGTTTTCTAGCAGGGGGTTGAGCTGGTTGGTTGGGGACGGCTTGACCATTGTGAGCGACCACGGCGAAGTTCTGAGAAGCCTTTCGCTTCTTTGACTTCTTAGGGGATTCAGTCTGTTCATCCATGGTCTTTGATTCCTCGATTGGGTTCGATTCCCCGACCGGTTTCTTGTCACCTTTTCGGAAAAAGTTTACCTTTCCTGATCTTTGATTCAGTCAAGGTTGCAGATAGCTCAATGGCCTGTCTAACTGTAGTAGGGTTGCTACCAGTCACAATGTCTTGTATTGAGTCAGGGAGGCCATCAATGTACTTTTCGATTGCCTTATCCAAAGGTGTAACCATATTCGGGCATAACAAACTTAACTCCTCATAACGATCCGTGTAGGCTCGATGCTCACCGCTAACTTGCTTAAAATCGTCGAACTCTGTTTCCAAGGCTCTGATCTCGTGACGAGGACAGAATTCCTTCATCATCAGAGCTCGAAGCTCTTGCCATGTTTAAGCCAGTGCCACATCGGTACCCCTATCTCTCATCACACCATTCCACCATGTCAAAGCTCGTTTCTCAAAGACGCTATATGCGAATTCTACCTTCCGCTCGTTTGGACATTGAACATGTCTGAAGGTGTTCTCTAAACTCTCGAACCATTGCAGAAGTGCAGTCGCTCCTTGAGACCCAGAAAACTTTGATGGCTTAGCCGAGTTGAACGTCTTGAAGTTGCAGGGGGCATTATTGTTGTTGTTGGCTTGGTTCCATTGAGCAAAGAGGTTTGGGAATTGAGCAGCCATTTGCTGCGCAATGATCTCTGCCAGCTCGGCAGTTGCTATCTGGTTTTCGCGTCGAGGAGGCATTCTAAAAGAGAAACAAGAAAGAAAACAAATGAAATGGCATTGGGTAAGAATAGGATGTTACAATTACCGGCCATAATCATGGTTGATGATCATTTGTTTGAATCCACGAAGCAAACAAACAACACCAAAGCCGAATCAAAGCAAATAGATCCTCATAGTGTATCGCGAAGACATGCTCGCCTATAAGTGGACACTCACCCCAAGAGTTCCCAGGTAAGAGTGACTGGTCCGATTATGTGGATTTGTACGAACACTCTAACCTTAGACAGAAATCCCAGGGTACAGGCATTCACTCTTCCAGTTTGCACGTGTTCACATTATTTAGGACCCAAAACTTTGACGAGAGTTTTGAAAATTCAAAGGGGTTCAAAACCTTATAAAAGAGGGTTCAAAACCTAGTAATCAATCATCCTAGAACAGATGATTAGTTTTCAAAGCGGTTTTGAAATTTATGTTCTTGTTGTGGTCGTCGCCTAAGGATAGGTGACGGTATTGTTTTATGACTAAACGCAAGTAAACTCGCGTTAGGGTCCTAGGATGGTTATAGACTAGGTCAAAGCATTACTAATAACCTAATTCCCTATAACCATTGGCTCTGATACCAACTTTTCTGTCACACCCCGACCACGAAGAACATACAAATCGTGGCGGAAACATCGGGGAGTGTTTAACAGAATTTATTGTTTCAAATCCATGGCAAATGAAGTTTCGTTTTATTAATCGAAAATGAAAGTATACATTGTTTAAACAAGAACCAAAGAGTACATAACATCAATTAACTAGTTCTTGTCTCATTTTAAGTCACTAAGGCACAGGTCCGCCTAAGTATGTCTTGATAAGTCCTATGCATCATCTCCTGAAAACACATGTGAAAATAGGTACGTCAGCATAAAAATGCCTGTGAGATACATAGGTTTTGTGAAAACAGAATTCATGACTTATGTTTGAGAAAATGTTTAGTCATGAACCTTGTAATTTGCTTTGTCTTGTAAATCATTTGAAGAACGGTAAGATCAGATGATATGTATAAGTAAGAGAATAATGCATGGTTAACTGAATAACCATGTAAAATGAGTTCGTATAAGATAAGTTGTTTGTAAATCGAGGTCTTGTGAAAAGTGTGTTATTTGTATAAAATGTCATATGTCTCAAAATGAAATGATTCAAATAACGCTACAATATGTAATACCACACAAACACTTATATATAGGAAGTACCAGCGGCGTATCCACCATGCTTGTGTCATATTACACACGCCTCGTTACTTAAATCACTTACTCAAACCAAACCATCAAGATGAAGTGTTTAACAATTGTAGAAATGTTCATGTATAGTCAAATGTCTATTGTCAAAATGTAAATCATGTCAACTGATACAACTGGTTTACACGGTTCAATGGTTACGAACGGTTCATATAATCAAAGGGTTAAGACGGTTCACCTAGTCAAATGGTTACAACGGTTCAAAATGTAGTATAATGTGTTCATATGCTGGATGAGCATATGCAACAGAAATGTAATGTAAAACAATGTACTAAGTATGCACACAATGGGCGTACGTAGCATGAAATGTATTGTAAAGTGATGTACTAAGTATGCACACAATGGGCGTACGTAGCATGAGATGTATTGTAAAGGGATGTACTAAGTATGCACACAATGGGCGTACGTAGCATGAGGTGTATTGTAAAGTGATGTACTAAGTATGCACACAATGGGCGTACATAGCATAAAATGTATTGAAATCATGTACTATAAATGTACTAATGAACATAGCAAGTATATGATGTGGAAACAGGAAAGCACGAAAGTAACAAGTAGGCACATGTGTTTCACCCCAAAACAGTTTGGAAAACAGTAAAAGAGGGGTTCAATGTACTCACCTGAGATTGCTTTGAAGTTCTTGTATAACAACCAAATAACGCTAGAGATCACGGATATCAACGACACCTAATATAGGTAACTATGTTAATATACCGGACCTAAATCGGAGGATCGGATAGGATGCGGGTTCGTAAACCAAACGAGTATGGAGACTCGTGTAATATGGTTTAACAAAGCCCACATACTTAAGTGAAACTTAACCTAAGTGCTTACGACCCGTTTAGGTAGCTTATGCTACCTTAACGCGTCGTTCGCGTAGAACGCGTTTGGAACGCCTAACATCATGACCGTAAGGTATAACCTCAGAAGGTTACAGCTATGGTCACCTAATGTGTTTGGTTGGATCCTAATGATCGACCAAATGGGTCGGGTTCGAAAGTATAAGCGATGGTTTAGATCGCTTACCTTACGACCCTATATAAGCACTATACCAAAAGTGACGAGCTAAGCATGTTAGAACATGCTTAAATAAGCTTAGAAAACAGGTTTGGCATTAAAACAAACGGCTTTGATGCTCACGAGTAGTTTGGTTACAAAATACGCAAGAATGCGCATTTTGGCCGAAACTACGACTCGTCACTGAGCCTTGATAACGTGGTAATCAGTAGGTATAGTCACTACGGACTATAACCATCGTGATCACGCTCACGTTATGAAGTTCCAACGAACTTCGTGTTGACCATAGGCTGGTCAACGTAGAAAGTCAAACAAAACTTTGACTTTCGGACTCGAAAAGCGAATAAAAGAACGAAAGAACACTTACGAAGGGTCCCCGAAAGCTAATCTCGATCCAGGAGCTCAGGTATGAAGCAAAGGCCTCAACTTAGAGCTTTAGATCAGATTTTGTGGGTTTTAACACAAATAGGGGGTATTTATAGTAAAAGCAAAACCGTTAGGATCGTTTCTTGAATATCGTGCCACGATCTTATGCGTACACTTGTCAAGATGTTGTGGTGGCTCATAATGACCCTTAACTCCTGAGATTGTGAAAGGGCATTGCCCTTTGGAGTGTTTGAAAGGCCAACTTCAGCCAAAAAAAAGTTTCTGCATCTGCAGGGGCCACGCGGCCCGCGTCAGCATATAGACAAAACTCAGGCGGGCCGTCTGGGCATGTCTGATCTGCACAAACTTTCAAAAATGGCAGTTTTGGTCCCTGTTGCATATTTAAGCCATTTCCGACACTTCTAAGGCCCGTAAAGCCAAATTTAAGGCCCTAAAATGATGCCTAAACATTGTGGACATGAAACATGCTCAAAAATATGCCGGATGTTGGTTCGTTTGGCCGTAGGAACGCGATGTTCGCTTAATTACGACGGAATGCGCATAAGTGCGAAAAACGATCCAAATGACGCGACGAATGGATTTTTCTTATGACAAACACTAAAATAAATTATTTTAGTGCTTACATAAATTTTTGGATGTCCGGATGTATTTAGAAGGTAAGTTATGCGCGAAAGTGCAAACTTGTGCACTTTTTGACACTTTTAGCCCCTGAATGATCCAAAAGTTTGTTTTAGCATACCAAACCCCTCAAAGCCTATTTCTAAGCTATGTAAAGGATATTTATGGTATGTTTAACTTATGGACATGATCCGGAATGTTTGTTACAGTTCAAATTGGCATACTTTCGCAGTTTGTCAAGTTTAGTCCCTGTAAGCGAATTAACTTTTTTTGCCATACCAAAGCCTTCAAAACTTATTTATAAGTTATGTAAAGGTTATTTAAGGTATGTTAAGTATATGACGGTGTTCCGGAGTGTTTGTCGCATTTAAACTGAGTACGTTTACGCACCAGTTTGCGTATAATTCTCCAGAAAGCGATATAAAGTTTGAAATTGAACAAGAATTGATATGTGCAAAATATACACATATTTATACAAGATCCCAAGTTTGAAATACAATATTTCATCGGCTTGGCATTTGTTTGATGGTCGCGGTGACACAGGTGTCACATGGCATTATTTTACTGTCTATATGAAATAAAAGATTTACACCATTCGTATCTCCACGGTCTATATGGAGATATGTTGGCTACCTAGTCGGGGGTTAAGGGAATGGTTTGGTAAGAGTCTTGCCTTGTTCAGTGTATAGGTCCTGCAAGGACCTGGGTCAAGCTTAGTTGGATCTCCTTCAATACCCACTGGTATTGGATGGCGGGGGTCCGAATTTCTTGATCCCCTCATATGTAAACTACTATTAATATATTAACCCGGCTACATAGGATTGTATCCCTGCTGACTTAAACTACTTAGCCGAGCGTAACGTCACCTTCAAAAGAGGGGCCTACCACATTACGCATTAATAACTTAATTAATTATCTTTCAATAATCCAACCCTTTAGGATTGTATCCTTGCTGACTCAAACTACTGGGTTGAGGGTAACATCACCTTCAAAAGAGGGGCCTACAACAATAACTAAGATAATCTCTTAAAAAGTGCAAAAGTGCGAAAATAATCAAAGGTTACACTAAAGGCGAGTCGGATCCAAGTGATTCATCTTGTCTATCTGTTTTTATTTTATTTTTATTTTCAGCATTTTTAGTTTTTATTTTCTAGTTTAAAACCATTTTCTAAACTTTTGATTTGATTAGACGTTGAGGATAAACCGGTATTAAAAGCTCTTGTGTCCTTGGACGACCTCGGTATCTTACCAACACTATACTATGCTGACGATGGGTGCACTTGCCCATATGTGTGTTTGGTGTTAGTAAATATCGTGTTTTATAAATTTAAAACTTGACTAAAGTGGTTAAAAAGGGTTAAACATATACATAAAAATATAACACACCACACGCGCATCAAGTTTTTGGCGCCGTTGCCGGGGACACAAGAATTTTAAGCAAGTTAAGAATCAGCGGCCTAATCGTTTTTTCTTATTTTTCTTTTTTTAGGATTTTTCTTTATTTTTCAGTTTCTGCAGAGCTCAGCACGGGCCATGCCTGGTCGGACACGGGCCGTGCCCAGCATTGTTACTGGCAGTTTTTATTTTCCGAGTTACAGAGGGTTGAGCACGGGGCCGTGTCGGTGCAACATGGGGCGTCCCGAGCTCTCTAGTAATAGGGATCCGGAAAACAATTACTGTATCTCCGACCACGGGCCGTGTTCATCTGAGCACGGGGCCGTGGTGAAACTTCTGACCAACGTTTTTTTTGTGTTTTTATTGCAGGACTTGGAACCCAAGCGCCACACCTGATCTTTCTACATAGTGTATGAGCTCCAGTTCTAGCAGAGACATAAAAGAACCGCTAGACGAACCCGAACGCTTTCTAAGAAAAAGACTTAAAGCTAAAAAACAAGAGAAAGTTTCGGGGGACCCACTTCTAACGGCGGATCAACGTACCCTCATGGATTACCTATGGCCCACTGTAGGTAATCTCGGTGCCGCTATCAATACACCGAATGTCGAGGCCAACAACTTCGAACTTCGGCCGCATTTGATACCTATGCTCCAAAACTCCGCAACCTTCCATGGACTTGCGAACGAAGATCCCCATTTACATATTACCAATTTCTTGGAAATATGTGATACCTTTCGGATCTATGGAGCATCAAATGACGCCATCCGCCTTCGAATGTTTCCATTTTCATTAAAAGACCGAGCTAAGGCTTAGCTTAATACCCTCCCAGTTGGCTCGGTAAACACCTGGGATGAACTAGCCCAAAAGTTTTTATATAAGTATTTCCCTCCTGATAAAACGGCTAAATTAATGACTGAAATTAATACATACTCACAAGAAGATGGGGATTCCTTATATGAAACTTGGGAAAGGTTCAAGGAGCTATTAAGAAAGTGTCCTCATCATGGTCTTGCGGTTTGGCAACAAGTATCTACTTTCTATAATGCATTGTTGCCACACACAAGACAAACACTTGACTCTAGCTCCGGGGGACTTTTAGGTAATCGTCGCCCAAATGAAATATATAATCAAATTGAGGAAATTGCTCAAACCAATTTTCAGTGGCACACTCCCCGAGGCAATAAATCTATTGCCCCAGGTGCCCATAAGGTTGACGAAAGCACTTCCTTACAAGCTCAAATCGAGGCCCTTTCTTAAAAAATCAAAAAGTTAGAAATGGCAAAAACGGCATCGGTTATGGCTTATGAAGGGTGTGGTGGGCCACATGAAAATTGGAGTTGTATGAAAGAATTGGATAATCAAACAGAAACAGTAAACTACATTGATAATAGACCTAGGCCGTCGGGTCCTCCAACGGGTACCTACAACCAAGGATGGCGTAACCACCCTAACCTTGGTTGGAGAGAACCCGGTAATAGTAGTAACCAACTAAATCTAAACTAACGAACAAACTTTCAACAACCAAGAAGTGAGTCACAAAATTTCTCTCAACAACAAGGGGAAGACGAGAAAGGCTTGAAGATACCGTATCTCGCCTCATCTTCGACACCGAAAAGAAAAACTCGGATCGATTTCAACAATTGGAATCAAATTTTAGAAATCAACAAGCTAGTATTCAAAACATTGAAAAACAATTAAGTCAAATAGCTCAAAATATCTCCGAGAGACCACAAGGCGCGTTACCAAGTAATACCGAAACCAACCCAAAAGCACAAGTACATCTCATCACATTAAGAAACCGTACCGTGGGTCCCGAGGAAGCTCCATTACCGTCAACTGAAAAGAGCCGATCTAGCCAAACCACAACTCCACAAACGCTCTAACAAGAGACGGCTCCTCCACAAAATCAAGAGCCCACCAAGAATCCTCCGATTCCATACCCCGGTCGGTTAATTTGCCAAAAGACCGATGAGCAATTCACAAAGTTCGAAAAATTACTAAAACAATTACATGTTAATATTCCATTTATTGAAGTCCTAACCCAAATGCCTAAATATTCGAAATTTATGAGGGACTTCCTTACTAATAAAAGGAAAATTGAATCATTGCAATTAGTTAATTTAAGCGAAGAATGCTCCGCCTTACTACTCAACAAACTCCCGCAAAAGAAGATTGATCCTGGAAGCTTCACAATCCCTTGTTCGATTAGGGAATCCCCCATTTGCAAGGCACTAGCCGACCTCGGGGCTAGCATAAACCTCATTCCCGCATCAATGTTTAACTGACTCGGCCTAGGAAAAACAAGCCCTACAAAAATGAGCATACAACTCGTCAATAGGTCCATCAAATATCCACAAGGTATCGCTGAAAATCTATTAGTCAAAGTCGGTGAATTCGTCTTCCCAGCCGAATTTGTGATACTAGATATGGAGGAAGATACCGAAGTACCACTCATCTTAGGAAGACCATTCCTAGCTATGGCCGACGCAGTAGTAGACATGAATGGTGGAACACTAACATTGAGAATTGGGGACAAGAAAATGAAGTTCGGAGTTGGAAAGAGAGTAGAAGACGATGACCCGGTCAATTACATGAAGGTTATAGACTCAAGTTTGGATGATGCTCTCCGACGGTGCAACATGGGATCCAAAACATCCCACTTGGGTAACATATGACTGGCTTTGGGTCTAGCCAAGGACCCTTATAAACGTGGCGCACCACGGAGTCATTCCGCGGAATTATCCTTAGTTTAGCTTAGATTAATTTTTATGTTTTCTAGTTTAGTTTTAATTTTCAAGAATAAAACACACTCGGGATGGTGAAGGATACCAAGGGAAACTTAAACCAGCACCCCATGCACAAAAACAGAGCCTCCCGAAAGTTTTTCTTCGTTACAGCAAGTTCAGCACGAGTCGTGCCCACCCAACACGGCCCCGTGCTGAACACTCTGCAGGAAATCGCCCAGTTCAGGTAACTGGACACGGGGCGTGTTCGCTGAACACGCCCTCGTGCCCAGGCTTCTGTTTCCTTTTGAAAGATTTCTGTTACTGGCAATCTGAACATGGGGCCGTGCTCGGACACCACGGGCCCGTGTCCAGACGGCCAGTAACATTAAATTTGTTTTTAAACACACTTTTACACATTCAATCAATCTAAAAACTTATTTTTGGGACACATTGAGAACAATGTGTAATTTAAGTGGGGGGGGGGGGATGCTAAAACCTTTAATTTTTGCAAGCCCTAATCACAAGCCTTACACAAAACTCTATTGGAACCGCTAATCACCCCAATTTTTTTCAAAAATTTTTCATTTTTTTACTTGTCCCGGTTTAATTTTGGAATTACAAGTTTTAAAAAGGTTATATTTTTACAAATTTACAACCGATAGCGTCGTGATAAAAAGAACCAACATAAGAGAATTATGAAACGACATGACAAATCTAGTTAAAATTTGATTATATATACTTGATCACATAAAAGCCCATTCCCACAAAAAGTGAGTTTTGAGCCTTTATTGAGCATATAAATACACATCTTTAAACTAAATGCTCATTTTTCGTTTCTTGTGTGAATAGCCGCTTGGTTTCTTATAACTCTAGAACTTGCCACGACGATTCATTCCCGGTCCTTATCAACTTAAACCCGAGTAAGTAAATGATGGAGGCATTAGGACTAACCCTTTTTATTTCTACACCATTATTTTTCTTTTTTTTTACCACCTACCCAAAATTCCCCTAGTTAACCTCTTTGAACCTAAACCTTTTCATTTCTTAACCCACAAAACAAACACCCTTTTACCCACCAAAACCCTTTTTCAATTTAAACCCTTTATTTTAGTAACAAAGCTCGGTTTTTCATGTGACATTTCCTTATAAAAAAATGATGATGATGAAGCCATGAAATAAAACAAACAAGTTCGTCAAAAAAGAACTTTGTTTGAAGAATTGTTTCATTAAAATAAAAAGTTATGAAGAAAATAAAAGTCTTGCGAAAACCGACGTTTTTTTACGCCTTTCGCCCTTTTCTACTAACCACTAACCCAACCACCTACCTTTAACCCAAGCCTAACCCTTCCCCAAAGTCCTCTTGATATTTACAAAGGTTTATAGTTAAAAAGGAGGAGGATTGATTGCTTGGCAAGTATATGGTAGAAGTAAGTTCCATGCTGCTCTCGAGTGTTTCACAAAAATACATCTTCGGCCGAGTGTTGAGTGATCTCCCGTGAGGTATGCGAACTTGTATATAAATGGAATTTTAAAGAGGCATGTTATGCCCAATTAAATAATTTCTCTTATGTAATGTTCTAGATAAATCAAGACGAATAGGATTATAAATAAAATAAAAATAAAACCTAATAAAAATCTTGGAATCCAGACACTCTATGACAAACCCAAAAACCTTCTCTTCTACCCATTCCATTTGGGAGTGTAAAGCCACATTATAAAGAGTTGTGCTTGAGGACAAGCAAAGATTCAAGTGTGGGGGTATTTGATGTGTGCAAAATACAACATATAAATTACATCAATTGTGGCATAAAACTAACTCTTTTTTAGTACTAATGTTGGAAAAAGTGAGCTTTTGTCTTCCTTTTGTATTTTCAGCATTAAATTAGCTTAAATGAGTAAAAGAAGCAAAAAGGCAGCTAAATCTAACATAAATACAAGAAAAGGAATAAACGTAGCATGCCCGACCCCTCGACAGCATCCTCCCAAGCAAAAACAAGAGACCAGAAGGCTGAACACGCCCCGTGCTCACCGAACACGGGGGCGTACCCAAGTGTTTGCAGAAAAGACAGTTGTAGAAGCTTCTATCACCCACCACGGGGGCGTGCCCAGCGGACACGGGGCCATGGTCAACTCTAAGATTCGCAGAATCTAGGGAAATCTTGATAGTCCAGATACGCTTCTGCACACGGGGTCATGCCCAGCGGACACGGGGGCGTGGTCAACTAATGCAGACAAGCTGCAATTAATGAAGAAAAAGAAGATGGGTGGACACGGGGGCGTGCCCAATGGACACGGGGCCGTGTCCGAGCTTCTGTGCAGACTATAAATAGGGGTGCTTGGCTCACTTGCAAATCATCCCTTGGCAAACCACCTCTCTCACACTTCACCCACACTCCACCATGTTAGGCCCTAAAGTGTGAGACTGACGCATCAAATTAATACAACGGACTATGGTTACGAACTGGGCTTTACAGGGTTAGTCAGTATTAGGTTTTGGACCTTTACAGGTCACTTGGGCCAAGCTTTAGGCCATGTGGGCCAAGCAGGCCCAAGGGGAGCCCATGTGGGAAGTGGGCTTGCCTAGGTATATAAACAAGATTTCTACTTGTTTTAGGGTTGGAACTTCATAGTTACAAAATTCCTAGAGAGAGAGCTAGAGGATTCGAGTTGGTGGTGATCATTTGTACTAGACGGTTTTGCTTATTCAAGTAATAGAATCGTGTGCAAGTGGTTGAAAGGTGATTCGGTTTGTTCTTCGTTTCCATATTTTCAGTTCGTTTTTCATATTTTTCGATTTGTTCTTGAATCACCAATTGATTGGATTCCACACAATTAATTGGTTGTTTGATATCATTGAAAGATCCGGTTAAACGGGACTTACAAGTGGTATCAGAGCCATTGAAGTCTTTCAAAGGCTTGGTTTTGATATCACTCGAAGAACAAGATGAAGATTTACACAGTGTCAGGGGATGTATGTTTGTCAAAAAGAGATCGGTGAAGGTGATTTAGTGAGAGGAGTGGCGACAGTAATCGGTATATGATGTTCTAGATTATAGCAATCGGAATATCCCGATTCCGGCGAAATCTGTAAAGCTGAAGGTTGAAGATTAATTGCTGGTGACTTCACAGCCGGAGAATGTATCGGTATTGAAAGAGAGTGAGTTCGAAATCTGGATGATGCCCGGATTATGATTTTTTTTTTTCGGTATCTACGGTGATGGCGGATCACCTTGGTTATTCTATGGGTTTTGTCAGATGATAGTAGCAGCTGGAGTTGGTGGCACAAGGTGGTTGGCGGCGGAAAAGGAGTTGTCTGCTGGGTTTTGATGGATGACGATGTAGTGGATTGCAGCGACTCACAGCGGTGGTTAAATGGTTCTTGCCGGTGTTGATTGGTGGCTGCCATAGGGGTTTCAAGGTTGCTGACGTCATGGTTGAACATTCCTAGGCGGCTGCCCATGATGTCACATCAGGGAATTCAAAAATCCCTAATAAATGTGAACCATCAGATGGGGTGAAAGATCAACGGTCAAAAGTGAGGAGATTGAATTGTTTTCGGTGCAGAATTTTGTGGGGACCATTGGTGATGCTGTATTGGACAGGAATGCTGTTGGGCTTAACAATGAACAAGCCCATGATGAATTTAATAGTCAAAGCCCAATGTTTACATAGATCCCAAAGATCATTCCATGGCCCACCTGATGTTTGAAAGCAGCTAATGTTGTTCGCATACATCTCTTGGCATGTTGGTCCTATTTTTTTGGGTCTTGCTCTCATAGTGCCAGCCTGGTTTAACTGGACTTATGAAGTTGCTCTGTTTATTGAAGGTGCATTGTTTATAGGCCACACAATTAATTCTCATATATAGGATGATGGGTGACGGTTAGGCCCCATTAAATGATTGGATGATAATTATGTTATGGGATCACGCATGAAGTTCCACATTTTGGTACATCCGTATAGTATATTGGTTTTAAGGTTGTTGCATCTGGATGGGGCTCATATGAAAAATGATTGTTCATGACATAAAGAATTTTCATTGGGCTAGCATCATTTTCTATTTGGTCCGTTTGGAGATATTAATATTGGGATGCAAATTGTTGGTGAACTTGGCCAATTAAAGTGGTGAAAAATTTTGGAGCGTATTTGAATCAATTCTTTGTTGGACCGGAAGGTTTATAGAGAGTTGGCCTGTTTACTATTGTATCACTAAAGGAGAAGACCCAAGATTGGAGATTATCTCTAAACCATAATAAAGAGAGCATAAAACTAGGGAGAGATTGTTAGGTCCAAAAGTTTTATGCTTTATCTTTATTATATTTATTTGGTTTAGATTAGTTTTGGGCTTGGGCTTAGGCCATGTGGGCCAATGGGTAGTGGTTTCTATATATAGTCCTATCTAGTTTATTTGTGGTAGAGCTCTCATATAGTATCACCATGTAATCCCCAAAGGAGAACGTTATACCCGACAATCCTAGGGATTGTGTGCAAGGTTCTCGAAGATCGTACCAGACGGTTCGTTGAAACCGTGTGCGATCTAATCAGCGACACTTTGATTCGTAATGAAAAATCTCTTTTTGTTCTTGTCGGTTTGATCTTATTTTCCGCGTTCGATTGAACCGTTGAGTGATGTCACGGGTTTTTCGGGACTAACAGGAGTAAAAATCCATATATATTTCCAAAATACGTATCTCTTGTAATTGTGAAGTATTTTAGTAAAAATCCATATATATTTCCAAAATATATATATTTTAAGAAATACTACTTAGAAAAATTATTTATAATTTTTCCCTTGGGCAAAAATATTTGTATTTTCATATAAATTCCAAAAATAATATATTTTCAAGTCTAACTTGGAATATATATATATATATATATATAGGGAGGGGCTCATGCGAGAAGCACCCTTATTGTGAGAACCGCGAGAACCAATGTGAGCACAACCTAAAATAGCTAAAAAACCTAAAAAAACCAAACCCCCACCCCCCCCACCCCTCAAGCTAACCCCCCCACCCCCCCAAAAGTTAAATGCTAAAAACTAAAACCCCAAGAAACCTAAAAAAAACCTAACCCCCCCCCCCCAAAAAAAAAAACCTAAACCCCCCTCCCCCACCCCCAAAAACCTAAACACCCCCCCCCCCCAAGCTAAAATGCTAAAAACTAAACCCCCAAAAAACCTAAAAAAATCTAAAAAAAATCTAAAAATTTTTTTTTAATATTTTTTATGCTCAAATCGCTAGTTTTAGTGGCCAAAAAATTTTTTTTTAAAAAAAAAAAGTTTTTTTTGTCTTCGAAAAGTAGCGATTTTTATATAAAAAATATTTAAAAAAAAATTCTGTGATTTTTAGCTATTTTTAGGCATTTTTTGTTGTGTTCACATTGGTTCTCGCGGTTCTCGCAATAAGAGGTGGTTCTCGAATGATCTTCTCCCCATATATATATATATATATATATATATATATATATATATATATATATTCCGTTTTTGTTTGTGAAAATATATATTTCTTCCAAAAGTAATATATCTTCTAATATTTCCAAGAAAATATATATCTTTATTCACTCAAAAATAATATATTTTTTTTCTTGTAAAAAATATGATATAACTTTGTAATAATTGTAAAAATCATATTTTTGTTTCCTTTGGTGTCCAAAATATTATTTGCCAAAATATACACATGAATATTATTTCCGGAGTATTTTGTAAGTTATATTCCTTAGTTCGATTTCACCAATATTTTGTGTATAACTTGTATATTCATATTCTTGAAATTTTGGTAACATTTTGGATTGTAATTTTTGGTATTTTGATGAGTTATACTATTTCATGTCCTAAAATAATATAACTAATACACAAAGTATACAAATAATCACACACATGGTGACTTCTAAATATATATTTCCTAAATACATATTTAGTCACTTTTATTTATAAAAACCAACCTCCAATATTTATAATTTTTGTAACAAAAATTATGGCAAAGTTTATGTAAAGATTTATGGTTTGAAATACACTTGTAAATATTTGTTTAGAAATATTTTTCTAAGTGTTTAATTTTTAGAAAATTTTTGCCATAGTTTCCCCTAAAGATGGAGGTTTCCATACCTTGAAGGTATATCATTTTCTTTTGTAAAATCAACATCATCAACCAATAATCAACAACAAACAATCTTTACTTACCAATTTTGCCAAAAACAAGCATAATCTACTACTTCATGAACTTGAAATTTCACAAAAATTTGTAGTAACTTACTAGTGTTCTTAGTAAGCCTTGTTACCCTTTAAAGTGTGATTGATTCTTTAAAAACATCATTTTTAAAGAAAGTAGATCTTTACAACTTATATTCATGTTTTCTAAAAATGCTTCTTCATGGATCTTTCTTGTTACATAAGTGTTTCTATACTTTATTAACCACCAAAAATAAGGTTTGTTTATGTAAGAACCAAGATCAAGTAAATCTTGTGTTTTTAACTTGGTTCCTTTGAAAAAACATCCATGAAATTTTAGATCTACAAGTATTACAACTTACTTTGATCATTATTTTACAAGAAAACCACATATTCTTTCAAATTCATGTTCTATGTGTGAGGATGATCTATAATCCTACAACATTTCATCCTCTCATCTTGCTAGATTATGTTTTTAATCATAATCTAGCAATATCATATGATGATCAACATCAAATCCATGAATAAACAACAATCATCAAGCATAACAACACATAAACATCATAATTTCTTCATGATTTAAGCTTATGCTCAAGTTTTATTCTTGTGATTCTTAGTGTTCTTCACAATAATCAACATGTAACATCTTTTAACCACTTGAAATATATGTAAAATAGAGTGTATGATGTTCTTACCACTAGCTCAAGGCTAGGGATGATCAAGTGAAGATAAGAGATGGATAAAAGCAAATGAAGGAGGTCTTTCAACTTCCACAAGCTCCTAGCTCCTTTGTGCAACCTCTAACACCTTGGTATATGCTTGAAATGTATGAGAATGGTTGAATGATGGTGGGTGTGTATGGGTTGGGTTTCGGCAGAGAACAAGCAAGAGGGAGGAAGAAGATGTGTGTGTTTTAGTGTGTGAAGTTATGAGCCTCATGTTACAAGTGTGCCATTCTTATAACCATTTTAAGAGTTTAACCCAAGGTTCTTATGCTCAAAAAGTGCCAACATAATCTAGTTTTTAATTGGAGAAAATCACAAGTGTGGGGGCCATGTTGGCCGTCCACTAGGTGGGGGGGGGGTAGTAGGCTTAGGTTCCAACCATTAGTTAGATTATGGTTAAAATGTAAGTAATCTAGTTAGGGAATTAGTTAGTTGATATTTATATGATGTGTTATGATGTTCGGGGACCATAACTAGCTTCGCAATGTTAAAACAGTGCTTCTAGTGAAAATTTGGTGTTTCGGGTAGTATCCGGTTGTTCGGTTGGTTACCGGTTCGTTAAGGTGCTAAACTATGCAGTTTAGTGTGCTTTATGTTACCTTTTGTGACACTTTTGATTCCCGACACTTAGGAAAGCATTCAGGACCATTTAACCATATTTCCGCATGATATTAAATTGTTTAAATGCTGAAAATTGCTGATTTTTGCTGAATTCGGCACTTTATGTTAGGGGTGAGCAAGAAAACCGAAATAACCGAACCGTAACCGAATAACCGAAATAACCGAACCGAAAAAACCGAACCGTAACAAAAACCGACGGTTCGGTTTTCGGATTTTTAATAACCGAAAATTTCGGTTCGGTTTTTGGATAAACTTTTTCAATAACCGAATAAAACCGAACCGAACCGATAAGTTACAATCCATATATTTTTATGTTTAAGTTTAAATTATTTAAGTGTTTAACCCAATGCTAGTAGAAAATGTTAATTTTATTCTTGAATGTTAAGTGTTTATAATAAAAACATTCTAACTGAAATGATTTATTATTACCTATAAAAACTTTGAAGAAACATAAAAATATATTAAAAGATTAGGTTTATGTAAACAATATTAATTAAAGAGGTTAACTATAATAACTTAAATAAAAACATATAAAAAGATTGTTATAATATAAATTATACTTTTTATTTTTTGAATCTTACATAATTTTGTTCCAAAAACCGAAATAACCAAAAAACCGAACCGAACCGACGTAAAACCGAAAAACCGAAACCGAAAAAAACCGAAACCGAACGGTTTTTAAAACCCAAAAACCGACATTTCGGTTTCGGTTTTGATTTTACCCAAAAACCAAACCGAACCGTGCACACCCCTACTTTATGTGAGTTTGAGGCACTTTCCGGCACTTAAACTATCTCTAGGAAGACAGTTTTGTGATCCTTACATTCCTACACACTATACTAGTGTAATACTTGGTTTCTAACTCATTCTGTGACTCAACACATTGTCTGTCTATGTACTGAGCTCTGTCAGCATTTTCCTGATTTGTCTGATAACTGTGATAACTGTGTTTCGTGCATCATTTGAGTCAAATAAAGTTCTCATGCAATAATGATATGACATTAAGCAATATATGATGCACATGTATGTATATGGCAATAATAAGTAAGCAGTTAATTGTAATTCAGCACTGTCATTAAGCACTAATCATGGTTTAATAGTTGTATGGATACCTGAAATTTTGACAGTTGTCACAATACCACCCATGGGGTATCTTTAACTAGGCCCTGAAAGACCTCTTAAACAAGATATACAAACCAACACATGATTTGTTAATCAGAAAACAATTTCTGTCGTCACCCACATTACCCACCAAAGGGATAGTCCGATAATGGGATTTGTCAGATCCTATGGTACCATAACATACTACTGGTCGGCTTGATCATAGTTAATGAATGCCATTCGGATGTCTTTCGACTAACGCCCCAACAAGTTCGTTCACATTATTGAAATCATCGTGTTTTATATAAACCATAGCATTGTTTTGAAAACATGAAAAGCGTTTAGCATATATGAATCACCCCAAAACAATTGAAAGCAGTAAAAGAGGGGACTATGTACTCACTTGAGATTGCAAGTATCCCTGATTAAGTGACCTAACAAAGCTCGGGAAATCAAGGAATCAAGTGGCACCTAGTATCGGATCACTATGTTAATAAATCGACACCTAAATTGGGAGATCGGGTAGAATGAGGTCTTGTAAACCAAATGAGTTTTGGAACTCATATGATATGGTTTAACAAAGCCTACATTCTGATTTGAAACCTATCCTAAGCGCTTATGACCCGTTAAGGTAGTTTACGCTACTTTAACGCGTCAGTTGCGCAAATGCGCGTTCGGATGGCCTAAGTAGTCCTATGACAAGTGTTATATGCCTACACATGTTTAATTATGTTGCATAATCAGTTTAAGTGTCAAAATTTTGGTTACATATGCTTAAATTGAAATTATGCGCAAAAAGGCCATTTTGGTCATTTTCCTAAGGCATGTAAACTACCTATCATACAACTAATTAAACTAAGTGACCATAAGGTATAACCTCGGAAGGCTATTCCCTATACAAATACGGTCACAAAATATGTTTGGCCGGATCCTAATGATCGACCAAACGGGTCGGGTTCGAAAGTCGAAGCGGTTGTCAAGACCGCTTGACTTACGACCCTAAATAAGCACTAAACTAGAAGTGACGAGTTAAACATGTTTAACTAAGTTAGAAAACTGATTTGGTATCAAAACAAAGTTTTTTGATACCCGAGAATAGTTTCGTCGCAAAATGCACATAATCGTGCCTTTTGACCGAAACTTTGACTCGTCACTTATAACCATCGTGATTACGCTCACGTTGCAAAGTTCGATTGAACTTTGACTTGACCAATTCATGGTCAAAACCGAAAGTCAAACAGTAGTCAAACTGTTTGACTTTCAGCTTATAATTGCTGAAAGTAAATGAACTGGCTATGAAAGAACACTTACAAGTGCTCTAAGACTGGAAAATGAACTAGAAAACTCAGATGGGAGGCATCCACAAGTGGTAGATTTGAGGAATGAGCAATGAAAATGGGCAGATTTGAGGCCTATTTATAGTTGTAGGAATGCCACAAGATCATGCCATGTGGTATGTGTGTCCTCCAAGGAATTATGAGATCAAAACAAGTGTAGAAATCTGATTGGAGGGCTTGGAAATCACTTAACTTGGTGACCAAGAACATAAAACAATCAAATAAATCATCAAAAATAGGATGTTGTTGCTGGTAACATGTTTCTGCCCAGATTAGGGCGTCAGGTCGCGCGACGGCAAAGGCCTTCTGCTATCGTCGGACGCGAGGGCATAGGCAGAAGTTTCAGAATTGGCAGAACAGGTCCCTGCACACTTCTATGTGCATTTTTGACGCATTTAACCCCTGTTAACCCATTTTCAAGGCTTTACAAGAATGTTAAAGCAAAGGGGACTTGAAATATGCTTGAAAATATCACGGATGTCGGTTCTTCTGGTCATACGGTCGCGTTGTTCGGTAAATTACGACGAAACTCGAACTGATGCGAAAACGATCCAAATTGCGCGACGAATGGTATTTTTGCATTTCTATCACCTAAAATAAAATATTTTAGTTATTACAAAAATTTTTGGATGTCCGGATATGGTCAGAACGCGAGATATGCACGTTTATGCAAACTTACGCAGTTTTTGACGCTTTTAGTCCCTATGATCAAATAAGCGTATTTTCGCATACTGAACCCCTCAAAACTTATTTCTAAGCTATGTTAGGGATATTTAAGGTATGTTTAACTTATGATCTTGTTCCAGAGTGTTCGTTTCTATGCGAATCGGCAGACTTTTGCGGTTTGACGCAAATAGTCCCGGTGATCGAATAAACTTGTTTTTGCCATACCAAACCCCTCAAAACTTATTTCTAAGTTATGTAAAGGTTATTTAAGGTATGTTAAGCATATGTAACTATTCCGGAGTGTATGCCATGTTAAACTGATTACGTTTATGTAACAGTTTGCGTATAACTTCCAGAAAAAGCTTATCGAGAGTTCGGAATCATACGAAATTTGATATGTGTACTTGTCATATGTAATCCAACAAATCCCGAGAATGAAATACAAGATTTCATTAGATTCGTAATTGTATGATGGTCGAAATGGCACAACTGTCACTGTCCCCCCTACTTTAGGAAATTTTGTCCCGAAATTTAATTTAGAGGAAACTTGTAGGAAAAGATGTGGATGATTCGCTTTCAAATAAATCCTCTGTTCCCTAAGTAAAATTCTGGGCCACATCTGGATTTCCAGCGAACAATGTTATTCGTACTCGTGTGTTGTTTATAGGGAAGAGTTCAGATCCGCAGATTTAAACTCCATTCCAATAGGTTAGTATATGATTGTACCGAACTTCAAGAGTGACATGTAATTGTCAAAATGATGTTCTCGTTGTAGTGAATTATGGAGAGCGTGTGAATTCGACAAGGAGTTGGAGTTTTGAATAACGGATGGAGAGCATGTTTCCTATGAAGACTATGATAGGAAACTTGCGTGTGCTCGAAATTGGAGTCGGGGAGTATAGCATAAAACAACATTGGTCAAGGTCTAGAACTTCTAGTAACTTAAATAACGCTACGCTCGCAATGTAATAAAGAACACTTATATATATGAAGTACCATCGGCGTATCTACCATGCCCTTATTACATTGTTCCCGTTTCGTTATTCTTATCACTATTGGTTCTTACACATGACAAAACTTGCTGTGGTTTCTGTGCACTGAATTCCATAATTATGTATGCATCCATAATTACGTAATTCCTTGCACAGTCCGCACAATTCATTTTATAATGTGTAGGGGAATAAATCAAACGAATAATCCTGTGATGACTTGACTAGACTACCATAGAGTCTCTTTAACTAGATCAATGAATGTCTTTAAATAGACCACCAAAGAGTCTCTTCAACTAGA
This sequence comes from Helianthus annuus, assembly GCF_002127325.2. Classification (NCBI taxonomy): domain Eukaryota; kingdom Viridiplantae; phylum Streptophyta; class Magnoliopsida; order Asterales; family Asteraceae; genus Helianthus; species Helianthus annuus. The sequence continues at coordinate 134,045,398 of NC_035449.2, read as the reverse complement.
TCACCAAAGGATCTCTTTAACTAGATCGATGAATGATCTCTTTAAATAGATCAACACATGATTTCTTTAACTAGATCGGCGAACGACCTCTTGAACTAGACCACCAGAGGGTCTCTTTAACTAGATCAACACATGATCTCTTTAACTAGATTGACAAATCAATCTCTTTAACTAGACCACCAAATGGTCTCTTTAACTATATCAACGAATGATATCTTTAACTAGATCAACGCATGATCTCTTTAACTAGACCACCAAAGGGTCTCTTTAACTATATCAATGAATGATATCTTTGACTAGATCAACGCATGATCACTTTAACTAGACCACCAAAGGGTCTCTTTAACTACATCAACGGATGATGTCTTCAACTAGATCAACACATAAAGAAAAACGCCCTCGAGGCGGTGCACGGGCGTTTTCGGGGCGTTTTTTAGGCAAATCACACCCAAATACTGCCCCACTATGGGTGGTCTAAGACTGTGGGGTGTGGGTGGATTAGGTTGGAGGCATTGATTGACAAGTGGCAGCTGTGGGATCCATAAGTTGTGGTGTGGCGTGGCAGGGCTGCGGCTGGGTTGGCGTGGCTTCAGATGGCGTGGCCAGCCATGTGTAATTTGTTAGTTTGTTTTTAACTATTTAAAATTTCATTTAACTAAAATAGAAGATTGCATTAATTTTTTAAAAACTACAAATAAAATCAAGAAAAAACTACATAAAGGGGTTGGTTGGGTCGTAGTTTCAGTTAAATGGATGCATTGTAGAGGATTAAGTGGGTTAAATTTATAAAAAAAAATATATATAGAGAGATAGAAGTAGAGATGTAGAGAAGTGGTAAAAAATTGTAAAAAAAAAGGGGGCAAGCATTTATAAGGTATTAAAAAAATAATTTTTTTAAATAAACTAGCCGTTGGCCGACGGCTACACCAAACGGTCCAATTTCACCATCTAATCCTAGCCAGCCAGCTTAGACCGCCCCACCGCCCAATGCCGGGCTTCAAAGCCACACTAGTGGGGCAACGTCGTGGCCAACGTTGACACGGTGTGAGTTAGCCAGCGTTGCCTGGCATCCCCCGTCCCAACCAACGCCCCACAACCGCTAATGTAATAAGAAATTCAAAGAAATTACTAATTTTCGTAGAGGAACCAAACAGTCAAACACATTAAAAAGGTAGTTTTTAGAAGTTTGGTACATTAAATGAGTGTTTGAAATTCGCTACATATAATAAAAACAATTTGTATAGTACGATAAACTTATTTGGTTTATCAAGTTTTGGTCCAGCAAACTCGTCTAAACTGGTTTTGATCTTCCACCAGCATTCGTAAGAAGTAGGACACATGTAACAGCATTCTTTACAACTGTCGATATATATTTTTTTAACGACAAATATTAAGCTACTCTACTTTAGATCATCAAATCTAAATATTTCGGTTACCTATGTCCTCATTGGCAATACATATGACAATTTTGCTTCTGATATAACAGGGGATGATATATACAATGTCACAAATAACAACGACCATGTTAAGCTATGTAGACAGTTACGATAATCAACGACTTTAATAAGAAACTAATTAAATATTGACATAATAGTCAATTCACAAAACTAGAGACACATGTTGTGACATAGATTTAATGTCGCAAATTTTGACACGTTAGGGGTAGGGGTGCTCCACTAGTGATAGTTTTCCATCACTCAAAATACCTAATCATTGTCCGCTACGTCATTGAGCTTGATTCCATCACTAGTGATGGATTTTATTAGGGGTGCCCATTACTCGTCTGCCTTCCACCTCCACGAAGAATTCCAGTCACTCAACGGTAACAAAATTCAAGTTTCAACGCGTGATCATGGCAACGCGTTATAAAGTCCACGCATGGAACACTTGGCCGGCGGTGGTGTATAACGGCCATTAACGAGTGATGGGGTGTTTATCACGCGGCGCCCCGGGTCCTCTTAGAGTTACCTTTACGGTCGCTACATATGACTGAGAGACGCCATTGTCTTTGGTTGCATGTGGAGAGACGTTTTGCTTTGGAGGAGTATGATCAAATACAAACCACATTTTCTATACAAACTGTAAGAACCACTTAAAAAGTGTCATATGACATCCAACCAATTATAAAGAAATGGTAAAATGCTAACCTAAATAATATCAATTATCTTGAATTCTTTATAATTATACTAACAAGCAATTAATTCTTTATTTGAATCTTCCTTTTGTTTTCAATGTGCTGATAAAGAAAAGTATTGATATCATTTCACATATGTGCTAAAATTCATTATCTTGATTAATTTTCATGTTCTAATATAATTTAAAAGTGCTACTTTTATGTATGTATTGTTTTAGTATGTGCTAATGTGTTAGGATGTTTTCTTACGGTTTGTAGGATAAATATGGTTTGTATCGGAACCAACCCCTTGCTTTGGATTCTTTATTTTCGTCTAATCATATATATTGAGTGGATTCTTTAAGTTCATACGTATAAACTCTTGAATTAATAATCCAAACTATATAAATATATGATACTAATTGTGTTGGGTGTCTGCGGGCTCGAGAGATGAATAGGACTGAACAAAAGAGTTGACGCATAAAAAAGCTCTGCCTGTTGCACAACAATTATGTAATACCCCAACCTGTAATAAGCTAACGTGTCACTATTATAGCTATCAAATTCAAAAATTAATTCTAAAGTTTAAAAATGAAAAGAACCTAATTACATTTTCTTACATTACCGAAACACAATAAATCTTTATCTTCACGACACTCTTCACTTATTCCCCGCGTTACCCAAATTACCTGTCAAACAAATAAGACAAACACAAAAAGAAAACTACGGCTGAGCCAAAAAATTGTTCAGTACCGGATAAATCAATAGTATATGTAAAGACGAACAGGAGAGAACGAAACGAAAGCTGAACTAAGACTAACACTAAAACCACATTTGAAACTTTGAAAATATATTTTTAATAAATAAAATAATTTAGAAACCCGAGTTTCGAAAACAGAGTCATTTAATACTTATAAAATTTTGTGAACCAATACCGTAAAGCAATCAGTCTAAAGACAAATATTGAGGCGGACACCGGAATAAATGCTGAAAACATATACTGACGGATACAAACCAGCGTATCACACGACATGTGAATTTAAGTCAAAACTGAAACTAATATTAAGACGAATATTGAGACAAAACCGAAACGGATACTGAGTCGAAACAACTATAACCAATACAAAACAGAATCAGATACTGAACGTAACAGCAGACATACAGAAAGAAACATCAAATGGTACTGACGCTAAATAAATCTAAATTATGGCACCGAAACAAATACTTATGTATCTTGAATCCCAATACTTATACAAAACAAATATTGGACACAATCAGAGGCATATAAACTTATCAGACATATCATAACAGATACAAGACATACGTGACTACACATAACAATAACACAAGTCACGTAATATAGAAGCACACACGAGCCTAAACAGAGGGGTACATAGCTAGCTAGTCCATGCACCGAGACGGTGCGTGTAGGCGTACACACATTATTCCATCTCAACAGGAGTCAGGAGACAGAGTTAAGATCGATCTATTCGCCTCTAGGGGCCAGGTGCTACGGAAGCACAAACTAGAGACGTCGTGAACTTTAGTTACGCACCGTCACGATGAATGCCATGTCGTTGACGCCCCAACGACAAGTCTTAACTTATAATTGCTCGGGTGACAGAGTAGAAAGCTATATCAGAAATAAACGTATCATAGGGGAACATACAATAATGAGCACAAGATTTAAAGTTTATTACATGCTACTATATATATACTAGTCATATAACAAATACCAAACAAAGACGACTAATGAAAACATCCCTACTACAAAGTAACAGACTTGACTAAAAATACTATGATGACAAGAACAGGAACCCGTACAAACGAGTGATGAAAATAAAATTATACTATGATGTAAAAGAAATAGAATCAGTACCTTAGCCAAAAAGTAAAAGCAAGTAAGGTCGAGTTGTCCAAAAATCATACTAGCACCTACATTTTTATTACTTCAATAAGATTCGGCTTAGCATGTGTTACATTTTCTTCTTTGGTTGTTTGATGTTCCGACGAAGTTAACTTTTTATCCTTTTAAGATATTTCTTTTCAATATCACTTAGAATTGCATGATCACAACTTATTTTCTTATCCAAAAATAAATATTAACTAGCTTCCATAATATATATTACTAGTTTGCTAATTATAATAGGTATTTAAAAAATACAAAATAATGTTATGGACTTGGTCGTATTAATTTGTATATAAATAATACATACTTTATTGAAACAATAAAAATGATACCATAAGAATTATGGTATATTACATTTGGATGAGTGTGCATAGCAGAACTACTACGTTCTCATATATCAAAATAAAAATAAAAATAAGGTTAATAGCTTATCAGCTTCAACCCGCTAGGCTATATATCCCATGTTAACAAAATAAACCGAAGAGCACAGGAACTAAACTTTATCATTGTATTGAAATATTAATAATATCACCTTCTCACAAAATCAATTTTAGTTTAAAAGATACTTTAGTCGTCGGAACAATAAATCAACCCGTACTAGTACTACGATTCACAGAAGCCATACTAACATGCTAACTGTTTAGGCATATTCATAAGACTACACTTGGAAAAAGATCCGATTTGATTACCTAATAGTCGGGCATATAAGTGTTTGACGGTGGTGGTTGCGGCACTCGAACATGTGACCAGGCTATTCATCTTGCGAGTACGATGGTCCAAAAGTCGAAAACGGAAAACCGTATTAGATGTACATGATTTACTAACATATTATTTGTAAAGTTGAAAGGGTTTGATTAATACCGGGTTCTTTTCTTTCCTTTTCTTTTTCGAACCAAAAACATGAAGATGGAGTGGAGGTGCAGCGATGTGGCAGAACCGGACCTGGCAGGTGGCAACAATGCTTTTGGTTTGGAGCCCGGATTAATGGTGGCGGTGATAACAGTGGTGTCGTGGTCATGAGGGTGGAGAGGTGGCGTTGTGGTGGTTTGTATGATGTGAAGGAAAGCTACGGCGGGGTTCAGTTGTGAGGTCGATAAGGCTTAAAACTCGTAAGGTAACGACCTATAGCATCCAAAATCTTCGGCCGTTCAGTTAGGAAGAGATTTGTGAAATTGTCAAACTTTGAGATATATATAGGGCTGTAAACGAACCGAACGAACACAAACAAGACCTTGTTCGTGTTTGTTCATTAAGGAAATAAATGTGTTCACGAACGGTTCATGAACACTTACCGAACGAGATTTTATGTTCGTGTTCGTTCACTAAGGAAATGAGCGTGTTCGCAAACGGTTCACGAACACAAACGAACACAAATAAATTTGGCGAACGCGACGAAGGATAAAGATAGATAGCCTAGAGAGTAGCACTCAAACTTGAATCCCTTATTGTGGAACGGAGGTCGATCGTATTCGCCGATGTGAATAATGAGAAATGAAAGGTAAATGATGCATAAACAAGGTGAAAGTGAGTTTCCTAGTTTAATTGTTAGGGTAATAAAATAAATAAAAGTTTAATAATATAAAAAGTACAAATAAAATATAAGAAAGTACAAAGATCTTCAATTAAAACACACACATACGAACAAAAACGAACGCAAATCAACGAATGTTCACGAACACCTTACCGAATGTTCACGAACACAATCGAACGAACGCGACCTCTGTTCATGTTCGTTCATTTAATTAATCGAACGGAATTTGTTGTTTATGTTCGTTCGTTTATTAAACGAACGAACATAAACGAACTTCCCGCCGAATGGTTCACGAACTGTTCGCTGAACGTTGAGTTCGTTCACAACCCTAGATATATATATCTCTAAATTTCTAGAACCCATTTAATATCCTCTACCTTTAACTAATAAAATATATCCAAGTTATCTTAATAGTAAAAGCTTATTAAATATAAATAGGCTTTTAATTTATTTTACTATGTTATCATAATTTTATGAATTTCGTATATTTCAAATTCAGTACTATGTATGGGACAATTTTGGGCTGAACTCGAACCAAAACGAAAAAAAAAATGTTGTTAAATTGTAGGAAACCGGTCAGTTGTGAGTTCGTTTTTCAGTTTCACATATTGGGTTTGAAATGTATGGGTCTGAAAAATGGACGAGAGTAATGAATTTGGGTGTGAAACTTTTCCTCTAAAACTTTTGTTAACCACTAATTGATAAAGTCGCGACCGAAACTTTTGGCCCATAATTAAATAACAAACATCCAACAAGTTTAGTGTGTTCCTTGCCAAGTTCGGTTTGGTGAAGTTCAGTTTTAAAACAAGGTAATACTAAAATCAAACCGTAATTTTTGGTTTTCAATAAAACCAAAACGTCGATTATCAGTCCTGGTTAATTCAGTTTCGGTTTGGTTAATCAGTTCTTTCTCACCCCTACTAGTGATCATTGGAGGTTTTCGTCCCTAGGGACTACCAGGAACTTCATTGAGAAGTGAAAGTTTCTGATTAGATCATCTTGAAGCCGGATGTAATGGGAAGAACAGAATTTTGATAATATGTTTTTGTCAATCAATCATTAAATCAGTAAGAGGTTTGGTCTTTAAAGGGAATGGTTGCTTGTGTTTGTTGTTAAGTCATCCTACGCAGGGGCGGATGTAAAGAGGAATAAGGGATAGCCTCCGCTACCGCTTGGTCGGAAAATTTTTGACGTTTTTAGTGTAAATTTTGGAAAAATTTGACGTTTTTTCGATTTCGTTACCGTCTATTTATAAAACGTTACCGCTTGGTCAGAATCCTAGATCCGCCACTGATCCTACGTGAGGTTATTTTGGTCATTTTACCTTTCAACACATCTCTCACTCCTCTCACTCAAATGACTATTTTCTTTCTCTTGCAATCTTTAAAGAATAAAATAGTGACATGTTACAATGGAAGAGTTGTTTTGGTTCGACATCATGAACCGATCTAAACCCTAGTCAATGTTTCTACTGTTGTTTTCATTTGGTAAGTTAACAAACATCTTATAGTTGGACCATAGTTATCGATAGCAAAGATAGCGTTCACTATCACACGCTTCGTAGCGAATTGGCCATATCTCACAATATGTTACTTAGCAAGTCCATAGCGTGATTATAGTGAGATTCCGACGACGAATTCCGGCTCCGGTGCTGTAATTTCTGTCGGAAACCTGCCGAAAGCCCGAGGAAGAAGAAGAGAAAAGAGCAGTTGCGTGTTTACGTGTTTTAGCTTTCTAGGGTAATAATTTTTGGGATTTAAACCTTTAACCCCTCTATCTTTTCACTAGTTAATATATAGTCCCTAAAACTTGTAAAAATTTATATAAAAGTGTAAAACTAGTTTGAGTATTTTAACATTTAACATGGTTGTAAAACAAGGTTTCCAAGTCTGAGTACTTTCCGAGTAATCGCTCCAAGGTAGGCTGCCGAGGCGACTTTCTTCAACTCCGCCTAATCACTCGGAATCGATGAAACTTGGTCAACCTCGTCCAAAATCGTATCTAGTAGATCAACTCATGCCGAGTTTGACTTTAAAGAAAAAAACATAATTTCTATGTTTATCATGTAAAAAAAGAGAAAATTTCACTTTTTGTCCTTTATGTTTGTACAAAATTTTGAAACATGTCCTTTAAAAGTTTTAGTTTCAGTTTATGTCCAAAAAACACATGTTTTGTATCACTTTATGTCCTTTACACCAAACTGAGTTAAATTACTCAGTTATGTTTATTTAATGCAAGGGTATAATTGTCATTTCATGTCTTTACTTTACTCATCGCCCCTTTATAACCCCTTTCTTCATCTTCTTTCTCAATTAGGTTAGGGTTTCAAATCCCTTCATCTGCATCTTCTTCCTCGGTCCAGCTAGCCCTAGCTTTGAGCGTGTCCAACTCGGACTCCAGCAGTGATTATTCGGATAGTGATCATGTGGTTGATAGAGGTGTGATGGTGCTCCTGATAAGTTGTCTCGGCAGTATTGGGTGAGTTGAGTATTGTTGTTTAAAAACAAATAAAACCCAACCATCTCTCTCTCTAAAAGTGCAGACTTTCTTCTCTCTCTCATCCTGTCTCTCTCTCCTAGCCATGACCATCACCACCACCACCCCACCATAACTACCCAACCACCACCACTATTACAACCACCTCCACGCAACAACCATCACCAGCCGGCCACGACCACTACAACCACCACGACGCAATTGTAACACCCCGTGTTATCGAATGTCAAAGTCAAAGTCCAAGTCAAAATTGACTTCCTTGACTATAATTAGTCGATTTTGTGTTTTATTTGTATTATGTGGAGTAAGTGTTGTCTAAATGAAATGATCGAATGTTTAATCAATGCAACCGATTTACGAATGTGAGTAATAGGAAGTAACAATGCGATAAAGTTAATCAATCAATAATCAAGTTAATCAATCAATCAATCGAACTCGAGGCTCGAACTACGCGAGACTAGTGAGGTAATACTTACGTGTGTGTGTGCCTTATGTGTTACTTGTGCATGTTTACTTTATGTTTTGTGTGGTATTCAATCGAATCAATCGAAACTCGAAAGACAATCAAACTCAATCGAAATCGACATCGAAACGTGACTTATAGGTGATTGTATGTTAGATATAGTAGTTGGGACTGAAAGTAATTTGACTAGAAACTCTATCGTAATCGTATCATCGTCTATCGAAATCGAAGTATCGAAAACCGTCGCGAAACATTCGAAAAGGGTTGCTGATCGAACAGGAAGCATCCTGATCGAACAGGCCAGCCGATCGGCTAGCACTTTCCTGGCCGATCGAGCAGGCCATTCGATCGGAGATCCTGGCCGATCGGTTGACACTTTCCTCTTTTGGAGCCTATAAATTGTAACACCCTTGCTTGTTAAATACAATATTATATATATAATTTTCGTAAAAATGCATGTTTGTACGATTACACGTAAGTATGTCAATACGAGTTTACTAAAACTTTTACAATAAAAGTAAAAGAACTTAATGTAATTGAATTCGTCGTTTAAAAGATACGACGAAACGCCGCGCGGAAGCTTTTAACTTTATCGTGTTCGGTTCTTCTTCGAGCTTGATCTTCATCCGGGCACTCTTGGCAATCACCTATGATCAAAACCAACTTAAAAGTTAGTTTTGATAGTTAAATAACAAGTTTAAACAAGTTATATGAGATTAGAAATCAAGGCATTTGAACAAAATAATTTAATACAAGAAATTATATATTTTGTTTTCAGCCCCTTCACTCGGCCGTGTCAAAAGATCACCCGGCCGTGTCAGCTTAACATATATTTTTCACAGCCCCTTCACCCGGCCGTGTCAAAAGTTCACCCGCCCATATCAACTCTGCACGTTTATTTTTCATCAAATTTGCATCCAAACCTATCCAAACTCATTTTAATTGCTTGGGGTTCGTTTCTTAACATGTCTAAGCTATCATCCATTACCCGGATCCATTATTCATATAGTTTACGCTCCCGTTACCCGGTTTACGTTTTTCTTTATTACACTTAAGCCAACATTTTACCACCTACTTTATTTTGACCCGTTTAGAAGTTTTCATGCATTTAAGCATCAAACTCGCATTTCTCTTTGTACACTTCGTATTTCCATTTTTTTAGTAGCCTCTAATATTCCACAACAACTATTTTGTAGTGGATTTAACATAACGGACCGTTATTCTAAATTTTACCCTTTGGATAGTCATTCTACGTAATTTACCCGTTCTTAGGCATTTGACTCTCAAGGTTTATACTTACAACTCTTACATATATCTAGGAGTTGCATAATCATAATACTAGTATCTAAACGACCTCTAAGGGTCATTTGCCCGATTTACAAATCATGGGCGTTTTGGTCAATTTTTAGTCCCTCATTCACGACGAAGGACTCTCGCTAATTATTTGACCCATATTTGCATGTTTATCTAGCAACTTAACTATGCGTACCTGGCTCGGGTCAAGGTATTGACCTGTTTACATAACTTTTTGCTTTAAATCTTTCTAGTTAAAACAACGCACGTTTATGTTGTTTCCTGTGATTACAACACTCAACAAGCAATTGTCAAATGAAATTGTCAAATGGTGTTAACAATACCATTTGACCCATTTAGCCTAAATGACCATTTATCCGTATGAGATGGTATTTAGTTACCATTTCATCCCTTTAAACCTATCCCGGTTTTCCCTTAAACTCGTTTTACTCAAAACCATTTTTATTTGTTCGTCATTACATGACTAATTTACCTTTTTACCCCTTTTACCATAATTCATGGTTTCTTACCTTTTTACATATTCCGACTTGCATTGTATCTTGCCGGAACATCATATTCCAATTACTTACCATTATTCACAATCAATATTCACAAGTGTATTGTAATTAAAAAAAGAGTGTAAGCTTAACTTACCTCGCGTCCGCGCAAACATTCTTTGCATCCATGATCCGTTTGACCCGTTCCTTTCCAAGCTCCCACCTAGCTTGTTTAAAGTCAACTATATCATAACATCCATAAGATGGTTAGATTGGTCATTCTATATAATGGCCATCACCCTATGGAACCCTCTTTTTTTTTACACACTTATCAATCAAAGCATGCCGTATATTCAACAACTAGTTTCATACCATATTTCTTTTCATTCACTAACCGTTTGACCCGTTAGTGAAGTTACTTATACAACTAGTTAGTAAGTGATTTTAATCACTTTAAGCATGTCACATAAAGTGTTATTTGTTCCCAACAATCAATAATTCATGCCTAAAGCAAGTATATACAATCCTATGTCTTTTTCTTGGTTAATAAGAACATTATTTATGTGCAGCGATTTTCTATTCAGCTGCTGTAATTGACCATTTTGAACCATTTAAAATCTGAATTAGATCATCATGTTCAAAGATGGATCGTAGAACGGTCCAATACCTTCGCAAGCATATAAGGTACACCTTCTAACGAATTTTCTATGATTTTATATGATTTTTATAAAATCAGCTCAGCAACTATATTTTCATTTTTCAACATCTTTCAAGTTCTGAACAACAGTTTTAATTCGCCTATTTGGCCTATTTAACAACCACATTTGTTTCTTATGATTGAAAACAGTAAAAATTTACTTCATAAGCTTTCCGAAAAGGTATAGAACACCCAAATCGGATAAATGGTTGATTTTATATGATTTTTTTAAGATTAGTCAAAATACATATAAAAAGCTACGAAAATCATGTTTAGAGTCCTTTCAAATTCGACCCAAACCATCAATTGCAACCCATTTCCATGGCTAATAAACTAGTTTAAACGATTATCTTAACTAGTTTATTCATTTATTTTTGTAAGAACTAAGGGTTCCTCATACACGAGTGAAACCCGTTTCATCATATCACTAGCATTTATCCCAACACTTAATATAATCAAGTTCTACTTATCAATTGGTAGACAATATGATTTCATACACCTAGTTCCAAGAACATATTTACCAAATTTCATCTTAACATTCAAAACCTATTTCAAGTCATTTATGATCATGTATCCAAATTCATGATTTAATCAAACACCTTCTTAACATCATCATGCATGATGATTCTAAACCTAGTTAGACCATCAATTTCATCATAACATTAAAACCCACTTATCTAAGTGTGGTAATTCATCTAAGTTTTCAAATCATAGCAATATATGCCGAATTTTCACTTAGGGTTTTGCTCCTAAGCAAGTATACATCTCTAATCTAGCCATAACTTCTACAATTCATACCTAAATTGCATCTTGTAAAGTTAATCGACTTTTCACAACTTCATGAATGTCAAAAATTCGACATACCTTTCGATCCCCTTGACTTGGTGATCGTTTATGTATATTCCAATCCGAATTTGGCCTTCGTTTGATCCTCCAATTTGAAGGTTTTGTTGAGTTAGGGTTTCACCCCTTTCTCCCTGCTCCTCCTGTCGATCGAACACACCTGTGTGTGTTTTTATTTCTTTTTTTTTTTATATAAGTGTTTTAATTAAATCACTTTTCTAATTACCCACCTTTAGCCCCTCATGATTTGGTTTGTTACAAGTAGGCCTTAACCTTTTTATTTCTAGAAATATTTTCCTTTAATTAACTAGGTTAATTACTCCTAGTTAACTAAGTGGGTTCCGGGAGATTACCACTCGTTTTGTTTTTAAGTCCCGTTAGCTCGGGTCTCTTATAAACATTATTTCATTAAACCCTTTTATTCTCTTTTTATTCGATATTAGGTTTATTTATTTACTTCCTAATATTCACCGGATTTATTTTCACCAGTAACGATATTTACCCGTTCATCATTATTTACATGGCTTAATTACCAAATCCCGATTTCGGGGTGTTACAAGTCTACCCCCCTTAAAGAGGATTCGTCCCCGAAACCTTCTTTATGTAGTTCGTTGATTAAAACAAGCGAACCTAGCTTCGTTTTCAAGGGTTTCTTCTTTTTGGTCTACAGTGATCATTTGTGTTGACGTGAGCGTCTTTCATGTAAATGGCTTTATGGGCTATAACTTTTATCATATATTCCTATTCTTGTCGTCTATTTGACCGAGTTGTCATTTGATTACCCGGTCACTAATTCCTTCAATATGTTTACTTCATGCTAATCTTATTCTGACGAGCGCTTTACATAGTTTCCTAACCATATTTTGACTTCGAATTGTTTTACCGGCTAGACTAATTAGTCGCCTTCACTTCATACCCCGTTTCCTAGGTATACTATTTTGCCATCCCCGACCTTATGTGTGTTTAAGATTTTCTAATTCCCCTCATACTACTTATGTTTGTTAAAACGTGCTTTTGACTAAAAACTAAATTTTAGTTCACGTTTTCTCTGTCTTATGTCTTTTCCTCATGTCATTCTAGAAATACACTTTCGGTGTCAACGCACCCCCTTTTTTTTAAGTTTAGAATTCGTTCTTTTTTTTTTTTGAATTCTATGGACCTTAACCGTTGTCTAAGGCTACACCCGTTACCATTTTAAACTAATCTTCCGACTCCATGACTTCTTACGTCATTTATGCGTCGGTTTGTTTTCCACTTGTTGTTATCTGGTTTATTCCTATATTTATTTACATCCCATTACCCGGGTTCTTTTGTCTTAATATTTCGTGCTTTTATGTCAATTTGCGCTTACTTACATTAGCAAGCGTCATCATTATTAAATTTGTTTGACTTGTTTGTGTGAGAGTTCATCACTTATGAATGTCAAATTTCGTTCTTTATTCGACCCGTTCAGCTTTGAAATAGTTGAACTTAACTTATCAAAATTTCTGTTTGCAGTATCTTATCGTCCTTTAGTCATGACCCAAAATCCGAGTCTTTTTTACTTTCCATACGCGTTCCTGTTTCTCAGTTTACGCACGCGTTTAATTCCTTACCCATCAACCGGGTGTTTTACCGAAATCGTTATCATTGCACCCCTTCCGGTATGCATTAAGACTTCATTTCGATTTACTTGGTCATCTTAGCGAAATCCGTCACTTTTATTCGACCATGTCTTTTATTCTTTACGTGACCACCATTGGCGGCCTTATTAATTATGAGTGACGATTATCATCGTTATCCTTGCTTTACTACGACTAAAGTTAACAACCTTGATTATCTTTTTCGTGTGGGCAACACCTTTGTTTTTATGACCCGGCGGATCATCTATACTTTGGTTTTACTTGCCCATTTTGTTCACCATGGCCCTTTCGTCCAAGATGACTTATTTTCGTGAATTTTCTTTTGATCATTCATTTATATCATCATTTACATTAATCCGTGTCCCTTCTCTCGGGCTCATTATCCTAATGTAATACGCTTCCGTCACCTGGCTGTGTGTTTACACTAGTATCAACTATTTTGTTCATTTGTTTCATTTGGGTACTTTTTAATTTGTCCCATTCACCCCGTCCTTACTACATCGGATGTAAATGTGTCCGCTATAAGAAGTTCATGGTATCATATGCCACTACTTACTTGGCCAGAGTAAGCGATTAACACATGACACGCATGACCTTTTTATAGTTTTCACATCACGCCCTATGTAAGTAATGCCTCTATTTGTTTCTCTTGGAAACAATATCCCGAATACATTTTCTATTCGGGGTTTTCCAAGTTTTTAATCTACATATGCAACTTTCAATTTCTACATATTTGTTGCATATTACTATTTGTGCAATTAAATTTAAAATGTGCACCTGGTAATGCTTGCCCTAACGGGCTTCTCTTGCCATTAGCCTTGTTCGCGACCGTTACGCGATTTAAGTCCTTGATGAGCATACTCTTTGGACCGTTGCTCTATCAAGTCCGCGATTTGTTAAACTCTCGCTACCTTCATATGCGAGTGTCCTTGAACTAAAACATTTACAACAGTTAGTGATTTCGACATTAATAAATGCACGTATTTTAATACAAGGCTTTTTACTGCACGTGATTTCGTTAACTATACTAATCATTTTCGTTGGTGTAACGTGTATTACACGATACCCTTTGTGTTGTTCACAACACTTTAATCCTACTAAACTATTAACATACATGTACTTACCGGATTTGCGATCAAGCTTCGAACCGAACACATTTTGTCAACAACCTTAAGCTCTGATTACCAACTTGTAACACCCTTGCTTGTTAAATACAATATTATATATATAAGTTTCGTAAAAATGCATATTTGTACGATTACACGTAAGTATGTCAATACGAGTTTACTAAAACTTTTACAATAAAAGTAAAAGAATTTAATGTAATTGAATTCGTCGTCTAAAAGATACGACGAAACGCCGAGCGGAAGCTTTTAACTTTATCGTGTTCGGTTCTTCTTCGAGCTTGATCTTCATCTGGGCACTCTTGGCAATCACCTATGATCAAAACCAACTTAAAAGTTAGTTTTGATAGTTAAATAACAAGTTTAAACAAGTTATATGAGATTAGAAATCAAGGAATTTGAACAAAATAATTTAATACAAGAAATTATATATTTTGTTTTCAGCCCCTTCACCCGGCCGTGTCACAAGATCACCCGGCCGTGTCAGCTTAACATATATTTTTCACAGCCCCTTCACCCGGCCGTGTCAAAAGTTCACCCGCCCTTGTCAACTCTGCACGTTTATTTTTCATCAAATTTGCATCCAAACCTATCCAAACTCATTTTAATTGCTTGGGGTTCGTTTCTTAACATGTCTAAGCTATCATCCATTACCCGGATCCATTATTCATATAGTTTACGCTCCCGTTACCCGGTTTACGTTTTTCTTTATTACACTTAAGCCAACATTTTACCACCTACTTTATTTTGACCCGTTTAGAAGTTTTCATGCATTTAAGCATCAAACTCGCATTTCTCTTTGTACACTTTGTATTTCCATTTTTTTAATAGCCTCTAATATTCCACAACAACTATTTTGTAGTGGATTTAACATAACGGACCGTTATTCTAAATTTTACCCTTTGGATAGCCATTCTACGTAATTTACCCGTTCTTAGGCATTTGACTCTCAAGGTTTATACTTACAACTCTTACATATATCTAGGAGTTGCATAATCATAATACTAGTATCTAAACGACCTCTAAGGGTCATTTGCCCGATTTACAAATCATGGGCGTTTTGGTCAGATTTTAGTCCCTCATTTACGACGAAGGACTCTCGCTAATTATTTGACCCATATTTGCATGTTTATCTAGCAACTTAACTATGCGTACCTGGCTCGGGTCAAGGTATTGACCCGTTTACATAACTTTTTGCTTTAAATCTTTCTAGTTAAAACAACGCACGTTTATGTTGTTTCCTGTGATTACAACACTCAACAAGCAATTGTCAAATGAAATTGTCAAATGGTGTTAACAACACCATTTGACCCATTTAGCCTAAATGACCATTTATCCGTATGAAATGGTATTTAGTTACCATTTCATCCCTTTAAACCTATTCCGGTTTTCCCTTAAACTCGTTTTACTTAAAACCATTTTTATTTGTTCGTCATTACATGACTAATTTACCTTTTTACCCCTTTTACCATAATTCATGGTTTCTTACCTTTTTACATATTCCGACTTGCATTGTATCTTGCCGGAACATCATATTCCAATTACTTACCATTATTCACAATCAATATTCACAAGTGTATTGTAATTAAAAAAAGAGTGTAAGCTTAACTTACCTCGCGTCCGCGCAAACATTCTTTGCATCCATGATCCGTTTGACCCGTTCCTTTCCAAGCTCCCACCTAGCTTGTTTAGAGTCAACTATATCATAACATCCATAAGATGGTTAGATTGGTCATTCTATATAATGGCCATCACCCTATGGAACCCTCTTTTTTTTTAACACACTTATCAATCAAAGCATGCCGTATATTCAACAACTAGTTTCATACCATATTTCTTTTCATTCACTAACCGTTTGACCCGTTAGTGAAGTTACTTATACAACTAGTTAGTAAGTGATTTTAAACACTTTAAGCATGTCACATAAAGTGCTATTTGTTCCCAACAATCAATAATTCATGCCTAAAGCAAGTATATACAATCCTATGCCTTTTTCTTGGTTAATAAGAACATTATTTATGTGCAGCGATTTTCTATTCAGCTGCTGTAATTGACCATTTTGAACCATTTAAAATCTGAATTAGATCATCATGTTCAAAGATGGATCGTAGAACGGTCCAATACCTTCGCAAGCATATAAGGTACACCTTCTAACGAATTTTCTATGATTTTATATGATTTTTATAAAATCAGCTCAACAACTATATTTTCATTTTTCAACATCTTTCAAGTTCTGAACAGTAGTTTTAATTCGCCTATTTGGCCTATTTAACAACCACATTTGTTTCTTATGATTGAAAACAGTAAAAATTTACTTCATAAGCTTTCCGAAAAGGTATAGAACACTCAAATCAGATAAACGGTTGATTTTATATGATTTTTTTAAGATTAGTCAAAATACATATAAAAAGCTACGAAAATCATGTTTAGGGTCCTTTCAAATTCGACCCAAACCATCAATTGCAACCCATTTCCATGGCTAATAAACTAGTTTAAACGATTATCTTAACTAGTTTATTCATTTATTTTTGTAAGAACTAAGGGTTCCTCAT
The DNA here is from genome assembly GCF_002127325.2 of Helianthus annuus. Taxonomy (NCBI): domain Eukaryota; kingdom Viridiplantae; phylum Streptophyta; class Magnoliopsida; order Asterales; family Asteraceae; genus Helianthus; species Helianthus annuus. The sequence continues at coordinate 134,028,258 of NC_035449.2, read as the reverse complement.
ACACGAGTGAAACCCGTTTCATCATATCACTAGCATTTATCCCAACACTTAATATAATCAAGTTCTACTTATCAATTGGTAGACAATATGATTTCATACACCTAGTTTCAAGAACATATTTACCAAATTTCATCTTAACATTCAAAACCTATTTCAAGTCATTTAAGATCATGTACCCAAATTCATGATTTAATCAAACACCTTCTTAACATCATCATGCATGATGATTCTAAACCTAGTTAGACCATCAATTTCATCATAACATTAAAACCCACTTATCTAAGTGTGGTAATTCATCTAAGTTTTCAAATCATAGCAATATATGCAGAATTTTCACTTAGGGTTTTGCTCCTAAGCAAGTATACATCTCTAATCTAGCCATAACTTCTACAATTCATACCTAAATTGCATCTTGTAAAGTTAATCGACTTTTCACAACTTCATGAATGTCAAAAATTCGACATACCTTTCGATCCCCTTGACTTGGTGATCGTTTATGTATATTCCAATCCGAATTTGGCCTTCGTTTGATCCTCCAATTTGACGGTTTTGTTGAGTTAGGGTTTCACCCCTTTCTCCCTGCTCCTCCTGTCGATCGAACACACCTGTGTGTGTTTTTATTTCTTTTTTTTATATACGTGTTTTAATTAAATCACTTTTCTAATTACCCACCTTTAGCCCCTCATGATTTGGTTTGTTACAAGTAGGCCTTAATCTTTTTATTTCTAGAAATATTTTCCTTTAATTAACTAGGTTAATTACTCCTAGTTAACTAAGTGGGTTCCGGGAGATTACCACCCGTTTTGTTTTTAAGTCCCGTTAGCTCGGGTCTCTTATAAACATTATTTCATTAAACCCTTTTATTCTCTTTTTATTCGATATTAGGTTTATTTATTTACTTCCTAATATTCACCGGATTTATTTTCACCAGTAACGGTATTTACCCGTTCATCATTATTTACATGGCTTAATTACCAAATCCCGATTTCGGGGTGTTACATAAATAGCCCTGTCATTATCACCCTTTCTATTTTTGGAAAGCTCTGACCGAACCAGCCTTGTTCTTCACCTTTTCTCAGATTTCTCTCAACTCCGGTAAGTTTTCGCCCTAATTCTTGTACGTTTTTTATCATTACAAGATTCTACACCTTTCTATCTTTCAAAACTTGATTTCTAACCGTGAAATCACCAAGATCTAAGTGTTCTTGGGTGATGTCATCATGGTGTTCTTGAAGAACATCATGCTTTGGCCTCATTCAACCATGAATAGCTTAGATCTGACCGATTTCCACATAAACAAACTAGGATTCGCAAGAATCTTAACAATTTCATGCAAGGATTTCCAACTTTTCTTCAACATTTTACACCCAAAACCTTAAAACCGATAGGAACGGAGCTCGAACCAACTAACTAATCATTCTAACGATTAAAAGGTTCAAGATTCGGTTACTATCTACAAGGTTCACCGAATTCTGGTTAAACATCAAACTACCGTTCCGAACAGTTCACCGGCCGGACTTGGGTGATTCCTGTCCGAACCGGTGAAGCAAGTAAGAACCCACGTTCTATGGTTTAACTCGCTGTCAGGATACCTCAAAATCATCAAACAGCCAAGTGTTAGACGGAAGGCCAACCAGGTCAGAACTGTGGCCGAACGGCTAGGCTGTTCGAATGAACAGCCAAGCCGATCGAACATACCAGCCGATCGGCCGGGCCAGCCGATCGGCTAGCACATGGTTCCACACTTTTCAAATTTCATGAAGTATAATATTAACGAAGTGATGTTCGATCGAATACGCTACTCGATTGGTAAACATTACTCTTCGGATCATGAGATACTATACTTCAACACTTAATCGATTTTGCAACTCGTTCGTAGTATGGAATGCCAGCCGATCAAACAGGCCGTTCGATCGAGCGACATTCTGCTGAGGACCACTTCTGAAGTTCCTAACCGATTGGTTAAGCCGGCCGATCGAACAGCCCGTTCGATCGATCGACCTGAAAGGTAAGTACACTTCAGTGTTCTCAAATACTACAACGAAAACTTCAAAAGTTCAAACCATCATACACAAACACATCTGAGGAAGAAACAATCCACTCGAATGGGCCAGCCGATCGAGCCTACCGGCCGATCGAACAGGACTGTTCAAACGGACTTTCAAGCCGGTCGAACAGCCCGTTCGATCGAACCTGCTGTTCGATCGACCAGGCTATTCGATACATTTTACACTGTTTGCATTTCCGCGTTACTCATCATTATGCTATCGAACTATTCAGGCTAACCCTACTCTCAGCGCTCCCTTCAATCCATATTCAACCACTGTGAGTATACTCGAACCCTTTTTGCTTTAGCACTTTTGGGTGTTACATACGTTACCTATCAAAATCACAATCGAACACACTATTCAAACTATTTGAACGCTAACCGATTGCATGTATTACGTGACTAAATGTATGCTTGTTGTTATGTTTACACGTGGAATGTTGTCTACCTGCCTTAGCAACGTAGTACTATAGTTTGGACTCAGCACCCGTTCACACGGGGGTTGTTAAGGACAATTACTTACATGGATTACGGTGGTAATCATGTATTGCGAACTGTCTCGGACACTCAACCCGCAGTCGTTGGTATCGATAGGTCCATGTCGATAATTAACATGCATCATTTCCCTCTGTGTACGTGTTGGTTATGCGTAAACTATTCGAACTCTATATGCTATTATCAAACCTGTATGCTCACCTTTACATTTTGTGTATTGACTTTATTTTAACGTATGTGACAGGTGTCTAGGATATTTGCTTGCTAGGGAAGTGAAGCTAGAATAAATCTCTAGAGGCCTCCAATAAATAGTTGTCTGTCAAGAACAAGCTGCTAGTGCATAGTTGTCTTTAGGAGCATTTGAACAATATTTATGCTTAATTTGAATCTGAGTTGTCGGAACAGGATTAGTTGTTTGGATGTTACTTGTAATAACTTGTTATTTATTCGGGATACGGTATGGGACGTATCACTTTGAACTGAATTTGTATTAATAGTTGTTGTGGAAACTTCTGGACAATCTGTTTCGCTCAGTGTCGCGCCCCGATGATTCCGCCATCGGTTGGGGTGTGACAGATTGGTATCAGAGCCATAACTATAGGGAATTAGGTAAGACACGACCTAGTCCGGGTCGCTGTCATAGAGACCTAGACTATAGTTAGGAACCAACAGACCAAGTTTATGTGCCTTATTCTGCAATCCTTCGCTATCACTGCACTCGAATTTTCAATAAAAGTTAAGCAATTTGGTCGGGAATAGGTGTGAAAACCGCAAACTCTCGACTAAATTTCCTGACTAATGATGATTTTATCCATTTACTCATGCTTATCCTGATGTTTTCACTAACATACGAGGAGAATTATACCAAATCAGGAGTGAAAACCCCTTTTTGATGAAAATTCTCCTTAGATTTTCCCAAAAAAAAAACAAGGAAGAAATTGCTAAGCCAGGGGTGAGCCCCTAACCTTGGCAATTGATTCCAGACATGTTTTCATCTCACCAAAGCTTCGACGGACTCCAACGACCTGAACTCACAAGTATGACCTGGAGGACGCGTGTGGAATGCCCAAGAATCGAGGCAGAAACACGACCCTCGAAGTCGAAAGTGACGACAAGTCCAATGTGAATAGTCGAATCGCTTTGGGTAGTTGATGTCTAGTAGCCGCAGACGATCCAATTTCCGATTTTTGGTATTTTGACTCGTTGATTTAATATATTTATGTGTGCTTTATCTGTTTACGTGTTTACATTTTGGATATTATTTTGATTTTGCTGCCATTTCAATCAACACACACGACTCGCATTGCTATTCTATCTCAATTCGATATCCAATTACGATCTAGACAGGTGTTATGCTATGCTATGACTAAGGTAGACTATATTATACGATGCTATCTAGTATGCTATACGCGATCGCTATACGAACGACACGCGAGCTTTGAAGGATAGGTTTCTGTTTTCTGACTGCTTCTGTGATTAAGTGGTTACGTGCTTTTGTGTTTATGTGACTCTGTGCTCTATGTGCCTACGTGCTTATGTGCTTCTGTGCTTACATGTATCTGTGGTTATGTGCCTATGTGTTTATGTGATACATGTTTCGACGTGTTCCTGAGCTTTAGTTAGTAGTAGACGTGTGAGGTGAGATTCGATTTTGATGTGTCTGAGACCTACAACAATGTCTGATGCAGACCATGTCGTCATCCGGACACCGAACCCCACTTACTCGCCAAGAAAAGAGAGACAGACGTCTTGCTGCTATCATCGCCAAACAAGTAGCAAAAGCTGTGAGCGATGTTTACGAAAATGTCAGCAAATCATCTGAGGAGTCGAGAACTGAAGCTCCCAAAGATGCTGCCAAGACTGTTTTCAGCTTCAAACAGTTCAAGGCATGCGGACCAAAGGAATTCACCGGAGAAGATGGCCCCACCGCTATGTTTCAATGGTTTGATTCCATCGAAGTCACCCTGCGCCAAAGCGGCTGTCCTGAGAATCTCCGCACACTCAATGCTACGGGCGTCTTCCAGTCCCGTGCTCTAGACTGGTGGACGGCCGAACGAAAGAGCGCGGAAATGATGCAGCTTACGAGCTGACATGGAAAGAGCTGAAAGCCATTATGATGGACGAATTCTGCCCTCCCCATGAACGCCAAAAGCTGGAGGACGAGTTTTGGAACATTAAGCAGAAGGATGGAGACAACGCTGCCCTGACTGCTCGCTTTAAATAGCTTAGCATCATATGTCCCGATCAAGTCAAGACCCCAGATCAAACCATCAAGAAGTACATTCGAGCTCTACCCGATTGTGTAGCCGATTTTGTTCATGCCACCAAGCCTGCAACGATTGAAGAGACTTACCTACTCGCCGCTGAGATCAATAACAAGCGAGTGAAGTCTGGTTTTTGGGATAAGCAAACCAAGTCTCTGCACCAAGCCACCGCAACACCCACCGACTCATCTGCTCAACCCTCCAAGTCATCAAGAAGAAGAAAGAAGAACAACAACAACAACAGCGCCAGCAACAAGAGCTGTGCTGCCGCAACAACTGCCGCTCCTCTCCAAGCCGTACCAGCTCAGCAGCAACAGCACCACCGCTCTGCTCCAGTGATCAATGCACCGCCAGCGAAGCGTGCATACACAGGCCCTCACCCGCTCTGCCCGACATGCTCGTATCACCATCCAGTGGGTCTAGCCTGTCGTTTTTGCGCTCACTGCAACCATTACGGCCATTTCACTGCGAACTGTCGCATTGGTCCCCGTCAAGCCCCAGTTCAAGCCACAGTCAATCAAGCTCTGCTCCCCGCCCCGCAAGGCCAACAAGCAGCTCAAGCACCTGCAGTCAATGCTCGAGTCTGCTTTGCATGTGGTGACCCTAACCACTTTGCAAACAGGTGCCCGAACAGGGTGGTTAAGCAAGAACCCCAGCAGCCACAGCAGCAACAACAGCAGCCTCAACAACAACAGCAAGCAGCCCATGCCCGAACCTTCAACATCAATGCCCGTCAGGCTCAGGCGGATAACAACGTGGTTAATGGTACGTTCCTTGTGAATGGTATTTATGCATCATGTTTGTTTGATACTGGAGCCGATAACTGCTTTGTGTCGTTTGAATTCGAGAAGCTCCTTAGTCGTAAGCGCTCTTATCTGTCCTCGTCATTCGAAGTCGAAGTCGCTACAGGAAGAACTGTCGCAGTTAACTCTGTTCTTCGTGATTGTACTCTCGAGCTCAACAATCACATCTTTCCAATCGACCTTATTCCGATGCAACTCGGAAGTTTTGATATCATACTAGGCATGGACTTTCTTCATGAAAACCATGCTGAAGTTGTGTGCTTTGAAAAGATGATTCGATTCTTGCTCGCAAATGGTGATCTTCTATGTGTATACGGTGAAACAGCGTCAAAGGGTCTCAAGCTTATGTCGTGTATTCAAGCCAGCAAGTATCTCCGCAAGGAATACCGAGCCTTCTTGGCCAACATTGTAGTAGCGGAGAAGGGAAAGAAAAAGAAAGTTGAAGTCAAAGATGTTCCAGTGGTCCGTGAGTTTCCTCAGGTGTTCCCTGACGATCTCCCCGGACTACCGCCAAGTCGTGATATCGACTTTCGTATTGACCTCATTCCTGGAGCTAACCCTGTTGCAAAAGCTCCGTATCGACTCGCTCCATCCGAAATGCGGGAACTCTCGAACCAACTCCAGGAATTACTCGAAAAAGGCTTTATTCGCCCAAGCACCTCTCCTTGGGGCGTGCCAGTTCTTTTCGTCAAAAAGAAGGACGGGTCGTTCTGGATGTGCATCGATTATAGGGAATTGAATAAGCTAACCATTAAGAATCGATACCCTTTGCCTCGAATCGACGACTTATTTGATCAGCTGCAAGGTGCCAAGTGTTTCTCGAAGATTGATCTACGTTCAGGCTATCATCAATTGCGGATTCAAGAGGAAGACATCCCCAAAACCGCTTTCCGAACCCGTTATGGCCACTATGAGTTCGTTGTTATGCCTTTTGGTTTAACTAACGCACCCGCGGTCTTTATGGATCTGATGAATCGCATGTGTAAGCCCTTCTTAGACCGTTTCGTCATCGTGTTCATTGACGATGTCTTGATCTATTCCAAATCGAAAGCCGAACACGCGCAACATCTACGTTTGGTTCTCGAGTTACTTCAGGGGAACCAACTCTACGCCAAGTTCTCCAAGTGTGAATTCTGGTTAGAGGAGGTTCAGTTTCTGGGTCACATCGTGAATAGTCAGGGAATACACGTCGATCCCGCGAAGATTGAAGCCGTTAAAAGTTGGATTACGCCTAAGAACCCGTCTGAAGTTCGTTCTTTTCTCGGACTAGCGGGCTATTATCGACGATTTATTGAAGGATTCTCCAAAATCGCTGTGCCGCTTCCCGCTCTTACTCATAAAGATAAGCCTTTTGTGTGGGGAACCACACAAGAATCTGCCTTTCAAACTCTTAAGCATATGCTGTGCAACGCTCCGATTCTTACGCTGCCTGACGGAAGCAACGATTTCATTGTCTACTGTGATGCTTCCAACCTTGGTCTTGGTTGTGTCCTCATGCAGCGAGACAAGGTTATAGCTTACGCATCTCGACAGCTCAAGATCTACGAGAAGAACTATACAACCCATGACCTCGAGCTAGGCGCGGTTGTCTTTGCATTAAAGATTTGGCGACACTACGTGTATGGCACTAAGTGTACAATCTACACTGATCACAGGAGTTTACAACATATCTTCAATCAAAGGGAACTTAATATGCGTCAACGCCGATGGGTAGAACTCCTTAACGATTACGACTGTGAGATTCGTTATCACCCAGGTAAGGCGAATGTTGTTGCCGACGCGCTCAGCAGAAAGAGTTACGTGCTCAGTACCCGAAACATTCAAGCCCAGCACAACCTCGAAGCTCTTATTCGCGAAGCTCAACATGCTTGCTTTAATGAGCGTACATTGAAGAGAGAGAGAGGATCTACCACGATGGAGCTCAGTTAGTAAGCAAATCAGATGGGATATTCTACTATCTGGACCGAATTTGGATCCCTAAACGGACCGATTTGCGAAAGATTATCATGAATGAAGCCCACAAATCCCGATACTCCATTCATCCCGGTGCTGACAAGATGTACCAAGATCTTCGTTATAAGTACTGGTGGCCGGGCATGAAACGGGATATCGCCCTCTACGTTGGAAGTTGCTTAACTTGTGCAAGAGTCAAGGCTGAACATCAAAGACCTTCTGGCTTACTCGAACAACCATCGATACCTATATGGAAGTGGGAGAGTATAGCTATGGATTTCATAACGAAACTCCCGCCCACGCCTTCAGGTCACGACAGTATTTGGGTTATAGTTGATCGTCTAACCAAATCAGCCCACTTTTTGCCAATACGAGAAGACTACAAGGTGGAACGACTAGCCCAGATCTACATCGACGAGATCATTTGTAATCATGGTACGCCTCGCGACATCATCTCTGACCGTGATGCTCGGTTTTGTCACACCCCGAAATATTAGAGCATGGCGTGACTGGACTGGTATCTTCATTACACAGCGAAAGCAAATAAGCTAAGACTTCTAGAAATATAACGCCTGCTAAGTACTTGAATTCCCATGGGTTCTCCTATTCCAACCATTCCATAGTTTTGAAAAATGCAACCTGAGAAAGAACATGCGAAAAAGTCAACATAAAGTTGAGCGAGTTCATAGTTTGTTTTAAAAAGATTTTAAACAACTCTTTTTGTGTACCGGTTTAAAAGCTGTGGAGAAATTTAGTAAAATCAGTTTCTTGGCATGTTATATGAAAACTATGGGTCTAGCCCACAAGAGTATTTGTGCATTGCATGAGAGAGAATGGGCCAAGCCCAAAAGAGTATTTGTAAGCAGGACCAACACGTCCTCTTACTTGTACATAAGTTGAAAACATTATCAAAGTTTGTAAATACATGTATTACGAGTTTGCGTCAAATGAATATTAAAAACATTTGAAAGTTATAGTGTTGTAAGTTGGTATGTAAAGCGTCTATGAACATGTTGATCATTAATGTTTCGCGAGGACATTAATATATGCGACGACATAGGAGGTACTCAACCCGCGTAGGCAATTTAAGTGTCGAACTCTCGATGCTGGACACAACAGCACTCTAAGTGGTCACCCATGGACCGTGAGTGGGGCTCGCCCGTACCCATTAGATCTAACCTTTGTTCCTTGGTCCTCAAAAGGATTAATGGCACCTCAGTTACAGCCTATGCTCACATGGTCTAAGAGTTCATTCCATAACTTAATCATACCTAAGTTTGTCATGTATTTCCCCCTGAAAGTTGTAAACCGAAACATTGAAAGAAAAGGGGGACATGATCTCATTGAGTTGTCTCGTTTTTCGTACGCAGGCCAACCCAGTCTTGTTGTTGTAACTAGGACATTCTCGTCACTAGTCATGAAAATCATGCATGTTTGCGAAAATACACATTTGTTTTGTAAAACCGGTATGTTTAATATAAACCTTTCGTAAACCTTTCGAGTTCGTTGAAATTCATTTCCAACATGGTTTTTAAAGATGTGTTTTCGTTCATCGAAATAGTGTTTTCTTTTGCAAAAACTTGCATGTCTTTCCACCCCCGAAAACATTTATAAAAATGTAAAACCGTAAAAAGTGGGGGTTATGAACTCACCTTGACATTCCTGTGCAAAGCTAGCCTAGCGTATTTCTGTAGTGTCGTTCCAAGAACATGAATTAGCTAGCGTGCAACTATGACATTCCTACGAAGGAATACTTATAAGTTTTCTAATAAAACAACGTAGTTAAATTACGTGTCCGAGCTCTACCGAGTCGTTAACTAAACGACTCTAAGGTAGTGTTATCGTGACTTAGCTTAACCAATCTATGGTTGTTTGATCCCGTTTATAATCGGGGTAAAACTAAGTCTCGAGATCGACTTAGTTTTCGAGTGTTATAAGATTTATACTTATTTTTATGTATATAATCAAACATATATACGCGAAGTTGTGATAGTCATCGCGATAGAAGGCGTAGATGAAATGGTATGTATGCAAAATGTCGTAAGTGATTCGGTAATATACCGTTGTAATTTTCGTAGGATGGAAGAAAATAAATATATATACATATATGTATATTCGAAAACTTGACGTTTGAAACGTATGTAACAAACATATTCATTTTAGAAGAATTCGGATTCTAGACGATTGAAAGAAATGTTAATAATTATATTTATATTGTATGGTTTCCGAATATGAAACATTTGAAATAAGAATTCCGAATTTCCAACGTTTGAAATAAATATATCATTACATGTATTTTATAAAATACACGGCGTAACAACGTTTAAAATAAACATAAATCGTTATATTTATTTTTATGAAAGTACTCGAAGGTATAGATGCCAAAATAAATGTAGATAATTATGTTTATCTAAAACAAAACGTCGGGTTTCGTTAAGTTGTAACTCGCGTGTTTTCAAAATATTATAATTTCAGTTAATAAGTTATAAAACGTCACTAAAATATATACGCTTTTATATTTATTTTATAAGAAACTTAGACTTCGATAAGTGTCGTTGTTAAGAATTAAACGTGTTTTATAATTCGGGTTTTTAACGAAAATCGGGCAGAGTTTCCTCTGTTTTTGGAATAACCCGACCATAAAAAGTTGTCGTATTTATCAAAGTTCAACAATAATTCGATCACTTCAAACAATATATACTTAAATTTTATAAAATACGACAAAATAAAATGTAACTAATCAATCGATTCGGGTCGAGCTCGGTCGCGTATAACTATAATAAAATCTAGTCTAACAATGATAACTCGGTTCGATTAAATTCGTTACTGGTCTTCTGGTGACTGATCCTTGACTGAGTTGACCGTCTATTGACCCGAGTTGACTCGGGTGTTGACCAAGTCAACCGGGTTTGACCCGAAACGCAGCTGAGTTGACTCGAACACGACTGAGTCGCGAAACCCGAAACAATTCAACTCGAATTCTGACCCGATCTGCTGCAAACCCGAACCAAACTTGAACCAAGTAAGAATCTGAGCAAGAAAACTAAGCCGAATCTCGAACCTGAAGTCACCCGAATAAAACCTGAATCACTTACCGGACATCCTCATCTTCAAGATTCAGCTTGTCAGAGGAAGCAGGTCCGCCGCCGCTCACGGCAGCGCTGCCGTCATCGCCTCGTCATCCTTCAGACCTCTCTCTCTCTCGTCTCACTTTCTCATTCGAGCCGCCACCCGACACCACCCCCACGCCGCCGTCGGGCCTCCACTGCCGCTGCCGACCGGCGATGGCTCTAGTTATGTCACACACCACCTCCTCGGTTCCTCTCTCTCTCTCTATCTCTCTCAATCTCTCGTTCACACTCGCCTTCTGATCTTGTCGCCGCCACTGTTACATGCCGGAAAACCAGCTCCATCGCCACCCACGGCGTCGCCGATCATCATCTCTCTCTCTCTCTCTCACTGACTCTCTACCTCAACCGTCAAGCACCGCCACCAAGTGTGGTGGTCGGCTGGCCTTCCAAGTGAGAGGAATGTGAGGGTTTTGGAAGGATAGTGATGGGGGTTTCTTTGATCTGCGTCGTGTGAGAGGGAGAGATGAGGGATTTTTGTAGGTAATTTGAGAATGAGGTGTGAAATCTGATTTGGAGATAAGTGGATTAGGGTTTCTACAAAAGAAGATGAAGGAGAAGAAAGGAGCAGGTGATGTGCGTGTTTTGATCTGAGGTTTGAAGTTTTCTTTTTTTTTCAGTTGATGATAAGGTTCACTACAAATATATATCTAGGGTTTCCTTGTGGGCTTGGGCCCAAGGCCCACAAGCCCACTTCCCGTGTTATAAGTGGCCCGCTCGTATCTTTAGAGTCCGTTAACGCACAAGAGTGTCGTAAAATGTCGTAGATTAAAATTTTAGTATTAAACGCGAAATTTTAGGGTCGACAGTCGATGTATGCGCGTTTGTTCGTCGATAACGGTAAAAAAATCACGTAAAACAGGTCGTTGCTGTTTTTAATCTGTTTTTCGATCCGGTTCCGACTACGGATGTAAAAATTTAATTACGGAGCTAAAATATATCGTAAAAAAATTTAATATGGTCAGCATTGTCAGTATTTCGTACGGTTTCATTTCTTTATCGTTTAATATTCACGGTTTCTCCGCAGATCGCCATACACGCGCTGTAAAGTCGATTAGGCGTTCCTAGACACTCCAAGGGCCTAGCTGAGTTTATTTACGTCTTAAATGATGTTTACTATCGTCCTAAAAATTTGTTAATTGCGTACTTGGAGGCCGTTAAGTACCGGTTGTCACATTCTCCCCCTGTTGCAGAAATTTGGTCCTCGAAATTTAGTCTATGTTATCTCCTCGGAGTTGTGTTGTTCCTAGGTAAGTCCGAATAATACCAAAGTGAATGACCGCGTAATCGAATCAAGACTTATTTGAATTACATGGGTGTAAAGACATTCTGCATCAATAAGAACCTGACGGTTCAACGAAGTTTGTTCCAGAATTCGAGGTCAAGTGAACGAGATGTTGTGATACTATCAACAATGTGACTATGTTTACTTGGTTCAACAAAAGAGGAAATTCAACCAATGGAATTCCAAATGAACGTTCACAAACTGCAAATCAATTTTTGAAACAATAGAATTTACTACCAATCGGAAACTTGCATTGGTAGTTGTATGATTAAAACTTGAATCAATAAGCTCAAATGGATAGTATCATGAAATGATTTGTCAACTATTGAACCAACAAATGAATAAGATGAAATCAACGTGTTCTCATTGTTGAGTTGCAAGGATACACCGAAATGAAATACAACCGAACCTGGTGTATCATCGTCTTAATACATAGTTGCATTAAGACTATTTGAGTGATTAGTCAAACAAAGAGCATATATAGTTTCGCATGAAACGGTTGATCGTGATTAGCGCAAGCTACAAGTTTATACCGATGCCACAAGGTGTCGTAGTGAATGAATCAATTCAATAATAGCGGTGATCGAACAAGTATCACCTGTGTTTCATATGAAATGCTCGATCATGATTAGCCCAAACTACAAGTTCATACGGACACCACAAGGTGTCGTAGTGAATTAAATAATTCAATAATAGCGGTGATCGAACAAGTATCACCCGTGTTTTGCATGAAACGCTCGGCACCAACACCACAAGATGTCGTAGTGAGTTGAAATAATTCAACAATAGCGGTGATCGAACAAGTATCACCGGTGTTTTCGAAATCAAGTGAGAAGTTCAACGAAGTAAATCTGAATATTTAACAAACAATTCTCATAGAATTTTCAACTGAAAATGAAATAAATAAACAATGTTTTCGAGCGAAGATGAAAAGCAATGAATACCACAAAATGTTCGCTCGATGGTGAAAGAACCGTTACGAGGCACACCGGAATATTTAACACAAACTTGTGTACCATTATCTTAACACACAATTGTGTTAGGATTGCTTTAATATAATAAATCAATAAAGCGGATTTAATATCAATAAACAAATAAATAAATAATTAAATCCGTACATGAGGTGAGCAACGAGATTAGCGCAAGCTTCAAACTTGTGAAAAACGCCACCACAAGGTGATCGTGATCAAAGAAACGATTCAACGAAGTCGAAGACCAAACAAGCATGTTATGGTTCAAAGCAAATGAAGTGCTTGTTGGGATTATTTCGAATATGATGGCCTCAATCCATCATATTGAACCTCGAATTGAATGTATATTACGAGCAAGTTCAATCAATTGAACTTGGGTTAAGCGTAATCCAACAACGATTACATGTATCAACAAGAATGTTTTGCCATGGTTACAACGAAAAGCCATGTATGTAGTTTGAAAAGAAAGGAGTTTCAACGAGTTTCGTTGACTCGATATCAAAGAGTCAACATTATGCAATAATGTGGTTTAGCTAGATCATAATGCAAGGAGTGAAGATAGCGAAATAATATTTGAACTTGATAAAGCAACAATTTCAAGTGAAGCCACATGCGTAACAAACTACGCATGTGTAACATATGAATTCGTCAAGAATGAAGCAAATGAGTATTCGCTATAAAGAAAATTTTCGTGATGCAATGATCATTAGGGGAGTAGAAATACGAAAATCTGCTCGTTATATGCAAAAAGTCAGAATTTCAACAAAAGAAATTTAAGGACTTTACCTGGAAGTTCACGTGATGATTAGTTGTTAAGTGACATTACCATGGAATGTCGAACATTGAGTAAAAGTCAGAATTTCAACAAAAGAAATTTAAGGACTTTATCTGGAAGTTCACGTGATGATTAGTTGTTAAGTGACATTACCATGGAATGTCGAACATTGCGTATTCGCCATTAATGAAGTAGGGGGAATGCGAAGACACGTGACTTCTTGTGCAGCACCAATAGTTGCGAGTCTCTTTAGACTAAGTATCGATCGTTGTGAAATCTTGTTTAAACGTACCTCAGCGTGACTCGTGTCATTTGCAGGATCACGTGGCAAAGTACTGCATTTCAGTTGTTATCGTGCACAATCATGTTTTCCAAAGGCCTTTCCTCGAAAGTCGTGCGTGATACACTTCAACGTTCGCTGACGTATAGTTTAAGTTTCATGTATACCTATGCTGTAGCGTTTCGTTCTGCGTAGAATGTGGTGTGCTCCGACATCCGTTGACGTATAATTAAGTTTCATGTATTCTTGTGCACTAGTGTTTCGTTCCATGTAGGTTACCTGCTCGGGTAAGTAAGATAGCATAGCGACATAATATAATGGTGTTTGCCCGAATTAATAGTCGTAGTTCTTACGTAATGACCTTTAATGGATTTTGACATAATTTCTCCAAAGGTCCTGGATGCATGTTATCAAAACTCTGAAGGTTTTTCTTACTGTATGTAATCGTTTCGTGTATCGTGTATCAAACGCAACTCTTGTGCATGTTTAAAATCAAAACAGTTGTCTCACTGCTTTTGGCAACGGTTGGAACCCATATTCGAGTCTTAGGTGTTCTGTATGCGTTTAATTCTTGATATCTAAGTCCCCAGAGGAAAGTAAGGTTAAAGCCTAGGTATCTCCACAGAAACCTAATTCGCTGAAACCTATAGCTCTGATACCAATCTGTCACACCCCGAAATATCAGAGCATGGCGTGACTGGACTGGTATCTTCATTACACAACGGAAGCAAATAAGCTAAGACTTCTAGAAATATAACACCTGCTAAGTACTCGAATTCCCATGGGTTCTCCTATTCCAACCATTCCATAGTTTTGAAAAATGCAACCTGAGAAAGAACATGCGAAAAAGTCAACATAAAGTTGAGCGAGTTCATAGTTTGTTTTAAAAAGATTTTAAACAACTCTTTTTGTGTACCGGTTTAAAAGCTGTGGAGAAATTTAGTAAAATCAGTTTCTTGGCATGTTATATGAAAACTTTGGGTCTAGCCCAGAAGAGTATTTGTGCATTGCATGAGAGAGAATGGGCCGAGCCCAAAAGAGTATTTGTAAGCAGGACCAACACGTCCTCTTACTTGTACATAAGTTGAAAACATTATCAAAGTTTGTAAATACATGTATTACGAGTTTGCGTCAAATGACATAGGAGGTACTCAACCCGCGTAGGCAATTTAAGTGTCGAACTCTCGACGCTGGACATAACAGCACTCTAAGTGGTCACCCATGGACCGTGAGTGGGGCTCGCCCGTACCCATTAGATCTAACCTTTGTTCCTTGGTCCTCAAAAGGATTAATGGCACCTCAGTTACAGCCTATGCTCACATGATCTACGAGTTCATTCCATAACTTAATCATACCTAAGTTTGACATGTATTTCCCCCTGAAAGTTGTAAACCGAAACATTGAAAGAAAAGGGGGACATGATCTCACTGAGTTGTCTCGTTTTTCGTACGCAGGCCAACCCAGTCTCGTTGTTGTAACTAGGACATTCTCGTCACTAGTCATGAAAATCATGCATGTTTGCGAAAATACACGTTTGTTTTGTAAAACCGGTATGTTTAGTATAAACCTTTCGTAAACCTTTCGAGTTCGTTGAAATTCATTTCCAACATAGTTTTTAAAGATGTGTTTTCGTTCATCGAAATAGTGTTTTCTTTTGCAAAAACTTGCATGTCTTTCCACCCCCGAAAACATTTATAAAAATGTAAAACCGTAAAAAGTGGGGGTTATGAACTCACCTTGACATTCATGTGCAAAGCTAGCCTAGCGTATTTCTGTAGTGTCGTTCCAAGAACATGAATTAGCTAGCGTGCAACTATGATATCCCTACGAAGGAATACTTATAAGTTTTCTAATAAAACAACGTAGTTAAATTTCGTGTCCGAGCTCTACCGAGTCGTTAACTAAACGACTCTAAGGTAGTATTATCGTGACTTAGCTTAACCAATCTATGGTTGTTTGATCCCATTTATAATCGGGGTAAAACTAAGTCTCGAGATCGACTTAGTTTTCGAGTGTTATAAGATTTATACTTATTTTTATGTATATAATCAAACATATATACGCGAAGTTGTGATAGTCATCGCGATAGAAGGCGTAGATGAAATGGTATGTATGCAAAATGTCGTAAGTGATTCGGTAATATACCGTTGTAATTTTCGTAGAATGGAAGAAAATAAATATATATATACATTTATGTATATTCGAAAACTTGACGTTTGAAACGTATGTAACAAACATATTCATTTTAGAAGAATTCGGATTCTAGACGATTGAAAGAAATATTAACAATTATATTTATATTGTATGGTTTCCGAATATGAAACATTTGAAATAAGAATTCCGAATTTCCAACGTTTGAAATAAATATATCATTACATGTATTTTATAAAATACACGGCGTAACAACGTTTAAAATAAACATAAATCGTTATATTTATTTTTATGAAAGCACTCGAAGGTATAGATGCCAAAATAAATGTAGATAATTATGTTTATCTAAAACAAAACGATGGGTTTCGTTAAGTTGTAACTCGCGTGTTTTCAAAATATTATAATTTCAGTTTATAAGTTATAAAACGTCACTAAAATATATACGCTTTTATATTTATTTTATAAGAAACTTAGACTTCGATAAGTGTCGTTGTTAAGAATTAAACGTGTTTTATAATTCGGGTTTTTAACGAAAATCGGGCAGATTTTCCTCTGTTTTTGGAATAACCCGACAATAAAAAGTTGTCGTATTTATCAAAGTTCAACAATAATTCGATCACTTCAAACAATATATACTTAAATTTTATAAAATACGACAAAATAAAATGTAACTAATCAATCGATTCGGGTCGAGCTCGGTCGCGTATAACTATAATAAAATCTAGTCTAACAATGATAACTCGGTTCGATTAAATTCGTTACCGGTCTTCTGGTGACTGATCCTTGACTGAGTTGACCGTCGGTTGACCCGAGTTGACTCGGGTGTTGACCAAGTCAACCGGGTTTGACCCGAAACGCAGCTGAGTTGACTCGAACACGACTGAGTCGCGAAACCAGAAACAATCCAACTCGAATTCTGACCCGATCTGCTGCAAACCCGAACCAAACTTGAACCAAGTAAGAATCTGAGCAAGAAAACTAAGCCGAATCTCGAACCTGAAGTCACCCGAATAAAACCTGAATCACTTACCGGACATCCTCATCTTCAAGATTCAGCTTGTCAGAGGAAGCAGGTCTGCCGCCGCTCACGGCGGTGTTGCCGTCGTCGCCTCATCGTCCTTCAGACCTCTCTCTCTCTCTCGTCTCACTTTCTCACTCGAGCCGCCACCCGACACCACCCCCACGCCGCCGTCGGGCCTCCACTGCCGCTGCCGACCGGCGATGGCTCTGGTTCTGTCACACACCACCTCCTCGGTTCCTCTCTCTCTCTCTCTCTCAATCTCTCGTTCACACTCGCTTTCTGATCTTGTTGCCGCCACTGTTACATGCCGGAAAACCAGCTCCATCGCCACCCACGGCGCCGCCGATCATCATCTCTCTCTCTCTCTCTCTCTCGCTGACTCTCTACCTCAACCGTCGAGCACCGCCACCAAGTGTGGTGGTCGGCTGGCCTTCCAAGTGAGAGGAATGTGAGGGTTTTGGAAGGATAGTGATGGGGGTTTCTTTGATCTGTGTCGTGTGAGAGGGAGAGATTAGGGATTTTTATAGGTAATTTGAGAAGGAGGTGTGAAATCTGATTTGGAGATAAGTGGATTAGGGTTTCTACAAAAGAAGATGAAGGAGAAGAAAGGAGCAGGTGATGTGCGTGTTTTGATCTGAGGTTTGAAGTTTTCTTTTATTTTCAGTTGATGATAAGGTTCACTACAAATATATATCTATGGTTTCCTTGTGGGCTTGGGCCCACGGCCCACAAGCCCACTTCCCGTGTTATAAGTGGCCCGCTCTTATCTTTAGAGTCCGTTAACGCACACGAGTGTCGTAAAATGTCGTAGATTAAAATTTTAGTATTAAACGCGAAATTTTAGGGTCGACAGTCGATGTATGCGCGTTTGTTCGTCGATAACGGTAAAAAAAATCACGTAAAACAGGTCGTTGCCGTTTTTAATATGTTTTTCGATCCGGTTCCGACTACGGATGTAAAAATTTAATTACGGAGCTAAAATATATCGTAAAAAAAAATTTAATATGGTCAGCATTGTCAGTATTTCGTACGGTTTCGTTTCTTTATCGTTTAATATTCACGGTTTCTCCGCAGATCGCCATACACGCGCTGTAAAGTCGATTAGGCGTTCCTAGACACTCCAAGGGCCTAGCTGAGTTTATTTACGTCTTAAACGATGTTTACTATCGTCCTAAGCATTTATTAATTGCGTACTTAGAGGCCGTTAAGTACCGGTTGTCACAGGTTTA
Organism: Helianthus annuus; assembly: GCF_002127325.2. NCBI lineage: Eukaryota > Viridiplantae > Streptophyta > Magnoliopsida > Asterales > Asteraceae > Helianthus > Helianthus annuus. The sequence continues at coordinate 134,009,856 of NC_035449.2, read as the reverse complement.
CTTCTCGATTGTGGGAAACTTTTCAAGCGGCTCTTGGTACGTCGCTTAATCTGAGTACTGCATTCCATCCAAAAACCGACGGACAGACTGAAAGAACGATCCGTACTCTTGAAGACATGCTCCAAGCGTGTGTCATAAATTTTGGTGGTAGTTGGAACAAACACCTGCCACTAGTCGAATTCTCGTACAATAACAGCTATCATGCCAGCATTCAAATGGCACCCTTCGATGCCTTATATGGTAGGAGATGTCGGTCGCCTATTGTGTGACACGAGATCGATCATTCGCAACTAACCGGTCCCGAGATTCTACAAGAAACGACTGACAAAATCCACCAGATTCGAGACAACTTGGTGAAAGCTCGGAACAGACAGAAAAGTTATGCCGATAAAAGACGCAAGCCCCTTGAATTTGACGTTGACGACTACGTACTCCTAAAGGTATCCCCTTGGAAGGGTGTAGTTAGATTCGGCAAGAAAGGGAAACTAGCGCCTCGATATGTTGGACCTTTTAAGATTCTGGAAAGGATCGGAAAAGTCGCCTACAGACTCGAACTACCGGAGGAACTCAGTAACGTCCACCCGACTTTCCATGTGTCTAACCTCCGAAAATGCCTTGCTGATCATGATCTAATCGTACCACTCGACGATCTTCAGGTCAACAAAACCATACACTTCGTGGAAAAGCCTGTCGAAATCATGGATCGCCAAACCAAGCAACTCAGGCGCTCACGCATCCCTATCGTGAAAGTCCGATGGGAAGGCAAGCGAGGCGCGGAGTTCACTTGGGAACTCGAAAGCGACATGAAGGCTAAGTACCTGCAGTTGTTTAAATAGATCTGAAGCATCAAATTGGTAAAATGACTCACGGTGATGTGCAGCTTTGAGCCCAATTTCGGGACGAAATTCCCAAAACAAGGGGAGGTGTTGGTGCAGTTGTCTGTCGACTACATCTTCGTTCGAGTCTTAGAGTCTTAGAATAGGATTGATTGTAAATACGAGAAATTATGAGATTGTATAGGTTTTAGATTGTTTGGATCGCTCATAATCCATTAAGGTTAGGGTCGCTCGAATGGTAATCAGCTTGGACCGCTCGAACAGCAACCATGTTGGATCGCTCAAGTGATATTCGGCTGGACCGCTTTTGTGACACCTTATGGACCGCTTATTCGGTAATGTCTTGGACCGCTCGAAGTGACATGTCTGGGCCGCTTATTGGGCCTGTCCAATAAGCGGTCCCTATGCCCTATATATACATGATGAGCGATTCCAGTTGTAACAGTTGGAACAGTTAGAGAAATCGTGCCGAAGCTTTGCCGGTGCGAGATTTGAGCTGTAAACGTTTGATATTAGTAAAACAAGTAGTTAAAGTGATTTGCCTGCTGTTTCTACCTTAGTTTCTTGTTATTCCGCACCTGAAACCAAGGAGAAAGCCTCTGAACGACTCGTTCGGGTCAGAATACGATCCTACAAGTGGTATCAGAGCTCAGGAGGAGGTTCTCTGCAGAAATTAGCCGGATTTCGTCACTTTTTCTTACTTCTACACCTTCTTTTTCTGATTCGAGAAGATTTCACGGTCGAAATTTGCTCAATTTTTCACAGATTGTGCGAAATAGTATCGAGATAAACCCTAGATAGTTTCAGATCAAAACTCAAAGGTTAAGTGGATCAAAATTGGAATTGAAGTTGAACCGCTCGTTCGATCAGCTCTTGGACCGCTTATCCGAACAGTTCTGAACCGCTCATCCGGACGTTATGTGGACCGCTCATTCGATCGGTTGACCTGGTTCGCTCAAAATTTCATTTCTGGACCGCTTATCCGGACCATTGTGAATCGCTCATTCGGTCGAATTGTTCCTGGATCGCTTATTCGAACTGATTTGGACCGCTTATAAGACTGATTGTGGATCGTTTATTTGGATCATTTCCGGATCGCTTATCTGGACCGCTTATTTGGCTCAATTGCTGTTTGGTTCGCTTTTCTGTCACGTTTAGATCGCTTATTCGTCAACAAACACGTGTCAATTTGTTTTGCGAAACATGGCAATGATGTTTGATGAACAGGAGAACTATTATTTCGAAAGATTTAATAACTGGAATAACGGATTTCTAGATGAGGGGTATAGGAAAGTGAGCAAAGATGGATGGGCAAAAAGGTTCAAATATTTTGTGTGTTTGAAAGACGAAACGTTGGATAATCTTAAAGACCGATATAGTGTGTTACTGAATTATATGAAAGATCATGAGATATATCCGTCAAATCTTGAAAAATTGGAGAAATTTGCAGATGCATTACCGATTGAATGGGGTGAATGTTTGAAGAATTTAAGGGAGAACTCAAATTTTTCAAAACTACCTCTAAATCAATTCATCAGCAAACTTAAAGCTCATGAACTTGAAGTTAGAAAGAAAAAGAAAGATTTGATCAAGGTTTTGGAGTATAATGTGCTAGATCTTAGTTCAGATGTGATTGAAGAGATGCACAAAAGGGTTACTAAATGTATCAGCGCAAAACATGTGCTGAAATACGATTTCAAACGAGGTTGTTATATTGATAATAATGGAAATCCTTTTGATTTCGTTAAATTGTTTTGTGCAGGTACATTGATAGCAAAGGAAGAGGAAACTTCAAAAGCTGAAGAATCGGTGGAGAATGAAACAATGTGCTCAACATGTGACAACTTTAAGACAGACAATGACAAACTCGTGAAAGATATGGCAAGTTTGGCATCCGAAGTCAAAAAGTTGAAAGACGAGAAGCACGTTGCTGAAAATCAGATTCTTATTTTAAAAGGAAATTCTGACAAGTTGAAAGCTGAAAATGACAAACTGTTGGTTGATTTTAACAGTTTGACTTTGAAAAATCAAGAATTTGAGGGGCAAGTGAAAATTCTTGAAGATGGGGGAAATGTGTTTAGTGAAAACAACATTGAAAAACAGAAAATGATAAATTCCCATCTTCAGAAAATTGTCGAACTTGAAAAAGAAGGTGAACGCGCTCAAAAGAGAATCAATGAGTTGGTAAAAGAGCTTGAAAACAAACAGAAATCTTCAGAAGAGTTGGATTTCTGGATTAAGCTTGAAAACAAGAATCTGAAAGCGAATGAATCAAAATTTCAGGAACAGATAAAAGTTTTGATAAATGAAAAGTCTGTTCTTGAAAATTTGAAGGTTGAGAATGAAAATTCCATCAAGTCTCATCTTGAGAAAATATCTCAGCTTGAGGAAGAAGCTAAGAATTCCAGGATCAAGATAGATGAACTTGTGAAGAAATTGATCAGTTTTGCGACTAAATCTGACAAGTTGAATATTCCTTGTCCAAAACCGATCAATTCAGTTCCGATAAGTGAAAAGGCTACAAACTTTGATAAAGTCAAAGTCAAAGATTGTGATGAGAAAACTGATGAGGAAAATGAGAAATTTTATTCAGCAGATGAGTCTGAGACAGAGTCTGATGATGAAAATGATAAAAAAGAAAAACAAAAATTGTTTTTAAAGTTGAAAGAAAAATTTCAGAAAACTGTTCTGCAATCAACTGAAAAAGGTGAATGCTCTAAGCAAAAACCTGTGAAGAAGATTGTAGAACAGAAACAAAAATTTAAAAATGAAAGAAAAAACTCATCAGTACGATCATCCAATCAAAAGAAAAAATTACAAAAAATAGAAAATGAAAATTCAAAATTTGTTGTGTGCAGGACGAACCACAGTGCAAAAGTGTCAAAACCAGCACATTTGAGGAAGGAATATCACCAAGCCAGACAATGTTATGATCTGAGCGTTTGGTGTGAAAATGGTAACTGGTACGATAACAGAGTGTGTTACAGCTGCGGATATCACGGACACATTGCTGTTAACTGCCAGTATTGGAGTTATGAGACCAGGAGGTGCTATAATTGCAATATCAAAGGTCACATTGCCAGAGATTGCCCAAGAAGATCGAATGACAGATTGAGGGCTAATTCTCAGAAAATGGCAAAGAAGATTCCAGTCAAAGTCAAGCCCCAGGAACAGAAGGTTCTGAAACCTAAAGTTCAAGAACAATCAATTCAGGAAAAGAAAGTTAAACTTTCACAGGGGCAGAAAGACAGACTGAGGAAAAAGAGAAAGAAAGCGAGAGAATATCTCGAAAAGATTTTGTCCTCGGGTTCACCCGACAGCTCGAAGAAGAGTTCTGATGAATCAACTTCCTCGGCTGCAAAGTCGAGCAAGATGAATTCTTCAGATACAAATCTGAGGACTAAAGAGGATAAGAAGAAGAAGAAAGTGAAGTTTTCAATTCCTGGCGATGAATCTGTTTCTTCGGAAACAAAGGAGCCACATGTCGGCGATGAATTTGACTCATTAAAGTCAGACAAGCCACATTCAGGCAATGATTCTGGAATGGTAAAGCCAGAGGAGCCATGTGTTGAGGTAAAGGTCGAGAATTCTAGTTTAACAATGGATGAGAAAAATTTTCCACCATTGTTGAATAAGAATTCAGAATCACCCAAGGCTGGTCAGGCTTGGGTGAAACTTTTCAAATAGAAAAACCTGACTTGCCGGAGCTCCCAGGTTTGTAAGAGTGGAGCATGAATCGGCATCTTTTTAAATCTTTGTTTGAAGATTTTGCAGGAATTGCCGGAGATCCCAAGACGGTATCGTGGATCATGAATCGGCATCTTTCTTGAATTTTATTCGGTAACGTCAATCATGCAAACGGTAAAGAGGTTTGGTTGTGTTTGTGAATGTTTTACAAGTGGTACAGAGGATTCTGGACTGCATATGGTAAATCAAGGACATTAACTTGTACTTGGATTTTCCTACTTTTGTGTAGAAAACAAGATGAAGAAGTAACCCCGTACCTAAACTGTTTGGTAAACAAACTAAGTTTTCCAGAAAAGTCATTTTGATTAAAACAAACTTAAGTGTTTTGAAATCACAATGGGAAAATAGTTTGTTGTGAGGGGGAGTTCTGATTGTTTATGCCAGGTGGATAGAGAATTGAAGTGATTCTCATCAAGTTGTCAAGTTTGTACAGTTTGTTTCAAATTTTCCCAGAAAATCAAAATTGAAACATATTTTGATTTTAGGGGGAGAAAAATTTTAAAAAAATTAGAAAATTTGAAAATGTCAAAAACATTAAAAATTTAAAAATGAGTTTTGTTGTGAAAAAGAGGAAATGATAGTAAATCAGTGGACTATCACAGCATGCTAAAGAAATGTAATGTAAAATGTGATAAACGGTCTCACTGATGATGTGACGATAGGTTTTTGTACATTTAGTAGATTTATTCGGGATATAAACCTAAAATTTCAAACTTATGAAATTCGTGGGGAACACTACTTGGATATATAGGTAACCCCTGAAATCTCGTTTGAAAGGTCTCGTATTCTGATATACTAGGTGTTTATACTCTATGATGTCTGGGGTATTATTCCGGGACTTCTGCTGAACGGTAGTTCTGACCTAGTCCTTGGCTAATACTTTCCACAAAATGCTTGAAATAGATCCTCTAAAATTGATAATCATCTGTTGTAGCTGAAAAGATCCTCTAAAGGGGACACACTGCTAAGTCGAAGCTGATATCTCTCTGCTGAACGGAAGTTCTGACCTGAGATCCCTCAGTTCTCGCATCTTTCCCCTAATTTATGTACAGACATCATTGTAGTGTTCATACCTGTAAGACTGAATATTGGGATTCTGGATACGGGAGTATATTCAAGAGGTGGGACACATGAATTGAACTAAGTTCATAAAATACCTAAATAGTATCCTGAATAGATTGAAAATTGTATGAAAATTTAAGAGGACAATTATATCGTCAATCTACGTGAATCGTTTAGAACTTAAAACGATTAAAAGCTTAACGGTGCTTGTGTTATGTCTCAAAAACTGATATGATCCTCTTGCACAAACTCACAAAAATATGTTTGTTTTGCATTTAAACTTCTGTCTTTGCATTTATGTTTCATATTTTCAAAAATCCAAAAAGATTTTCGACAACTGATGGTGGAGAGCTGATTTTCAAAATCTCAAAGGCTAAACTTGATGAACAGACAGGTTGGTTAAGTTGTTTGAAATGTTTAAAATGATTTATTAGGTTGAATCAGTAATTGAAATGTTTCAAATTTGTGAATCAGTGATTAATTGAAAACAGTATCACATGATTAAGTTGATTCATTAAGTTGAATCACAATTATTTTGGTTTGTGAAAGTATGGTTAAGTTTTGCAGGTTTCTGATCCTGTTGCTACAGATAGCCAGGAGACATATCAGAACCAGAGATGATGAGCTGAACAGAGAGAAGCCAGGAGATAATTTCGATGGTGGTAACAAAATCCCAGACGACTATCCTAGCAAGGTGATAGGGGGAGTCTGATGAAGGTTATAGCCAAAGAAAGATAGATCCAGGCAGATTTTTTGAAAAAGACCGAACTATATCCGAGAATGTCTTGTTGAAGACTCTCACTGAAGATTCCGTCAACATTCAAGGGGGAGTCTGTTGGTGCAGTTGTCTGTCGACTACATCTTCGTTCGAGTCTTAGAGTCTTAGAATAGGATTGATTGTAAATACGAGAAATTATGAGACTGTATAGGTTTTAGATTGTTTGGATCGCTCATAGTCCATTAAGGTTAGGGTCGCTCGAATGGTAATCAGCTTGGACCGCTCGAACAGCAACCATGTTGGATCGCTCAAGTGATATTCGGCTGGACCGCTTTTGTGACACCTTATGGACCGCTTATTCGGTAATGTCTTGGACCGCTCGAAGTGACATGTCTGGGCTGCTTATTGGGCCTGTCCAATAAGCGGTCCCTATGCCCTATATATACATGATGAGCGATTCCAGTTGTAACAGTTGGAACAGTTGGAACAGTTAGAGAAATCGTGCCGAAGCTTTGCCGGTGCGAGATTTGAGCTGTAAACGTTTGATATTAGTAAAACAAGTAGTTAAAGTGATTTGCCTGCTATTTCTACCTTAGTTTCTTGTTATTCCGCACCTGAAACCAAGGAGAAAGCCTCTGAACGACTCGTTCGGGTCAGAATACGATCCTACAGGAGGCCTGCCTCACCCCGTGTTTTCGAATGTCAAAGTCAAAGTCAAAGTCAAAGTCCAAGTGAACTTTGACTTCCTTGACTATAATTAGTCGATTTTGTGCTTTATTTATATTATGTGGAGTAAGTGTTGTCTAAATGAAATGATCGAATGTTTAATCAATGCGACCGATTTACGACTGTGAGTAATAGGAAGTAACAATGCGATAAAGTTAATCAATCAATAATCAAATTAATCAATCAATCAATCAATCGAACTCGAGGCTCGAACTACGCGAGACTAGTGAGGTAATACTTACGTGTGTGTGTGCCTTATGTGTTACTTGTGCATGTTTACTTTATGTTTTGTGTGGTATTCAATCGAATCAATCGAAACTCGAAAGGCAATCAAACTCAATCGAAATCGACATCGGAACGTGACTTATAGGTGATTGTATGTTAGATATAGTAGTTGGGACTGAAAGTAATTTGACTAGAAACTCTAGTAATCGTATCATCGTCTATCGAAATCGAAGTATCGAAAACCGTCGCGAAACATCCGAAAAGGGTTGCTGATCGAACAGGAAGCATCCTGATCGAACAGGCCAGCCGATCGGCTAGCACTTTCCTGGCCGATCGAGCAGGCCATTCGATCGGAGATCCTGGACGATCAGTTGACATTTTCCTCTTTTGGAGCCTATAAATAGCCCTGTCATTATCACCCTTTCTATTTTTGGAAAGCTCTGACCGAACCATCCTTGTTCTTCACCTTTTCTCAGATTTCTCTCAACTCCGGTAAGTTTTCGCCCTAATTCTTGTACGTTTTTTATCATTACATGATTCTACACCTTTCTATCTTTCAAAACTTGATTTCTAACCGTGAAATCACCAAGATCTAAGTGTTCTTGGGTGATGTCATCATGGTGTTCTTGAAGAACATCATGCTTTGGCCTCATTCAACCATGAATAGCTTAGATCTGACCGATTTCCACATAAACAAACTAGGATTCGCAAGAATCTTAACAATTTCATGGAAGGATTTCCAACTTTTCTTCAACATTTTACACCCAAAACCTTAAAACCGATAGGAACGGAGCTCGAACCAACTAACTAATCATTCTAATGATTAAAAGGTTCAAGATTCGGTTACTATCTACAAGGTTCACCAAATTCGGGTTAAACATCAAACTACCGTTCCGAACAGTTCACCGGCCGGACTTGGGTGATTCCTGTCCGAACCGGTGAAGCAAGTAAGAACCCACGTTCTATGGTTTAACTCGCTGTCAAGATACTTCAAAATCATCAAACAGCCAAGTGTTAGACGGAAGGCCGACCATGTCAGAACTGCTGGCCGAACGGCTAGGCTGTTCGAATGAACAGCCCAGCCGATCGAACATACCAGCCGATCGGCCGGGCCAGCCGATCGGCTAGCACATGGTTCCACACTTTTCAAATTTCATGAAGTATAATATTGACGAAGTGATGTTCGATCGAATACGCTACTCGATTGGTAAACATTACTCTTCGGATCATGAGATACTATGCTTCAATACTTAATCGATTTTGCAGCTCGTTCGTAGTATGGAATGCCAGCCGATCGAACAGGCCGTTCGATCGAGCGACATTCTGCTGAGGACCACTTCTGAAGTTCCTAACCGATCGGTTAAGCCGGCCGATCGAACAGCCCGTTCGATCGATCGACCTGAAAGGTAAGAACACTTCAGTGTTCTCAAATACTACAACGAAAACTTCAAAAGTTGCTGTTCGATCGACCAGGCTATTCGATCCATTTTACACTGTTTGCATTTCCGCGTTACTCATCATTATGCTATCGAACTATTCAGGCTAACCCTACTCTCAGCACTCCCTTCAATCCATAATCAACCACTGTGAGTATACTCGAACCCTTTTTGCTTTAGCACTTTTGGGTGTTACATACGTTACCTATCAAAATCACAATCGAACACACTATTCAAACTATTTGAAAGCTAACCGATTGCATGTATTACGTGACTAAATGTATGCTTGTTGTTATGTTTACACGTGGAATGCTGTCTACCTGCCTTAGCAACGTAGTACTATAGTTTGGACTCAGCACCCGTTCACACGGGGGTTGTTAAGGACAATTACTTGCATGGATTACGGTGGTAATCATGTATTGCGAACTGTCTCGGACAGTCAACCCGCAGTCGTTGGTATCGATAGGTCCATGTCGATAATTAACATGCATCTTTTCCCTCTGTGTACGTGCTGGTTATGCGTAAACTATTCGAACTCTATATGCTATTATCAAACTTGTATGCTCACCTTTACATTTTGTGTAATGACTTTATTTTAACGTATGTGACAGGTGTCTAGGATATTTGCTTGCTAGGGAAGTGAAGCTAGAATAAATCTCTAGAGGCCCCCAACAATTAGTTGTCTGTCAAGAACAAGCTGCTAGTGCATAGTTGTCTGTAGATCTTATCAGTCTGGGTCTTTAGGGGCATTTGAACAATATTTATGCTTAATTTGAATCTGAGTTGTCGGAACAGGATTAATTGTTTGGATGTTACCTGTAATAACTTGTTATTTATTCGGGATACGGTATGGGACGTATCACTTTGAACTGAATTTGTATTAATACTTATTGTGGAAACTTCTGGACAATCTGTTTCGCTCAGTGTCGCACCCCGATGATTCTGCCATCGATTGAGGTGTGACAGCAACCACCACCAAGCCTGATTCAGTTATTTCCACCACTATAACCACCACCATGGAAACACCACCACTACAACCGCCGCCAGACAACCTAATCCAGCCAGATCCCGTCGAAGTCGCCTGAGCTCGATCCACACTGATTCAACCAGATCCCGTCGCCGCCATCAATCCACACTGATTCGACTGTATGTTGTTTATGTTCGCCGCCGCTTGAGCTCGAGATCCCGTCGACCACTCATCGTTCTCTCTATGGGTTTTTCTGTTGGTGGTGAGTAAATATGTGGGGCTAGGGATCTTTGTTGTGTTTGAATTTGAGGTTTTTGTTGTGTTTGAATTGGGGGTTTCGTAGTTTAAATCCATATTGGGGGTTAGTAGCTTGAATCTAGATTAGGGATTGAATATGGATTTGAATGAATCTGGCTTGGATGTTGCAGGTCTTGAGATGGTGGTGGTGGTTGTAGGATATGGGTCCGTCGTTGGGAAGAGAGAAACGAGTGGTGATTCTTGGTCACCGGAGGCAGGTGGTGGTGGTGATCGGAGATCTTGGTGAAGGGATTTGAAACCCTAACCTAATTGAGGAAGAAGATGAAGAAAGGGGTTATAAAGGGGTGAGAGTAAAGTAAAAACATGAAATGACAATTATACCCTTGCATTAAATAAACCTAACTGAGTAATTTAACTCAGTTTGGTGTAAAGGACATAAAGTGATACAAAACATGTGTTTTTTGGACATAAACTGAAACTAAAACTTTTAAAGGGCACGTTTCAAAATTCAGTACAAACATAAAGGACAAAAAGTGAAATTTTCTCTGTAAAAAATGTATAACATTTTCACGTATTTCGTTATAATTATTAGTAAATCTATGTTATTTGATATATTTTTAATTTTCGAAAATAATTTCTTTTTATGTAGTATGTCCAAGTACTCCCCGAGTACTCTCCGCCTATGCCGAATATTCTCAACTCTCAACTCCCCGCTCGACCAATGTTGTAGAAGGCGCTAGGCGCTAGTCGGGCGGTGAGGTACAGCCTAGGGATTAATCGGGATTAATCAGGATTAATCGGGATTAATCGGAATGGGATTTGTATATGTATTTTTTCAAAATTATATATATATACCCAATAATATAAAAATAATACTTCAAAATTCACATAAATACTTCAACTTTCAGATAGTATGGTTCGATTTTGACCGATTTTGACCAATTTTGACCGCCTATGAGCGCCTAGAACCGACTAGGACCGATTTTTATCGATTTTGACCGGCTAATATTGTCCGATTAATCCGATTTTTGACCGCCTAGGACCGATTTTGACCGCCTAGGACCGATTTTGACCGATTTTTGACCATGACCGATTAATTGACCGCCTAACTCAAAATTAGGCAGTAGATGACCGCCTAGCGCCTAGGCGCTGATTAATCGGCCGCCTAGGCCGATTTCTGCAACCATGCGCTCGACTGACTAGGGAGTGCCTAGCGACTTTTGCAACCATCCCCTCTATCATCACTAGTTTACCTTTGGTCCTTAAACTTCAAAATTTATACATAAAAAGTATAAAATTAACATTATATACATATAAAAAATTATAAATAGCTATTTTTTATTTCTTTAATTTTTAACTACCTTATCGCTAAACACGAAATAGCGGGCGCTATTTTGTCGCTATCGCTACGTAGCATATAGGTAGCTCATCGCTATTTGTCACTATTCGCTATCGATAACTATGAGTTGGACGAACAATTGTTAGCTGGATATCTAAGCTATAGAAGAGGATATCCAAATTCGGGTTTACTAGATTTACATGTATTGGATGGCGGCTAGTTTGATGAACTCCTTCCAAGTGGGCGGACTTGATTACTATCACAATGATGAGGTTCATGGCATATTGTAGTGTGGTCCCTCTGCCTAGTCAAGACGAACAACAAAAATAATGGAATTAAGGGTAAAATTGGAGGCATGACGATTGTGCCTATCTTTGGGAGCAAGCCATCGACCCTAATCTTAATCTTTGTAAGTGTACACTTTGTATTAAAACACAAAACTAATAAAAGTCTCTCTAAAGTCTAATTAGACTAGGGACGTACCATTATGTGAATCCCTTTATATCCATTTGTATTTATTTTTTGAACGGTGAATTTTGGATCACTGACAGACCACTGATGTATTATCGTATCATCAGCGGAACCACCCGATCTTATCCATCTCCACTAGGCATAATGCCTATACACCAATTCAGAGGAAACCCAATAAATATGGGAAAAACCCCTTTGTGAGAATCGAACCCATAACCTATTGGTCCAAAAGTCTTATTCCACTCCCAAGATGCCACTACGCTATAATTCATCTAACCCGAATCTAACATAGTTTTTGGTTATGTTTATAAAAAACAACTGATGAAACAATGGTTAACCGGGCAGGGTTAACTCACTGGTCTCGTCAAGAAGGGTTAATCCCTTCCTCTCGAGGATCGCTGGCTGGATCACCGGTGGGTTGATCTCCTGCACAAGGAAACAAACCGTGACTCGTAACAAGGAGGATGGGGTGGGGGTGCTCCTTGTTACCACTCTCCGGCGTGAGAATCAGTAATTTGCTTGGGAAGCAAAGTAAGATAGTAGTAGTAGTGAGAGAGTTGTGAAGAGATACCTCAAACCTGGTTTGGGGTTGGTATTTATAGCCGAGGAGTGAAGGAGGAGGATGATGGACGGACTGACGACGTGCTGCACCTTTGCAGGTGTGTCAGGCTTGTCGGTTGTGGATGTTACGCCACGTCAGTCCGTTGCTTACGTAGCCCTGATAGGTGACTGCCATTGGTGCCACTTGCACTGTGGTGTCAGTCCCACTTGTTGAGCGTATAGGATGCGGTGCGAGCCGCATCGCTGCCTGCGGTAACATCTGATGTTATCGCGTCTCTTGCTTGTGATCAAGAAATACGCGAGATGCGGTGCTGGCCGCATCGTCGCCTGTGGTGACTGTTGCTGTTATCCAGCTTCCTTGTATTGATAGAAGTGTTCACTGGACGCGGTGCGAGGCCGCATCGCTGTGAATACCTCCGTTTTCATACACCAGATGTGATGCTATGTCGCATCACTCTACCGTTCTCACGTTCCAGGTAAGTCCTCCTCCATCACTAGACAGATTGGATTAAACCCTTGTGTCGATGCATTCTTGCATGGGCACAAGTAGGTTGTTGGCTAGTGGGGGTTTTGATAAGGGTAATGGTCACTCGCGGTCGATGCTGACGCGAGATCTGGGACCATACCCCTTCAAGTCCCCCCAGTCTAGTGTTGCTGCCATGTGCAAGTTGCATGTGGGAGGAGTACTGGACTATGGTGTTTAGAAGGTAGTTTGGAGTCTGGAAAAGATCCTAGACCATGTGGATGGTCTTTTTTGTTTGTATATCAAGCTGGAGGTCTGGAAGGGTCATTTGACGCTTCTTCCGTACCGGTGAAAATGTTTCGTCTGATGCGAAATTCTCAGCCTTTGGCTGGTTGCCACCTGTTGGTGTGCCGAACCAATTGTGGGAATTAGTTGGAGGAAGTGTACAAACTTCGAACCAATCTCTGAGGTGGTGAACGAAGAAAAGAGCGTGCTGCTCCCATGATTGGATATCTAATGATGATTCCTTTCGTGGGGTGTTCATGTTCTTCTCATTAGCTCTCAAGTAACCGCACGTCCTTTGCGGTTACCTCGTTGCTTGACATTGTTGGCCACGGTTGTGGGAACAACGTTGGGTACTTGCGTCATTGTTGGCCATGTTTGGTCGAACAATGTGATTCTGGATAACGGTCAAATAAACATGATCATAGGCATGGTAATGCCTACCATTGTTTATTCTATCCAACTTACAAGCAGGGTAACAAAGTCATAAGCAGACTTGTTACCGTTTGTTCGATCGCTTGTTGTTCGACAAGGGCTCGTATGATCATTGGGGATCTTGTCTGCATCTCTTCCTTAGGCACCTTCCTTCACGCTCCAATACCGAGGAGTTTTTCCTTGAAGTAGTTTCGTTCCTCGATGTGGAGTTAGTTGTGGCTCTTCTGTAACAACCATTTGCAGAAGCTATGGTTATGTCCGCAGTGACTCATGAGTGTCTGCGGTTTTGCATTCCCATATTCGCTCGAAACGGATGTGTTGCTCGGATGTAGCTCTTGAAGGTTCAGGAGTCAGGGTTGCTGATGTGCGCGCGCGTACATTCCCTTCCTTCTTCTTGTTAAAGAAGGGGTTCATGCACCCTCTGTGGTTGTGAACCAGGCAGGAGGGATTTGAAGCTTGAAGAGAATGAAGGCAATGCGGTTTACCTGTTTCTGAGATGCGGTTCAGTTCAAAGAACAACGCTGGTTCTGAGTATCTGACACACCTGAACGGGCTCGTGTGTGTCATTTCCGCATATTCCACGTGTGCTCGTGGGTAGTGCGGACAGGTATTATACCCCCTTATGGTGTGGAGATATATATTGTTGCCTATTTTTAGGGGTATGTAAAAAAACGACATGCGGTATGGGTTATGGTGCGGTATACCAGAGAAACCGCATGCCGCTTGTAATTGGATAAGGTAATCGCTTTTTGTTGCATACGTGGCTGATCTCACGTGTGAGTTGGTGGAAGTTGGTGCGATCTTTCTGGCATGTGCTGAAATGAAAGGACGTTTGCACTGCCCGAGGCATTAAATGCACTGTAGCAAGGAGTGTAAACGTCTCCTATGTCAGGCACGTGGGCGGCCACGCGCGCGTGATAACCGTCAGCGGAAACGGCGCTTGACACGTGGTGTCGCGCAATTCGTTCGTTTTGAACGTGATAATTCGTTTTCTCCCTCCTCATTAATTGCGATGGGTATATAAGGGGAAACCGTTCGTGGTTTCCCCTCACTTTCTCGAAATTTCAAAAAATTTGCCGGTGAGGGAAACTTTTTCTTTGTCTTCTCCGACGATCTTTCTTGAACTTCCGGCGAGGTTTTCTGGGTTTGTAGCGTTTATCTTTTATTTTCTTGATGGCTGAACCATCAAATCCACACAATGTGGAGGGTGAAAACCCTGAACAACCGGTAGTGGGTACTGATGAAGATGACGAGGACGACGTGGATGTTGCCGGTGGTGGCTTACCGGTGTTGAAGTGGTCGAAGGGTGGTTTCAAAACCCTGATAACCACCGTTCAGATGGCCGACGAGTGGGATGCTACTTACCCACAAGAGGGGGATACCGGTGCCAATGCTCCGGCCGGTTATATTACTTTGTGGGCTGATTTTTTCACCGACGGCAACCTTAGGTTGCCGGTGACGGTGTTTGTTGCGGAGGTGTTGGAGTACTATCATCTCCATATCTCCCAACTTAGTCCCTTTGGAATGTTCCGAATCAGGAACTTTGAATATACTTTCCGTGCCCATGGCTTGCCCATTACTGTTGAAAATTTCCGGCGATTCTACCAGTTGACGGTGAACACTGGTTTTTTCTCTTTTACTCAACGGCATGGGAGCCTGAAGTTGATGACGCCTCCTAAGGGTGTGACAGGCTGGAAGAAGAAATTCTTCTATGTTAAAGCCTGTGCGGTCTATGCCAGCATGTCTTTCAGGAATGTCAACGTTGGAGTTTCTGATGAAGATATTCCTGTTGCCACCGCAAAGACTGTGGATTGGTTCTCTAGGTTGCGGCCTATTGAACTCAAGAAGTTAGATAACAATCAGCTGTGGGTGTTGCGGATGATGCTCATTAGGCCGGATAGGAAGGCAAGGCCCGTTTTGCGGGAAAAGAGTGGTGGTAAGTTTGTTACTCTTTGTTGTTTTCCTTACTTCCTAGTCTTTGTAGTGACATGCATGCATGTGTTGTATCAGTGGATGCGGTTGGCTTGTGGAGAATGTTCGAGCCCGATTTTGAGGGCCGGGTTGAGCTTATTTCGGTTGAGTTGAAGAAAGGCTTCAACCTAGAAATTCTTAGCAACTTCCGCGTACTGACGCGCGCAATGCTGGATGCCCCTGTGCCGGGAGACGCAAGAGGTATTTCGTAAGTTGCATCTGTTGTTCCAGTTTATCTTTTTAACTGGTTTTCTTGACTGTTTCAATGCAGCTATCCTTGCGGATTTGGGGAAGTTTGAGGAGCGCATCCCCAAAAAGCATGCGGAGAAGAAACCAGTGAAGAAAACCGCGCGGGGTCGTGGCAAGGGGAGGGCTGAAGGCTCAGTTGCCCCTTCTTAAGTGTCTAAAGCCGCAGGTACCTATCGATATTGTTATCGCGGATATACCGATTACGTGGTAGTATCTGACACCCTTGAGGGTTTGGGTGTTATAGGTAGTGGTGCGGCTGCGGGTGGAACTGCTGCGGGTCCCCCCGTTGTTGGTGAGAAAAGAGGACCAGAGCAGAAGGCTGCTGGTGGTGGTGAACCAAAGCGTCGGAAACTGCAGTCCAAAAGGGCTGCTCCGGCGCAAAAGAAACTTGCGGTTGTTGCTGGTAAGTATATCTTTTTTCATTGTTTTGTATGTACAATGTGTTGGATTAACAATTGTTGCTCTTTGTGTTGCAGAATCCCAAGATGCAGGTTTTTCTTTTTTTGACTTCCCTTCGTCTCCCTTGCATACCGCTGCTGCGGGTGCGGGGGTGCCGAAGGAGCCTGTTGTGCCCAAGGAGCCTGCGGCACCTTTTGTTGGGCCGGTTCGCGATCCCACCGTGGAGAAGACGGTGGAAAAGACTGCTGCCCAGATTTTCGATACTGTGGATTCCTCTGACAATCTGATCTCTCCTAATGAGGGTGATGGATTGGACTTGAGGTTTTCAGATGCTGGTAAGCAGAAGTCTGATGCTGAGGTGCGGCAGCATGATGCTGAGCCTCCTAAATCTTCTGCTGATGAGAAGGCTGCTGGTTCTACTTCTGGTGGTGCGGGTTCCGATGGGTCTCCCATTCAGCCTGGGGAGTCTGAATTGGAGTACTATTACCGCACCTACACGCAGGATCGCGGTACCGCGTATCATCGACCCCCCTGGACTGTTATGCAGGGGGATGATGTTTCTAACGATCCTTCCGCGTGTAGGGAGATTCTGGGTGGTTTGGGTACCCACTTTGAAGTTGAACGTGCCCGTGCCGCACCTCGTGAGCTGCGCATCAACCAGCTCTCTACAATGTTAGTAGGAACTTCCATTGTGGCGAATGCCATTTTGGAAGATTACAAGGTGCTGGGTCGCCGCGAGGAAGAAGCTGCTCGCTTGCGGGCGGAAGCAGAGGGGTTGGTGAAGGCTGCTCGTGAGGGTGCGGAGCAGCTTGAAAGGGATAGAGCTGCTTTTGAGAAGCAGAAACAAACCTCGGAGTGGGCTGCCACTGCTCAGCTGAAACAGGTTCGTACTCTTGCCAAACTTCTTTCTGATGAACGCAAGAGTTGGAACGAAAAGTTTTCCAATGAGCGCAAGAAGTGGAATGAATCTTGGGCTAAGCAGAATGACAATTTGTTTCGTGCTCGTCAGGAGTTGACGAATGCCAAGGCAGCGAACGTTGCCTTGGGCAAAGAAAAGGCTGCAGCTGAGGCGGTTGCGGTTAAGGCGCAACAAGCAGAGGCCTTAGCTGTTAAGGCGCTGGGAGAGGCCAAGGAAACGGGGGCCCGTACTGCGAAGGCCCTTGATGAGGCCAAAGAGAGGGAAAACCGCACTTCGAAGGCTCTGGAAGAGGCGAACGCTGAGCGTACCCGCTTGGGTAAGGTTGTTGCCAGTCTTCAGGTATGATTCGTTATTCCTATTATATTTTTCGTTCTGCTTTTTTGCGAGTGTTCACTGATTTTGAGTAAACTGTTTTTTGCTCTTTGAAAGGCTGACGTTAAGGCCCGGGAGGTCGCGGTTAAAGACCTTACTGCCCGCGTATCGGTTGCGGAAGAGCGGGCTAATGCTGCTGTTGAGGCCAAGGATGCCTTGACATCTTCTTTTAACCAGCTTGAGGCTGACCGCGAGTGGATGCGGAGTCACGGTATCGCGCGTGTAAGTATCCCTTGCCTTTATATTTGCTTGGATTAGTATCCGAGTCTTATCATCCTTTTATTGCAGATTGTTTAGGCTATCATGGATGCACCTGAGACCGCAACTGGTTTGGACTTGGTCAAAGAACGTGCCCGCGATGGCGGTTTTAAAGCTGGTTATAACCGCTGCATTGCTCATATGAACGTCATGTCTATAGGCGGTGTTATCGAAGAGCGATCCGGGTTTCGTGACGTGGACACCGAAAGTCGCCTGAACGCGACTGTAGCCTCTTTTTATGATACGTCCCTCGCTTGTGTGGAGGAGTTGGACGACTGTTTAGAGGCTGCGGATTACGTTGACCGGCTGCGGATGCTGTATGCTGATGTAGAAGAGGAAAATCCCGCTGGTGGTGCTGGAGATGGTGCGGGAACCAGCGGTACAAAATAGGGTTTAGGTTGGCTAGTGTGCCCCCTTTTTGTTTTCCTCTTGTATAGACTAGGAACTTTATGTAAATCCATTAAGCATCGCGTGGGTGCTTGAATTTTTTGAATATAAAGTTTATTGTTCAATTTGTACAAGTGTTTTAAAATTCTTGCATGTCTGAACGTATGTATGCGGATCTCTACCCATTGTGAATGGGGTCGAGTGTACTCCATACTGTTGCGGTATGAGTATGCGTCAATTACATTGTTTGCCTTTTTGGGCTCAGGAATTGTGTTAGGTTAACAAAAACTTGTCTATCCGGCCGGATAAACACTTAAGTCTTTTTGCCTTTTACTGGCCTATTACAATATTTGTGTGTGGTTATCACTTTGTATGGGTATCGCGAATGAAGATTTTGCCAATCTGTTTTTGGGATACCGCAAAGTGGAACACGCATTTGTAATAGTAGTAACAAACAATAATGTATAAAATTGCTTATTTATTTATTTGCCAATGGCCTGCGGCCCGATAGGTTACATAGAAAATGTAAGAACATGACTTACATATAGCAGCGTCGAAGCTGTTGTGCATTCCATGTTCGTGCGATAGGTTCGCCTTCTAACGTTTGTAGTTTGTATGCGCCTTTCCCTAGGACCTCTTTGATGAGGTAGGGTCCTTCCCACTTGGGGGCAAGTTTGCCTGGGCGCTCAGCATTAGATGCTTCATTGTCGCGTAAGACGTAGTCTCCTGGATTGAAAGTACAAACGCGGACGCGCGTGTTGTAGTACTTTTCAAGTTTGGATTTATATTTGGCCTCGTTGATGGCAGCGTTTTCGCGCCTTTCTTCCAAGAGGTCCAAATCGATCCTGCGTTCTGTGATGTTGTCTAGTTTTTCAATAGCCAACATTCTAGGAGAGGGGAGACCTACTTCCGCGGGGATCACCGCTTCTGAACCGTAGACTAGGCTGAAGGGTGTTTCCCCATTGCTTGTTTTTGGGCTTTTACGGTGAGCCCATAAGATACTTGGGAGTTCATCGACCCAGCCACGCCTGGCCGTTCCCAACCGTGCCTTGATGCCTTCGACTAGACTTTTATTGATACTCTCGACTTGGCCATTCCCTTGCGGGTGTGCTACTGATGAGAATATGTGCTCAATATGTAATTCTTCTAGCCATTTTTGGAATTCGTCGGCAGCGAAGTTGGTGCCGTTATCGGTGACAATGCACATTGGTAAACCGAAACGGCAGATGATGTGTTCCCAAATGAATTTTCTTGTTATCATAGCAGTGGTTGAGGCGAGCGGTTTTGCTTCTACCCATTTTGTGAAGTAATCAACCGCTACTATGATAAATTTGACCGCACCCGGAGCGTCAGGGAAAGGTCCCACGACGTCAATTGCCCATTTCTGAAAGGGCCATGCGGTTACTAAGTTGTTCTTTGGCCGCAAAGTTTTTGGAGCATGACGTTGACAGTCGATGCATTTGCGCAACTCTTTGACGGCGTCCAGATGCATGCCGGGCCAGTAATACCCGGCATTCATGATTTTGGCCACTACCATGCGTGGTTCGGCATGTATGCCACATATGCCCTCGTGTATCTCTCGGATGAGGTATGTGGCATCCTGCGGGTTGACGCATCGCAGGAGTGGCCCTAGGTATGATTTTCGGTATAAGATACCGTCTCCCATTTGATAATGGCACGCTTTGTGTTGTAACTTGCATGCCTCTGACTTGCTTTCGGGAGTCACACCTGATTGCAGATATGCGATAATAGGTGTCATCCATGATGTTGTACCATATTGAATGACGTTGACTTGGCGCAGGGGTACCGAAGGATTTTGCAGAATTTCGATTCGTATCTCCTTTGCCAAGTGCTGGAAGCTGGTGGATGCGAGTTTTGATAGTGCATCCGCGGACTTGTTTTCACTTCGATTAATATGTCGGATATTGAACGAAGCGAATTTGGATGTTAGTTGTAGGGCTTGCTCGAGGTAGAGGATCATGATGTCCCCTTTTGCGGCATAGTCGCCGCGTATTTGTCCTGCAACCAACAAAGAGTCGACGTGTGCTTCCAGGTGTTGCACGCCGAGTTTGACTGCTAAACGTAGTCCCGCTAACAGGGCCTCATATTCTGCCTCGTTGTTTGTGCTTTTGAAATTGAGGCGGATTGCATATGTAAGCTCTTGGCCGTCAGGGCTGACGAGTCGCAGACCTGCGCCCGCACCTTCCTCGTTGGAGGCACCATCGGTAAATAGTTCCCATGTTTCTGAGGAAGATGGCGTTGGTGCAGGATTTTGTGCTTCTTCGCATTCTTGGATGCGATTCACCGGTACTTCGGCGGCGAAATCAGCTAAGACTTGGCCTTTAATTGGGGGCGCGGTTTGTAGTGTAGCGTGTGTGCGCCCAGCTCGATTGCCCATTTTGCTAATCTCCCATAGATGTTAGGTTTGGATAGGATCGGGCCGATCCTGTAATTGGTTAGCACTGTGATGACGTGATTTGCGAAGTAGCGTCGCAACCGTCTTGAAGCGTGCACCAATGCTAGCACCAACTTCTCCATTATTGAGTACCACGTCTCTGGGTCGTTGAGCATCTTGCTGATGTAATAGATGGGTGTTTGAACCCCCTCCCGTTCCACTATCAATACCGCACCCACCGCGTTGTCCGCGACGGATAGGTATAATATGAGTGGCTCATCCTTGCGTGGTGCGGTTAAAGTTGGGAGTTGTATCAAACACTCCTTCATTTCCCGGAAAGCGCTTTCAGCCTATGCGGTCCATGTCACACCCCGACCACGTTAAAACAACAAACCGTGGCGGAAACGTCGGGGAGTGTTGCAACAGAATTATTGTTTCACAACCATGGTAACCAAATGTTTTGTTTTATTGAATTATTATGTAATGTACATTGTCTTTAAATCAAAACAAACAAACTACATATTGTTATGACTGTTTTTAAGTCACTAAGGCCTCGTCCAGGTCCTATGTGACACAAACTTCCTAGCAAGCATCATCAAGCAATATCACCTGAAACATATGTAAAAAGTAAAGTCAGCAAAGAAATTGCTGAGCGAGTACATAGGTTTTGTGGGAGTATCGGGTTCATGGCTTGTTTATTTGTTGCAATACCTCGTTAGACTACAAGAGTCAAAATACAAACCTCGTTTTGAAAAGTGTATTGCAACATAGTTTAACCAACTCAAATCAAGATGGTTATAATTTATAAAATCTCGTAGCCATGACTCCTAACCCAAAAACATTTGTTTTAGTAAAATAATTTGGAAACATCTCGTAAAAGCTCGTTTAATAAAACTCGTATGGTTTATATCGTTTTGAAAACCTCGTTGTGTGATACCGTTTCAAATCGTTTTCCCAAGTGAACTAAATAATGACACGCAATGTAATATGATAGAATCACTTATATATAAGAAGTACCAGCGGCGTATCTACCATGATTCTATCATACTACACCCGTCCCATTATTTAATCACTACCCAAAACCAATCGTTTAATTCGTTTATCTCGTTTCAAATCGTGTATCTCGTTTCAAATCGTTATCTCGTCCCAAAATCGTATTCGTTTTAATAGTGAAAAAGATACTTTTGGTCGTCTCGTTAACAACATTCAAACCTTCGTGACTCGTTTAACTCGTTTCTCGTTTCGTATTAACAAACCACCAAAGGGTAAGTTAACAATCATCAGGTTCGGTCGTTACCTACATAACCCCCACACATAACCATGGGTGTAGTCTGATAACGGGATTTGTCAGATCCTATGGTACCATAACCTAATACTGGTCGGCTTGATCAGAGCTAATGAATGTCATTTGTTATGTAATAACAACCAACAAGTCTTGTTCACCTTATTGAAATCGTTCTTAGTTTTGTATAAACCATCTTAATCGTTTTTGAAATCATCGTTTAAACCTTGAAAATCGTTTTGTACATATGATTCACCCCAAAACAATTGAAAACAGTAAAATAGGGGGACTATGTACTCACTTGAGATTGTAGGGTATCCTTGATTTTGTGAACTATCGATGCACGGGCAATCAAGGAATCAAGTGGTACCTAGTATCGGATTGCTAGATAAATAAATCGACACCTAAATCGGGAGATAGGATAGAATGAGGTTCTATAAATCAAATGAGTAATTAAACTCATATGGTATGATTTAATAGTCCCAACATTCTGATTGAAAGGCCAACCTAAGTGCTTTTGACCCGTTTCGACACATTATGGTAACATAAGCTACTATAAGGCGTCGTTAGCGTAAAACTATGTTCGGACGGTAATCTATGTGCTATGCCAAGTCTTACATGCCCAATTATCCCTAAACATGTTACTAAATCAGATTACAAGTAAAAAATATGTTCACATAGTCAAATTACGGATTTTAGCTTCAAAAGGGCATTTTGGTCATTTCCTATGGGCATACAAGCTAACTAGCAAATGACTAACCGATCCTACGTGATCATAAGGTATAACCTCAGTGGTTATTCCCTATGCAATTATGATCACTAACTAAGCTTGGTCGGATCCAAAGATCGACCAGACGGGTCGGGTTCGGAAGTATAAGCGGTTGTTTAGACCGCTTATCTTACGACCCTAAACAAGCACAAACTAATAGTGTCGAGTTAGACATGTCAAAACATGTCTAACCTACTGATTTGGTATCAAAACAAAGTGTTTTGATACCCTAAAGTAGTTCCGTTGCAAAATGCGTGCTAAAACGCATTTTGACCGAAACTTTGACTCGACACTACAACTAGATAACGTGGTAATCAGCGGTTATAATCGCGAAGGATTATAACTATCGTGATTACAATCACGTGTCAAAGTTCAATTGAACTTTGACTTGACCAATTGATGGTCAAAACCGAAAGTCAAACTGTTGGCCAAACTGTTTGACTTTCTGCACTACATAAGGAAAAAAAACAAGAAAAAGAATAAAAGAAGACTCACAATAGTCCTTGCTATCTTTTCTACAAAGAAGACAAGTCCCAAATCAGTTGAGAGAGCTTCCAAAGCAGATTGAAGAGAAGAGAAATGAGAATGAGCAATGAAATGAGAAGTTTGGATGGCTATTTATACTTGTGGTGAGTTAATAGGATCATCACAAGTGTTTTGCTTGGTCATTAAGCATTAATCCTAGCCATACATGTGTTACAAGCTGATTAGAAGCCTTGGTGAACACACAAACTTGCCCACCACACAAAGAAATTGCACAAACAGCCCCTGAATTTGCAAACAGATGCTGAAAATGAACTTTCTGCCCAGATGAGGCACTCGCGTAGCGCGACGGCATAGGCCTTAGGGCTCGCGCTACGCTACGGTGTGCCTGATACAGCAAAGTTTCACAAAATGGCAGAAATGGTCCCTGCACGCGTTTAAAGCCTTTTTCGATGCGTTTAAACCCCGTTAACCTCATTTCAAGGCTCCAAAATGAAGTTAAAGCATAGGGGACCTGAAATATGCTCGAAAACATCACGGATGTCGGCTCGTTTGGTCGTACGATCGCGTTGTTCGGTTATTTACGACGAAATTCAAACGGATGCGAAAACGAACCAAAATTAAGTGACGAATGGAATTTTTTTGCATGGCGATTACTAAAATAAAAATATTTTAGTGTGTACAAAATTTTTGGATGTCCAGATGTGTCCAGAACGTAGGATATGCGCGAAAATGCAAACTTACGCCGTTTTTGACACTTTTAGTCCCTGTAAGATCATATAAGCATGTTTTCGCACACCGAACCTATCAAAGCTTATTTCTAAGCCATTTTTAGGTTATATATGGTATGTTTAACTTATGATCAAGTTCCGGACTGTTCGACACCATACGAATCGGTATAGTTTCGCAGTTTGACACAAATAGTCCCTGCGATCGAATAAACTTGTTTTCGACACACCAAACCATCCAAAACTTATTTCTAAGTTATTTGAAGGTTATTTAAGGTATGTTAAGCCTATTTCACTATTCCGGAGTGTTTGTCGCCTTAAACTGACTGCGTTTACACACCAGTTTGCGTATAACTTTCCAGAAAGCGATTTAGAGCTCGAAATCGAACAAGAATTTGATATGTGCAAACGATACACATATTTTCACAAATCCCAAGTATGAAACACAAAATTTCATTGGTTTGGTATTTGTTCGATGGTCTTGGAGGCACAGATGTCACAGTCCACTGGAATTGTTCTTTCTTTAAACAGTTCCGCAGGGTCTTGATGAAAGGATAAGACTTAGCTGCATGGTTGGCTAAGAATCTGTTGAGTGCTGCTAGCCTGCCGGCTAGTCGTTGCATCTCTTTCATCGATGAAGGCGATGGCATGCGCTCGATCGCCTGAACTTTCTCCGGGTTTACCTTGAATCCATCTTTAGTCACGATGAACCCAAGGAATTTGCCTTCTTCCATTCCAAACGAGCATTTCCCTGGATTGAGCTTTATGTTAACGCTTCGCAGAGTCTGGAATGTTCTTTCAATGTCTGTGAGCATGGTATCTTCCTCCATGCTCATGACGACTAGGTCGTCCATCTAGATTTCGACACTTTTGCTTATTTGGCCGCGGAAAGTGTCGTTCATCAGCTTTTGATAAGTTGCGCCCGCGTTGCGCAACTCAAACGGCATCTTTGTATAACAGTAATTCCCGTGGGAGTGCGGAATGCCGTTTTGTCTTCATCCTTGACTGCCATTTGTACCTGATGGTACCCTTTGTAGCAATCAAGGAAGCCCTTTCATCTGAATGGTGCGAGATTGTCGACTTTTTCGTCGATTTCTGGAAGCGCGTAACAATCCTTGGGGCAGGCTTTGTTAAGGTCTTTGTAATCGACGCACATGCGCCAGCCCCCAGACGGTTTTCTACCATGACTGGGTTGGATAACCAAGTCTGGTATTTTACTTCCCACAGGATGCCTGCGGAGAGCAGTTCTTCGACCTGCTCTTGCATCGCCTGATTTTTAGCGGACCCAAGGTGGCGTTGGCCTTGGATCACCGGCTTGACACCTGGTAAGGTATTCAAGTGATGTTGCGCTATATCACGTGGGACCCCTGTCATGTCTGCGGGCGTCCACGCGAAAATGTCTTGGTTACTGAAGAGAAGCTGCTTCAGGTGCGCTTTGATGGTCGGGGACAAGGCGTGGCCCAATGTAACCTTTTGTTCTGGGTATCTTGCGTTGAGAACCCATTTTTCTGGTTGGTCGTTGGGAGTGGGCCTTGCGACCTTAGTCGGACGTACTTCGTCCGACATCATGACGTCCCTGCGGGCATAGATTATCGCGACCCCTGATTCGGTTGGGAAACCGACCGCAGAGTGGGGGACGGATGTAATCATATTGAAATCTCTTTGGGATTCCCTCCCAAGGAGTACGTCATATCTGGAGGTGTGAGGTAAAACCATGAAATTTACCTCTTCTGTTCTTGTGTGCCTTCCGCTGGTAAGACGCACAGGAAAAGTGATCTGTCTCAGGGGAAAGACAGTTTCCCCTGCGAACCCAGCCAATGGGTAATCTACTGCTTGCAACCGATCTTTGTCCTCCTGGTCAAACTGGTTGAAGCATTGTTCGTAGATTATGTCAGAAGTACTGCCCGGGTCGATGAATAGACGCTCGGTGCAGTAGTGTGCCAGTTGGCCTGTAATAACGACGGCGCGCCTATCGCGCGGTCCACCTCGGACTTTTGGAAAGACGACTTGCTCGTCTTTCCAGTCATTGTCCGGCCTTCTCACCACTTTGCGCGGCCTACCTTTGCCTCCGTTGATCATGTGGGTGGAGGCCACGTACATGGTTTTCTTTCCGGAAGAGGTACCTTCGCCATGAGGGGTGATGCGCTTGGTGGGTTTTTGTCCACCTGGCAAAAGATGTTGCAGTTTCCCCTCTTTTAGGGCTCGCTCAATCTCCAGCCGGAGACTGATGCAGTTGTTGGTGGTGTGACCCGAGTCCTTGTGATACTCACAGTAGAGTGTGAGATCCTGATTTTTCTTGGACTTCATTGGTTGGGCCGGTCGCAGGAATTGAGGGTCCGCAAGAAGGACGTCGCTTGGCGACATAGTGATCTCGGTCCAGTTGCGGTCCCGAGAATCTTTCTTTGACGCCCGGTTGTCCCGTTGGGCGTTATGGTTTCTTGGGTCAAACGGGTTGGTTCGCGGGAAGTATGGTTCAGAAATACTGTCGCGATTTCCCGCGTCCCTGTTGTGTTTGTTGTTACGCTTGGACCCTTGGTAGGAGGTTTCGGCTTGGGGCTGTGCCTTTGCCAGGTGCGGTTCAAGAGACCGCTACGTCTGCGCATATGTCTTGACCGCGGTCATGACATATTCCCATTTTTTAGGCAAGCCCTCCTTGCCAGAGATGGTCATGACCATCTGCTTGTCCCTGACGGCCTTGATGAAGTGG
Source organism: Helianthus annuus (assembly GCF_002127325.2). NCBI lineage: Eukaryota > Viridiplantae > Streptophyta > Magnoliopsida > Asterales > Asteraceae > Helianthus > Helianthus annuus. The sequence goes on along the minus strand of NC_035449.2, from coordinate 133,983,411 downwards.
TTACGTGCCATTTGGTCTGCCACGTCACCTATCTCCAGACACTCTTTATTGTAACGGACGACGAATGCTTCGATAGATTCGTCGTCCCTACGCCAGATATTCATGACGTCCATCGAATCACGTTCGTGGCGTCGTTGCTGGCTAAAATGGGCGAGGAACTTGGCGTGCAAGTCCTCGAATGATTCCAGTGATCCTACTGGCAAAGAATCGAACCATGCCCTGGCCAGGCCCGTGAGGGTCTGGGGGAAAAAATTACACCAAGTAGGTTCATCCCACTGGCCATTGCACCCTGCGCCCATGAAAATGTTCATGTGGTCGTCCGGGTCGGTCGAACCACTGTATTTCCCAACATTGAACGGGAACTTTGTTGTAGTGACATGGGCGCGGGCAATACGCGGAGCGAATTTGAAGTTTTCGGCCGCAGCCTTTGGTCTGTAGGGTTTATTCTCAGGGCGCTTTGCAGCCCTGAGGTATGTACTGCGAGAGTGAGTGGGAGGAACATAGTTGCGTCCTCCTGGTCTGCTGCAGGTGTCATGCGAATCCCCACAATATGTACGGTCGTCCGGGTCGGTACGACCATACCCTTCGGTGTATGGCTGTGGGCCCAACCGGCTCTGAATTCCAGAGCCATGTCGGGATGCGGATCGTTGCCTGTCCTCAACGTAGGGACCTAGGCGGGTATGCACTGGTCCCCTGGTGTGGGACCCGTATGCGGAATCATCCTCGTTGATTGTGTGGACCGAACAGTAAGATGATCCGCGGTCTTCACGTCGGCTTCTCGAAGCTGGACGTGAATGTGCCCTGCCTCCGTATTGTAAAATACGATCGGCGGGGGTATGCGGTGCTGGGGTGGGCCCAGCTTGTATCTGCGCTTCCGCACAAGCGCGGTTGTATGTTGCTGTCAGCAAGGCTGCCTGCTGGTCGTACCAGGCGTGAACGTCCATGCCTGGTGGGATCGCAGATGCGTACTGTGATAAGTCATGTCCAAACGTAAGGGAGGGACCCCTTTGTGTGGACGTGCCGATGTGTCCGGGTTGCGATGTTGAGGGATTGACCCCTACCGGACTTGGATTTGTGGGGTTTTGGTTATCCCCAGTATTGTTTTGGTGATCAGTCATAATCGTGAGAGAGGGAAAAGGATGGTTTGAAAAGTGCTAAGAGTAGCGGTGGGCGCCAATGATGAAACAATGGTTAACTGGGCAGGGTTAACTCACTGGTCTCGTCAAGAAGGGTTAATCCCTTCCTCTCGAGGATCGCTGGCTGGATCACCGGTGGGTTGATCTCCTGCACAAGGAAACAAACCGTGACTCGTAACAAGGAGGATGGGGTGGGGGGTACTCCTTGTTACCACTCTCCGGCGTGAGAATCAGTAATTTGCTTGGGAAGCAAAGTAAGATAGTAGTAGTAGTGAGAGAGTTGTGAAGAGATACCTCAAACCTGGTTTGGGGTTGGTATTTATAGCCGAGGAGTGAAGGAGGAGGATGATGGACGGACTGACGACGTGCTGCACCTTTGCAGGTGTGTCAGTCTTGTCGGTTGTGGATGTTACGCCACGTCAGTCCGTTGCTTACGTAGCCCTGACAGGTGACTGCCATTGGTGCCACTTGCACTGTGGTGTCAGTCCCACTTGTTGAGCGTATAGGATGCGGTGCGAGCCGCATCGCTGCCTGCGGTAACATCTGATGTTATCGCGTCTCTTGCTTGTGATCAAGAAATACGCGAGATGCGGTGCTGGCCGCATCGTCGCCTGTGGTGACTGTTGCTGTTATCCAGCTTCCTTGTATTGATAGAAGTGTTCACTGGACGCGGTGCGAGGCCGCATCGCTGTGAATACTTCCGTTTTCATACACCAGATATGATGCTATGTCGCATCACTCTACCGTTCTCACGTTCCAGGTAAGTCCTCCTCCAGCACTAGACAGATTGGATTAAACCCTTGTGTCGATGCGTTCTTGCATGGGCACAAGTAGGTTGTTGGCTAGTGGGGGTTTTGATAAGGGTAATGGTCACTCGCAGTCGATGCTGACGCGAGATCTGGGACCATACCCCTTCAACAACTTTAACTTGTTAATTGTTAATATATATAAACAAATAAAAAATTAAAAATAATCACCTGTAAATATTTAAAAATATTTAGATTTAACATATTTTGTTAGGACATTGCTTTAATACTTATATTTAATACTTTCTTAATCTACCACATAAAAATAATAATTAATGAAATTTACCGTTGATAGCAATGCCACCAAAATCAACTTAAATTGGTAGATGGCAATTAATTTTGCCAACAAGTCATGTCGAAAAATAATAATATATCCAAAAAATAATAAAGAAATATAAAACTAGTCAAACTTGGACTTGTAACTGCGGGTCCTATCTTCAGGTTAAATAGCTGTCACAATTGAGTATGCCACCGTGAACAAAGACCCGTCACCTAATTTTTCAAAGGTTATATATTTCCATTTTCACCCCAAATCTTTAGCTTATTTTACATTTATGCCCTCCTACACCATAATAAGTTAATAACTTAGACATACTCCCTTTAAATATAAATATATAATAACATGTTTGTTCTACGCGTTTTACGGTTTGGTTAAGAAAACATCATCTCACCTTTTTAAAGCATCCGCAATAAGGGGTTAACGATGAAATTGCTACGAATGACGGGTTGCAGCAAGCAGTTCATCCTTCTCCACTCGTGGCTTTTTGGTTCATTAAAAAAGGATGTCACATACACGTCAATTTGGTCTCATGATTATTAGAAAGATTATCATTTAAATAATCTGCAAATGGTATACAAATATGTAAGCTGTTAAAAAATTAGAAAGCTTGTGGGTTTAAACACGCACACACATTAAATTTTCATAAGAAAACTTCATAAATATCTTGATATTGTTTTATAGTTTATTGTGTTTATTTATAAATTTTATTAATCAATTTATTATATATAGATTATATTCCTTCATTAATATTTTGTATATGATTTCAACAATATATACATTTTTTTTATCATGATAATTTACAATGTACATGTCTTTTTTTGTTTTGAAACAAAGTTATTATAGAAATTGAAAGGCACAATTTTGCTCTTGTAATTGTGGAAAAAAGTTAGGGGTTGTTTGTTTAGCTTTTAATGAGACTCTTAATGGTTCAGACATCTTATTGGTTCAACACTTAATCTTAATGGTTTAGTTTGTTTGTTTCACGAGTAGATGTCTGAATGCTTCAGAAATTTGCCTCTGATTGGTTAAGCATTATACTGAGTCTGAATGGTTAAGATCTTTAATCTGAATTGATAAAACATTTGGGTCGTAACGATTAAACAATATACAGGTTCTTAATAGTTCAGACCTCTTACTGGTTCAACACTTAATGGTACAAAACTCTTATTGATTCAACACTTAACCATTCAAAAGTTATCAAACAGCCCTTAGCAAGTTCAATATTTATCCCATACTTCATATTTAAGTATATACAAAAAAAAAAGGTTAAGAACAAAGAGGGCGTGTACTGCCAGCATTGACAATAAGAGGGACTATAAGTGACATGGTGGTATAGTGAGAGGACTAAACAGAACCCGACCCACCCATCACTATGTAGATGGGCCGCACACCCATGTGACCATTTGCATGCATGAAAACGACGTAGCATCGTGACTTTCTGATCTTCAATAATCATGTATTTCTATTTAAGCAATTGGCCATTTTATCACTTAAATTACACCCCCCCAAAAAAATGAATATTTCACAACCCAAAAAACACCCACAAAAAAGCACCAAGAAGAGGCTTACAAACGAACAAGTGAAGCTCCTAGAAACAAGTTTTAACTACAACAACAAGCTTGATTCGACTCGAAAGAGTCATTTGGCTCAAGAACTTGGTATCCCGGCCAGACAAATTGCAATATGGTATCAAAACAAGCGAGCTCGTTGGAGGAACCAAAGCCTAGAGACGGAATATAAGGCTATTCAACACAAGCTTGAACGCGTGTCAAGTGACAAAAGCCGGCTCGAAAGAGAGGTTGAGAGACTCAAAGGTGAGTTAGAAAAGGCTAAAGAGTTGTTGGTGTCATCAAAGACTCAAATGAATTATGCATCTTTACCATCATTTTCTAGTTCTTGTGATGAAGTTGGAAGCTCAAGTTTGCTTGGTGATCATGGAGATTTCTATGTTTGTTTTGATAATCATCATCAATTTGATCACAAATCCAACGGTCATGATTTTTTTGGTAGGTCAATGTCTTGATCAATTTGTATGTGTGTAATTAAGATGTATGCTCTTTGGAACAAATAAAAGTCTTTGGTTTCTTGATCCATTATTCTTCTTGACTACATGTTCTATCAACATCAAATTGTGCAAATTGCAACTTCAGTGGTTAGGAATGAAGTGCTACATGATTCTTTACTATAACTGCTCCATACCATATTTTTAGGCTTCCTAATGTTAAAACTATCCTATAAGAGTCCAATATTCCGTTTTAAAAAGATTAAAAAGAATATCAATTCAAACAGAGGAAATCAAAACCTAAACCTAGAAACACCCATACCTACTGTTTATACTGAAAATATCGGAACTGGCACTAATTTTTTTTACACATAACTTTTCAGTTATTTTACTAATGATTCATACTTGCCAAGTTATATCAAAACAGACGATAGACGGGCAATAAGTTACGCAGCCACTCCTTTCTGAATTACAAACCCTAATCTACCAAAGACAAAACCCTACCCCCTAATTGATGTGAATGACCCATTGGGACCTGGTCAGGAATTAGATAGCTTCTGGCGCTAGGGAGCCAAACGTGTCAAAGGCAAAAGGGGACAAAAACATGTTGGTTTTCTGCACAAGCTTTAGCGTGCTTATCAACTTTCTTCGATTCTGTCTTTCTTGCTGCTTGTCCAGCTACAAACCTCTTTTCCCTTAAACCAACCAGAGGGGAAACCCCCGTGAGGTCCACACAAGCATGTTTCCCCCTAGCCCGACCAAAGACGAGTAAATCTCCCTTCCATAGGGTCTATAAGGAAATTCACAGGAGCCTCTTTCTTAGCCGAAATCTCAGCTCTTCTCAGGATGTCCCACAAAACATCTCGCATCCAGTCATGCCGATATTTGAACGTGTAAAAAACGTGTTACATTTTTTTTAGCGAGATTAGGCCTGTAAACGAACCGAACGAACACGAACACAAGCATGTTCGTGTTCGTTCATTTAATTTTAACCGAACATGAACACGAAAACGAACATATAATCGAACACATTTTTTTGTTCGTGTTCGTTCATTAAGAAATTGAGCATGTTCGTGTTCGTTTATGTTCGTTCGTTTAAAGCCTAAACGAACAGTTCATGAACATTAACGAACACAAACAAAAAAATTAAGTGAATGTATTTGAATAAACAGAAACAAACATAACTTAGCATGATTGAACAAGTCTAACATATTACAGTTCATCCAAAAACACATCTAAATTAGGGTTCATAGATATACTAATGAGTTATATTTATATAAGTTGTTAGAAAACCGAATATTTATATAAATATAACTATTTATGTATTTACTAAAAATTAAACGAACATAAACAAACGTAAATAAGCGAATGTTCACGAACATAAATGAACGAATGTTCATGAACATAAATGAACGAACACAAGCTGTGTTCATGTTCGTTCATTTAATTAAACGAACAAAATTTTATGTTCGTGTTCGTTCATTTATTAAATAAACGAACATAAACAAACTTCCCGCCGAACAAGTTCATGAACAGTTCATGAACGTTCGGTTCGTTTACAGGCCTAGAGATTATCATGTAACAATGCAGCTGTCACATTTTTTTGTGTCTGAGGAAAGAAAGGAGAAAAGTGTAACAAATTGCACTTTTTGTTAGATTTTAACATGTGTCTGGAAAAAGTATTTTTTTTACCTTTATAACATCAACCATTAATCACATGAGATGGATTGTGGAGAGGAAGTTTTCTGAGTTTTTCTTAATTAAGGTGAGTTTTTGATTTATTATTTCCCTATATATATATGGTTGGGTTTAAATGGGAATACTAAAAAAACTGGGTAGCCAGAGAAAACTGTATTTAACATGTTAAATATATCATGAAAATTCAATTTAACATGTTAATTTTTTTTTTCAAAATATTTTTCGGAGTTTTACATATAAATACATATAGAAGCCTTTTTTAATAAATAAAAATAAAAAAATGCTTAAAACAGTTAAAAAAAGGTAAAAAATTTTATAAAAAATATATTTTTTGGAATAGCTTTTACATATTTTTAAACACACACACTAGTACGAAACTCGCGTGATGAAGCGACAACGACAATTTATAATGGCGTACTCATTTTCTATTAGTTTATTAATTCTTTTGTGATATATACGTCTATTATTTTTTTTATTCGTGACATTAGTGTGGTCTATCTATGACATAAGCGATACAAATCTCAATCATATAACAATTTACCATTTAAATTATTAGGTTCTTTCACACACAAATAAGAAATTATCAGTCATAATTTAATATAAAAACGTGTCTACTACTTGCGTTGTGTGTGCAACTACTTTATCATAGTATTATAGAGATTTGTTGGATTACATTATTGTTACAAGATCTATATATTTCTATTGCTTGTCGTTACAACCTTAGTGATACTTAGTTAATAGTCAATCATTCGTTTATCAACGCACAAAACATCTTGAGATTGTTCATGGTTTTAACTCATGCTCTCAGTTTTTGTTATGTGCCTACTTTGAATAATTTATATTGTATAGCAAACTATAAGTTAACTGAAGAGTAGGCATGAGAAGTTGCATACTGTATACGAGTATCGTATTGATACTATACCTGTACCGTACTAGACTTGTACAGACCTAGAATATATGGTACGGTATTCGGTTCTGAATATAGCTAAAATTGGTATTGGTGCCATGCGGTAGGGTAACGGTTTAGGACTTTTAACAGTACCGTATCATACTGATACTGACTGAATATATATGATATGGTATTCGGCTTTGAATTTAGGTAGTTTTCGGTTTTAGTGTTGTGCAGTACGGTGCCACTTCGATACAGTAAGTGCATCGATCTCATATCTAGTGGGGAGTAACGTGATTAATTTTAGAATATTAGTTTCTTAAATACATATTGAGGGAATTGATGGACTCGTATTTGTTTATTGAATGAATTGTAAGATTACAAATGAGAACTAAAGTTGTTTCTTTTAAAAATAGTTGCAACACAAAACAAGTAAAATAGTTTGTGACTTTTGGCCCATTTGAAATATTTAAATACCTATCATAAAAATTAAAAATATTGGTTTTAACATAGTTAACGAATCAAATATTTACAAAAGAATGTAATAAAAATTAACTGAAGATTTAGGTGGAAAAATCATAGAAAGAGACACCACCTTAAGCTTACAGATAAAGGGAGTGGGGTGGTCACTAGTGATAAAATTTCATCACTCACAATATCCAATTATGTTCCGCCATATCAGCAACCATTTTTCCATCACTCACAACCTTTTTTAGTGGGGTGGTCATCACTCACCACCACACCCAACAATTTTCTCCAACCAACAATTATCCTCACAAAAAAAAACCATCACGGCATTGAAAAAATCACGGAATCATCAAACCGTGGAACAATCACGCATTATACTTGGAGGTGGGGGTGGGAATTTGTAATGTTCCACACGTTGATGTTTGTATCACTCGTGATATCACTGACCGCCCCCTTAGGCCTAAGTGTGTTCTTAATAATAAGCATACATCATCGAAAGAACTTTGTCATTAATTAGACATTTGTTCAGATTCTGAAGGTTCTTTGAACATCCATTTGTGATAATTCTAAGGGGAGTGGGGGTGGTCACTAGTGATAGAATTCCATCATTCACAAGCATCCAATTAAGTTCCGCCATATAATCAACCACTATTCTATCACTCACAAGCCTTTTTAGCGGCGGTGGTCATCACTAGTGATGGAACTCACAACTTTTTTTTATTTTTTAAATTAACCTGCAAAAAAAGCCAACTTCAACTAATTTATTATTACCTAAAAAATATTAAAAATATTTACTCTCACAAAAACCCCCCACCTTCCTCATTTCATTTCACTTTTCATCCTGCAGAACTAAATTGGTGAAGTTGGTCAACACGTGTCAAACATGCAGTGGGTCCAGAGCTTGATACATTGAAGTTTCACGCGTTAATAATACAACGCGTTTTACATTGACGCGTGATATATCATGGGTGGCGGCGGTCTTTTGTTTCCCACCACGCGTGATGGTGCATCATCACGTACCGCCTCGTGTGGCCTAAGAACACGAGTATACAAAGCTTAACAAATCAAGAAGTAATGTATTTTTCTTAGTAAACTATTGTTTGAAGTTTGGTCCCCCAATGGGGAAAAATATGGTGTATGATGGGTACGACTGTACAGGGCCGACTCAATCATTTTGGTGGCCTAAAGCAAATTAAAAACTAGAGGTCTTTTTTTTTAAAAAAAAATACTATTTGAGAAAAAACCCTCTTTTGCCCGGGCTTGGGACCGACAAACTAAACTAAGAGGTTTATTGTTGGCAAAGTTAATTAAATTTTTTTTATTTATTTTTATATATTTTTTGTATGTGTAAAGATAAGTTTAGAGCCCAAATATCATATATAAGTTTTTTATTTTTTAAAGTTGGAGGCCTATTGATTTGGAGGCCTAAAGCCCAAGCCTCAAAATACTTGAACTTATTGCGAAGGAGGCCACGCAATTTCATCATCATCTTCGTGATCATCATCTTTATAGGCTCGAATTAAAAAGTCAGAACAATTCTTGACAAATTCATGGTTATACGGTTTATGAAATCTTCTATTTGCTCCTTGAAGATAACCTGTATCGTGTAGCATTTACATATTCGTTTGTTGCTATGTTTTGACCAATCTGCATTTACAAAACAGACCCTCAGCATCCAATCTTACTAACCGTATTCACATTCATCACAACAACAATACAATTTGCCGCGCCAGCCCTTTTCACCGCAAGAGTGGAGGCAAAATGGTGGACTAGTCACCGCGTGAGAGATGGGCCATGTTTTATTTTTTGAACATTGGTAACGGCTATAAAGCCGTTAGTTTTAATTAAAAAAAAGGTTTTTTAAATGTTTATATATAAATCCAACCCCTTTTACATTCAAACCAACCCATTCCTCCATTTCTCTTAAAAAACTAAAAATTTCTATAACCCAATTTACATTTAAAAATGGTAGAAGAGATACCTACAACGAAGATTAATAATTTTAAGTTTTTTTAATTAATGTAATGTTTTTATTTTATTTTTAATTTAATGTAATGTTGGTTTTCTAATTTAGTACTTTTATTTTGTTAAAATTAAATTTCATTTATTAAATATTTAATAGTTTATAAAAAAAACAAAAACAAAAGTTTTTCCCACCCCTCATGAGGGGTGCCGTTCGTTTTTGGGCAAGAGCAGAGTTAGAGAGGGGAAATGACATGACATCGTACGATTGGGTCAAGGCATTGAAGTACACGTTCCTGTCATTTTAAGGTTTAAAGATGTAAAATTGTATGTGAAAGACGTCACAAAAACACACGTGTTGGTGAGTTACATGTAGTCATGTACTATGAACTGCGAGCATCAGGGCGGACCATATGTATACCGAGCCGTAGCATGAGCTACGGCTCAACTTTTTATCAGTAGTGTAAATTTTTTTTGGTTTTATACCAAAGATACCCTTGAACAACTACGAAGACACCCTAAAAAAAGTAAGTCTGTAAGCCCAAATCAATTGAAAATAATAAGCCAAATCCCAATTGCCCAATATTTTAGCCCAAGTCAATTGAAGATTGTAAATAATAAGCCTAATTGCTATTATGTTAGCCCAAAATAATAAAAGATTGTAAATAATTGCCCAATTGCCCTGAAGTTTTAATGCACGCCACGGCACAATTACGAGGATACCAATCAATTGAAAATAATAAGCCCAAATCCCAATTGCCCATTTCGTCACACTATAAGCGATGATGATAAATTTGCAAACTTGAATAGAATAAGTGATATTGCGCATGTTATGGTTGAAACGGGAACGCATAGTTCTTGTCCTTCAGTTTATCGGGTAGTGAAACTAGCTTTGCTTTTACCGGTTGCAACCGCAACTGTTGAAAGATTTTTTTCGAAATTGAAGCTTGTCAAGACGGATTTACGCAATCGAATGAGCCCGGAATTTTTGAACAATGCTATAGTTTGTGCGGTCGAAAAGGATTTTTTACATGAAGTAAAAGACAACGATCTGATGGAACGATTTCAAGCTATGAAAAAAGAAGACGACAAATCTATTAGGTATTTGTTTTACTTTATTTATTTATTGTTGTTTTTTTTTTAATATTGTACGATTGCACGGTAAAAAAAATTAGGATACCCCTAAGTTAATGTTCTAGTTCCGCCACTAACGAGTGATATGAAGTAAAAATGCCCGAGAATAGAAACACAAATAAACCCATTTATTCCTCTTCAACAAGAAAAGTACATAATTTTTTTATCCCTCCGGGGTATTTACTGAAACCACCAGATAAATTGTCAAAGAATATCATTAAGGGAGGCAAAATGAGCCAGGCGGCAAGTTGGGTTTGACCCAGAGCCCAACAACAGCAGTGACCTTTAAAAGATAGAAGCTAAGTTACAAATGAAAAACCAAGAGTCCATTAGCATAGTAAATTACATCCTTCTATGGTAATAAACTACATTCTTGCGATTGATCTCTAGATGCAAATTCAACTCCCATTTCGTACAGAGTGAGGCATTGGTGGGCAATGATAGAAGACACAGAAAAACCTGGGTTGGATCTTTGAGCAAAACAGGTTTTACCGGTAACTTCATCGTTATGCCTATGGGCGGGTGGGTTACCAGGTTTTCCTCGAAATCGGTGGTGGACCCGGGTACTCTTGGAGTACTCCGATTGGTCCAATGGGTGTCCCGTGCCCCGAGAGTGCTCGGGATTGATTCTGTTGGCCATTCAAAAAAAAAATAATAATAAATAAACTACATTCTTCTATGGTAATAAAATAATAATTCAAAGAGAACAATTACTTTTTTTAACGGCTTAAATTACACCAAATCCGTCTTTCAAGAGTGTGTGTGTGTGTGTGTGGGGGGGGGGGTGTCGTTTTGATCCAACTGTAAGTTAAAGTTGTCTTCTTGACAACAGGGTTAAATGGGGCTGGTGGGCTTGGGCAAGAAACAAGTACTGAAAAAATAATTGATGAAAGTAACGGGTCAAGTGGGGCTGCCAGGTTTGGTCAACTCGACCAAAACTCTTTAGTGTGTCAAATATGAGCAGAGAAACTATAATATTTCAATAATAAAACTAGCTATTGAAAACACTTTGGGCATTGAGGTAATACTTAGGTCAGGCAAGCATGAAACACCTTGTAATGAAGAATTTATCCGTAACATCCTTTTCATTTCGTCTGCAACATAACAAATGGGAATCCATAAAGTTTTTATTTTTCGAAAACAAGTTATTAAAAATTTAGAAATTCGTATGAAAAACACTACAGAAGTAAAATTTAATAAATATAAAAAATAGCCATGTGAGTTTATTTATCTTGTGAATAAACAAGAGCTATGTGTCAACAATTAAAGCAAGGAGGCCCCGTGTCAATGTATCATCCCTGTAACAACCATAGTTGGTTTTATTTAAACCTCGAACTTCGAAGAAACAACAAAACACCTTCATATAAATCAATTCCAACTTTACTTTACAAACTTGAAGTTGGTATAACAATTAATTAATCACATTTTTAATAAGCTCCAAATTCTCATTATCTTAGGATTCCAAAACTGAACAATAACAAAAATTAAATGTTATCAAGTTTCTAACTTTCCCAAACATATAAATATAAAGTAGTTAAAGCAATTTCTTAATCTCCCTCCCATCAAAGTAGCTTCCCCCCCCCCCCCCCCAAATGTTATTGAAACGTGACTACAAAACTCTATAAATGAAGGATCAAAGGAATCCTACTAACTAGATTTAAGCTCAAATGATCCAAAATCGTACCAAATAGCTCGTGTTGTAGCCCAATAGTATCAAGGTGTTGGTATTGGTGTCTCTTTCCCAATATGATGAGGTATCTAGTCTCATGGAGACAAAAAAAAATGATCCAAAGTAGTCTAGTTTCCATTTTTATTTCCGAAAATTTGTTGGATTATGGTTTCTTGTTTCAGAAATAGTTGTGTTTTCTAGAGCCTCCATAACTTTGAAGTAGGACCATGACGAGAAGAAACGACCAGCGGAGAAAAGATGGCACACACACAACTTCTCAGCATGGTGAAGACGACGTAGCTTCTTCATCTCGTTTATGTTTAAAAGAAAATGATGTGACGTGAATTTTATAACGTGACATTACTAGTTATCTAAGTTATATATTTAAAATAAAATGACATAGTATCTTCTTTTTGTTCACCTAATATATTAAAGGGTTATTGGATTATATCACCTCCAACTATTAACGTTTGGTCGCTACCACCCCCAACTATCACTTTGACACCCACTACCCCCAACTAAACATTTGGGTTACGATATCACTCCTCAACTAAATAGACTCTAACTAAATTAGTTTTCTTAATTGACTTGACATATTTATCTGACGTGACAAGATAATGTAACAAGTCTTAAAGGATTCATTATATAATAAATAGAAAAGATATTTAAATTCGATACACAATCTACAATATGTGTTAGGGGCTGTTTGGTAGCCTCTGAATGGTCATTAAGAAGCTATCTCTTAATAGAACCATTAAAAATTTTACCAATGAGAAGGTAGAAGAATGTGACATGTGATGATTTACCATTCAGAGGTTACCTCTTAACCATTCAGACTTGTGGTTACCTCTTATTCATTCAGAGGTTTTAAGCCATTAAGAGGTAGCATCTGAATGGTCATTAAGAGACTACCAAACAGTCCCTTAGTCAAACTGAACATGAAATGTGTGTTTTCACTACATGTGATAATTTTTCAATTCATTATTTACAAGTGCTTAGCCACTTCTCATAGTTTTCTACGTAAAGTTTATTTTGTATTTAACACGTCGCTAGGAAACCTTTTCTTGATTTGTGTTGGCTTTATACCTCTATATCTAGAAAAAAACCCGAACATCTCGATTTATTCTTATACATGGCTGGAGTGAAGGAAGAGGATGTGAAGGTATCTAACGTTGAATTGTTAATCAGTTCCCTTAATAAATAATGGAAAACATGTAAATAATACATGTTACAGTAGACAAGCCAGCAGATAGTCCAGATACAGATGCAGTCATGGAGTTCGACATGCTAGTCAGCTTGATTTGGTTTTCGTTTAGAGTGTATATTATCTGGTTTTCGTTTGATACTGGTGCAACCAGCAAGAGGGGTAAAAGTAGCCACGCGGCTACCACGTCGCAAGATAAAGGTACTCTTCGATTTCGGCAGAGTAACCTGGAGGATTACGTTGTTGCGAGTGACTCACTGGAGGGTTTATCCCGTATAGGTGAGAAGAAGAAGACCAGTGTGTAAGATTAAATATATTATGTTTTAATATTTAATCTAGTAGCCATTATAATCATTTACATTATATAGATCAAAATATATAACAACCTATTAAATAATTAGTTGGTAATTGTTGATGGACCATATTACCCTTATTAACTAATTAGGTTTTCTCCTGGGTGCTTATATAAGGAGACTTATGTAGAGGTTAAAAGGTTACACACTTAGACAGATAACCTAATTAGCATAACATCATAATCGACCTCATCTCCATAACCGAATTCCCTTTTTCGGTTTCATAATCACCATCATCAGTCAGCACTCTAAGGAGGAACCAGATCACCTTGACAAAGATGTCGAACTCCATGTCTTCTTCCCTCACTGGATTCTCCACTGCACTGTCTGCGGTGACAGGTATGTTTTCATGTTTTCCCTTATGTTTAAACAGAACCGATCAACATGTGGTATCAGAGCATATGTTGATTAGTCGGTTCTGTTTTGTATCCATAAATCTAGAATAATACTGGAAAACAGAATTTGAAAACCCTACTAAAATTCGGTTTTGTCATCCGAGACACCATCTCGGATATGTTCAATACATGTCGGATCATATGTTTCATCCATTATTACTGTTCCGAAATCAGCATGTTCAGAAATATGTTTAAATGTGTAATAATTTCCAGATTTCGGATGAATGTTTGAATATTATATTTTAGGGTTCATCGCATGTTCATGAGAAATTCGAAAAAAATTCCCTTAGTTTTGGAATGAATTCGGATTATAGGGTGTTTGTTCCTGTTTTGATCTATTTTATCTACTTAAGAGTTTCGAAAATCTGTTTTTCTATAAATGGATATAATTTTCGAAATAAACAGATAAATATAATTAATATCTAAACAGGAAACTTAATCCCATAATCCCTAAAATTTCGGATTTCAACCTTATCAATTATTAACTGCCTAAATTAAGGATTTTGCAACTTGAGGAACACATTTCGGATGAATCCGAGATCATCACGAACTGATCATCTCGGATGAACATATGTTCGTCCATCACGGATCAATAACTGCCTGATCATTTTGGACCATCTCGAACTAAGTGTCACGGATCATCTCGGACTAAGCATCACCATCTCGGATTAATCCAAGACATAATTCATCCGAAATCATGCGTCTTGGACACATCCGAGATCATCCGAAATCATCCGAGATCATTCGACTTACGCGTCTTGGACACATCCGAGATCATTCAAAATCATCCATCTCGGATAGTCCGAGATGATTCGAAATCATTCATCTCGGATGAATCCAAGACATGATTCATCCGAAATCATGAGTGTTCATAAAATTTCAAGACTCATTCAAAATCCCATTACTTTATTAAGCAGTTAATATGAACTAAAATTTGGCTCGGGGCTCCGCCCCGAACCCCGTGTAGGGGGCACGTTGTTCCCCTGCACCCCCCAGCGAACTCACCGCGGAGATCGATCCATGCTAACAGGTGGTTTGCTATTAAATAATTGGGTTTTGTAAATACTTAGTTAAATAATTAGAATCAGATAATGTTTTTACATAACCAAAATGGCTTAACTTGAATAAGCTTCTGATGTATCATTTCTGGCCAAAGCTGATTTGATACATCTACTTATCGTTCATATTACGAAAGCTATGTTAAGTGTGCATTACAAACGTGAATGTCTTAATATCTGGCCAAAGCTGATTTAATTCATTCATGTATAGCACACTCAACAAGTGCATAACTAAAGTGATTGTTTCATTTCTGGCCAAAGCTGATTTGTCACAACCACTTTGCACACATGCTTAAATGATTACACTTCTGGCCAAAGCTGATTTGTCTTCGTTTAAGTAGAATTTTAACTAAGTCTATTATTTTGATGTTAGTAATAGACAATATCATAGCTTCATAATGTAAAATGGTCATTATTTATGCCTGCCTTAGTATTACGTGCCCTTAGATCACATTAGAACTTCTTTCTTAGTATCATAACTTGCTCATCTTATTTCCACTATCAGCACCCAATTGCGGGATTCCACCTTTGACTGGTGATAACTTTGCTGCATGGAAGGATGCTCTCATGCTTACGCTTGGGCTGCTGGATTTCGATTATGCCTTAAGAGAGAATAAGCCAGCGGACCTTACGCCTCAAAGCACTGCTGCTGAGCAGTTAACTCATGAAAAATGGACTAGGTGTAACCGCATGTCTCTCATGTTTATGAAGCAGTCCATCAACAATGCAATCGGAGGAGCCATTCCTGATTCTGAAGATGCTAAAACCTACTTGGCTTCTGTGGAGGCGCAGTTTAAGGGGACATCAAAGGCACACGCTAGTACTCTTATCCACAAGTTGGTGACAAATAAGTATGATGGGAGGAGCGGCATTCACGAGCACATCATGATGATGAATGACATGGCCAATAAGCTGAAAGGGCTGGAAATGGAAATCAGTGATGGTTTTCTCGTTCATTTCATCATTACTTCGCTTCCTTCGTCCTTTAAAGCATTCAAGATCAATTACAACACTTAGAAGGACAAATGGACGATGAGTGAGCTGGTCGCTATGTGCGTACAGGAGGAAGAGCGTGTGAGGATGGATCACACTACTGATGTTGCTAACTTCACCACCTCCAATTCTAAGAAAAGGAAGAACAATCATCAGAGGAAGGATGTTTCAAAAGTCCAAAGGCCCAATCCCAATACAAGTGCACTCTCTAGCTCTAAGAACTCCTTAGGCAGAATCCACCGCAAGTTCTGTAAAAAGACAAGACATATGCCGAAGGAATGCCCTGATTTTAAGGAGTGGCTGGCTAAGAAAGGTAACGATTATTTTATGATACTTAAGTCCTATAATTTAAATGTTCCTGCTAATTCTTGGTGGTTTGATTCTGGTTCTATGGTTCATATTACCAATTCAACTCAGGGATTCCTTACAATCCGGAAGTTGGAAAGAAACCAAAGAACGCTTAAGGTTGGGGATGATGGAGAATTAGAAGTGAAGGCCATTGGAACATTACAATTATTTATGAAAACTGGTTTATGTATTAAACTTTATGATACCTTATATGTTCCTGAGGTAACTCGGAACCTTGTATCAGGACCAAAGTTAGACATGGACGGTTTTATTGTTTCCCATGGTCATCGCAAACTCTCTATCCTCTATGATTCTGTTCTTTATGGTACTGGTATTCTGGATGGTGGTCTCTATAGATTAGAACTAGATGATAATTTTTCCAAATCTTTGTTGTCATATAACATTAATGAATCACTCACAAAGATGAAAGAGAAACGAGACTTAGAGACTTCGTCCATGTTGTGGCATCAACGTCTAGGCCACATCTCAAAAGAACGATTAAATCATCTCGTGAAGGATGAAGTCTTACCTCCTCTCGATTTCTCTGATTTTGGAACATGTGTCAAATGTCTTAAAGGTAAAATGAAATTAGCGAATAAGAAAGGTGCCACTAGGAGCTCTAATTTATTAGAACTCATTCACACTGACATTAGTGGTCCCTACCAAATCGCTGGCATAACAGGACATACTTCATTTATCACGTTCATTGACGATTATTCTTGTTACATGTACTTGTATCTTATTAAGTAGAAGTCTGAATCTCTTACAACTTCTAAAGATTATAAGGCTGAAGTTGAAAAGCAATTAGATCGTCAGATTAAAGTTGTGAGATCAGATAGAGGCGGTGAATATTATGGAAGACATACTGATGTGGGTCAAGCTCCTGGTCCATTTTATGAGTTTTGTAAGGGCCAGGGGATTGTAAACCAATACACCATGCCTGGTACACCTCAGCAGAACGGTGTCGCTGAAAGAAGAAACCGTACCCTTATGAACATGGTGCGCAGTATGTTAGCCAACACTAATTTACCATTATTCCACTGAACTGAAGCGTTAAAAGCAGTTGTTCATATACTTAATATAGTTCCTTCTAAGTCTGTCCCTAAAACTCCTTCTGAACTTTGGACAGGAAGGAAACCGAGTCTTAAATATATGAAAGTATGGGGCTACATTGCTGAAGCAAAACTTTACAATCCTTTCCTAAGGAAACTTGACCCTAAAAAAGTTACTTGTTTCTTTATCGGGTATCCTAAAAACTCAAAGGGTTATCGTTTCTATTGTCCTTCCCATGTCACCCGTATTGTTGAAACCAAGCGTGCTGCGTTCCTGGAGGATTTCAAGGTCAGTGGGAGCAGTACCAACCCTTATGAAGAATTGCAAGAAGTACAAGACGTGGGGGGGGGACTCGTCGCTTAACATTACTCCGATTACTCCTCTTGTACTCAATGCAACTACTGTACCTAAAGCTACTGCACCAACTCCAAATTCACCTCCACAATCAGAACCTATCATACCTCATGACGAAGGCACATCAAACACTCAAAACCAAGACAACGCTAAACCCGATAATCCACTCAGGAGGTCATCTAGGAAAAGAAGGCCTACTAATTGGGATGATTATGTTACCTACCTGACTGAAATGGATCCTGGAAAGCTCAATGATCCTATCTCTTACAATGAAGCCATTAGCAGTGATCAGTCTTCTGAATGGAATAAAGCAATGATTAGTGAGCTTGAATCCATGAAGAAAAATGACATTTGGGATTTGGTAGAATTACCCAACGGTGTCAAATCAGTAGGATGTAAATGGGTGTTCAAAACAAAACTGGATCCGAATGGTAACGTTGATCGCTACAAGGCGAGATTGGTTACAAAGGGCTACACTCAGAAAGAGGGGATTGATTATCAAGAGACGTTTTCACCTGTCTCTCGTAAAGATTCATTAAGGATCGTCATGGCCCTAGTAGCTCATTTTGATTTGGAGTTACATCAGATGTACGTTAAAACCGCTTTCCTTAACTGAGACTTAGACGAAGATATTTACATGAAACAACCTGAAGGCTTTAAACTAGAAGGTCAGGAGCATCTAGTCTGTAAGTTAAAGAAATCCATTTACGGGTTGAAACAAGCATCACGTCAATGGTACCTCAAGTTTGATGAAGTCATGAAGAAACAAGGTTTTATGAAGAATCAAGTGGATCAATGCACCTACCTCAAGATGAGTGGGAGCAACTTTACTATACTTGTCCTTTACGTAGATGATATTCTATTGGTAAGTAATAGTTTAGACATGTTGCATGAGTCGAAGCGGTTACTCTCGCATAACTTCGACATGAAGGATCTTGGAGATGCTTCTTACGTCATTGGCATCGAAATTCACCAAGATAGACACAAAGGGATCTTAGAATTGTCTCAAAAGGCTTACATAGATCGTGTCCTTACACATTACAACATGCAACAGTGCAAACCCTCCGTCGCTCTAGTAGTTAAGGGAGATGTTTTCGGTTCATTCTAGTGTCCGACAACAGAGGTTGAGAAGGAGCAAATGAGCCAGATACCTTACGCGTCAGTAGTCAGGAGCCTGATGTATGCTCAAGTCTGTACTCGCCCAGATATCGCTTGTATTGCTAGAATGCTAGGCCGTTATCAGACTAATCCTGGCCTAGATCACTGGAAAGCAGCTAAGAAGGTACTTCGATATCTGCAAGGGACGAAAGACTATAAACTGACTTATAGAAGAAGTGATCATTTAGAAGTGGTAGGCTATTCTGATTCTGACATTGCTAATTGCAAAGATGACAAGAAATCCACTTTGGGCTATATCTTTATGTTAGCAGGCGGACCTATCTCATGGAAGAGTCATAAACAACAGTTGACCACAACTTCCACAATGATGGCAGAGTACATTGTGTTTATAACGCAACCTGTCATGGAATGTTTCTTAGAAATCTGATCACTAGACTCAAAATTGTTAATTCCATTTCTAGACCATTGAAGCTTTACTGTGATAATTCAGCTGTCGTTAGTTTCTCGAACAGTAACAGTTCGACTGGAGCTGGTTTATATCTCGATACAAAATATCTGTTCGTACGTGAACAAGATGAGGAAAATAATCTTTGTATTGAGTAT
Organism: Helianthus annuus; assembly: GCF_002127325.2. NCBI lineage: Eukaryota > Viridiplantae > Streptophyta > Magnoliopsida > Asterales > Asteraceae > Helianthus > Helianthus annuus. Next base: position 133,963,887 of record NC_035449.2, on the reverse strand, counting down.
ATTAGTACTAAAGATATGCTTGCGGATCCGATAACTAAAGGTCTCTCTCCTAAGGTTTACGAAAAACATGTTCGGAATATGGGATTTAGTGAAAACCTTGTTTAGCATATTGTACTAGCTTATGTTTTATGATTAATGAAATTTCCTCAGTTTGATTTTGTATGTCTCTTAGAATATGTTCAACCAGTACAATGGCATATAGACAAATAAAGTTACAAATCAAACAAAGGGCTTATGCGTATTTTGACCATGACGATTAGGTTTTAAATTAAGGCTATAGTATGACTAATGGGGGTCCTGAGTCTCGTAATGATTCAACGGCTATATTTCTATGCTATAGTACTTGTTTAACGCTAAAATGAGTGTTAACTCCTGATCAAGCTTATCTAATACTCATAGTAAATGATTACTCGGCTAAGTGGGAGAATGTAAGATTAAATATATTATGTTTTAATATTTAATCCAGTAGCCATTATAATCATTTACATTATATAGATCAAAATATATAACAACCTATTAAATAATTAGTTGGTAATTGTTGATGGACCATATTACCCTTATTAACTAATTAGGTTTCCTCTTGTGTGCTTATATAAGGAGACTTATGTAGAGGTTAAAAGGTTACACACTTAGACAGATAACCTAATTAGTGTTGGTGCATGTTTTGTGTCAATAGCTTAATAGTTTGTTTGTTTAGTCTTTAGATATTTTGTATTGGGCTTAGCAGTATTGGTTAGGGAGTTATTTAGTGTTATGGGCTTGGAGAATGGCCTGGCCCAGACCAAAGCCCATGTGCAAAGCTTGTCCTATAGATACAAGGCTTGGCATTAGGGTTTAGGTTAGCCATTGAGCCATTTTAGAGATATTGAGAGAGAGTTAGAGAAATCTACAGAGATTGGCTGAGAGATTTCTTGGGTCTTGAATTGATTGTAAACGTTCGAGTTGGATAATCAATAGAAGACCGGATTGAAAGTGTATCATGTTCTTGATTCTTGTTCTACTCGTTTTTCTGTGAAATCTGATCTAGGGGATTTCGCACTCTAGGTTGGATCGACAATTTTGTTACGATCCGCACGCGTTAGGGGACCTACAATTGGTATCAAAGCGTTAGGCTCTTGTTTTGCTCGGTTCAGAATCGTTTTCTGCAGAAAAATCGAAGATTTGGGCGTTTTTGACGGCTGTTCTAGGGTTCTGCTGGTGTTTTCGGATAAACTGCTTGCATTTCGGACCATTACTGATAGAAATCTTGCATTTCTGATCAATTTCGGACCAGCAACAAGCATTTCGGACCAGAATACTTGCATTTCGGATAGAAAACAAGCAATTACGGACCATTTCGGATCTTCAGATAAGCATTTCGGATTGGACTGATCCATTTCGGACCAGAACAACCCATTTCGGATCTGAAGTAAACCATTTCGGGTCAGAAATCAACCATTTTGGATAAAACACTTGCATTTCGGATCAGTTAACCTGCATTTCGGATAAAACTGAAGGATTACTGATCATTTCGGATCAAGGTTTGATCATTACGGATCCTTAAGCCTCATTTCGGATCAGAGTCTCCCATTTCGGACCAGAAGGTGTTGATTACGGACTATTACGGACCATTTCTGACCATTTCGGAAGGGGTGGAATTTTACTTGGCTTGCGTAAGAAAAATTTCATTGTTTCGCGTTTAGAAAACTATCCGTAACTCATTTGGACAAACCGTTTGCACCGTTGGGATCCTTGGATTTTTAGGACAAAAAAAAAAGACTCTGGAAAATCCCGAAACAGGTTTTTGACATTATATATCATTGGAATCATAATTTCGAGACGAATCTAACGGTATAATTTGGTAGAAACAGTTTTCGGAAAATATTTGTACGGTTTTATCAGTTCGCTTACGGTAAAGGCTCGACACAGACCAGTAGAGAAGTTAGATTTGGATTTTGACACAGGTTACCAAAATCCATTTAAACTTTTACACTGCGTGATGGCTAAGATGAATAATGGAAGTGAGGTTGTTAAAAACTGGCCTAAGCTTAAAAATGTCAAAGAATATGCTGACTGGAAAGAGCAGTTTGAGGCATTTGTGAACAGTGAAGATACGAAAATGTGGAGCTGTATGATAGATGGTTATGTTGCTCCTACTCGTCGTGTTGAAGGAAGAGTTAAAGTTATTTCTTATAACAAGATGGATGAATCTGAGAAACAGCTGGTTGATGCTGAGAAGAAAGCTTTCGCAGCAATAAAGATATCCTTGCCTGAGAATGTCAAACATACTTTCAAGACGTATGGGACTTCTAGAGAGCTGTGGGAAGCCCTGGAAAAACGTTATCAGATTTCATCAAAAGTGAATACTTGTGATCAAGCCTTGGTAGCTGAGTGTGCCACTGTGAAGATAGGAGAGATAGCTGCTGAGGTAGAAGAGAAGAAGGAGAATGCTGAAAAACAGGGTGCATAAGTTTCAAAGAGCTTGACTGATGTGAATAGACTTACAGCAGAGGTAAAGGTATCATCAGAATCTGTAAGTTATTCATGTCATAATTGCACTGAACTATAGGGTAAAGTTGACAGACTATCAGAGCAAAACAAAATTCAGTTAGCTGAACTGCAAAAATTAAAAGTGTCAAATGTTCTTTTGATTAAACGAGAGTCAGATTGTTTAAATAAACTCAAATCAAATGAACATAAAATTATCAGTCTAACAAGCAAAGTCAATGAACTGTTACAGGTCATTGATTTGGCTCGTGAAACTGTGAAAGAAAAGACTAACGAGCTTTCAGAAAAGTGCACAGAATTGGCTGATGCACAAGCCAAAATTGTAGAACTTCAGGGGAAGTTACACAACTTTGGGAATTCTTCGTTAGTCAGAACTCAAATTCAAAAGGGGTTAAAAAAGAGTAATGATAAAACAGGGGTGGGGTATACAAAAGCTTCATCTTCTGGAAATCAAGAATACTCATTTTTACCAACTGAAGATGAGCTAGCTGATTTTGTTGCCACTGCACAAGTAGTAGTGGGTTCGATAGCTGTGGACTTGCCAAATAGTCCAGTTTCTTTGAAAGAATCTGTTGGGTCTAACAGTACACCTCATAAAGTGGATGAGGATACTGAAGACAAAAAGACCAACACATTTAAAAAGGGATCAAATAAAAAGAAAAGTCGTAAGCAAAGATCCTGTTTTAAATGTCACAACAAAGGACATGTAGCGAGTTGTTGTCCTTTGAAGAAAGGTAAGCAAAAGGTTGATGAGGATAAGGTTGGGAATCAGGTTGGGTCAAGCAACAGTGTAAAAACTAGTTGTCAAGCTAAGAAACCTGAATCTCAATCAAAACCTTCAACTTCGAAAAGATTTGATAGACCAAGAAGTATTTCTCCACAGCTTAGTAATTATAATGGTAAATCAAATCGTTTTCAAAGTCAAACTAGAAATTTTGGAGATCGAAATCGATACCAAACTGCTGGTAATCGAAATTTTCAACAAAGAAATGGACATAGGGGTTTTAGTAACTCGAATGTTCAACAACATCCAAAATTTTTTCCAAATTCATGGTATGATTATGGGAGAAGAAGGTATCAAGATAAAAGGTTACCCAAGGATCCACTAAAGTGTGATGGATATTGGATGGATGTTCCTGTATTGGATGAATACGGAAAACCCAAGACCATCAGCGCTTGGGTTCTCAAAACTAACTGAGTTGTTGAGTGAATGCAGGATGACCAAGAAGGACTGTCGATGTGTTCGACAGTGGTTATTCCTGTAAAGCATCTGAGGTGAATAGTCGGTTAACTGGGGTAACGAACTATTTTACTTCTGTGATTATTTTGATTATTCTAAACTTTAAGAGTGAAAAACTTTTGTCAGATTCAAAGTGGGGAGTCTGTTTGTGTTTAAAATTTGTGTTTTGAAACTTACTCCATAAAAACAAAAATTTAGGGGGAGAAATTCCTCTAAGCCAAAAAGAGTTTAGATAGTGCGTGAGTTTAGGGGGAGTAATTGTAAAATTTAAAAAAAAATGAAAAACATAAAAAAATAGAAAATAAAAAATGAGTTATCACTGTGTGAAAAAGAAGAAATGATAGTACATCAGCAAGTTAGACTGTCACACTCAAACTGAATTAAATTGCTTAAGTGTGATAGCAGCTTCATCATATGATGTATCAGTAGACAAAAGCATGAAATAATCAACTTACCAAAGTGATATAAACCTAAGTGCACTGAGTATGAGTGGGGAACACATCAGTGGTGTATGGTTTAATGACCTTAATTCTTGCGTTGACAGATTGCCAAAATCTGAAGTTTTGGGTCTTTATACTGTTATTTCATCTGGGATATCTTGGATGTCTGTCTGTTCAGAACTAAAATTGTACATGACCCCAGGAAAGAAAGTCACTTGGAATTAGCTCATTTCTATTTGAATGTCTGTATGTTTTCCCGATACACACAATTTTGATCTGATTCTGAAATCTTCTCTGAAAAAAGTCGTGTACCTCCTCTGCTGCATCCAGATATATGCTGACCTGGAGGTGCTACGCAACGACAGCTTCTGCTGCATCCAGATACATGCTGACCTAGCTGTACGTTGTCGCACTATAGATCTAATACACCCGAAAGAGGCCCTCAAGTGCCCAAAAGAAACCCAAGAAACCTATATCAAACTGAGAAAATCTCATTTGATCTGTATATTATACCATCTCTACTAAAGATCTATTCTGTTCTCTTCTCAACCTATTCCCAGTTAAGATTTCAGTAATCTGGATTGGACTTGTGAAATATGTGGTAGGGAAGATACTTGCATGATAGAGTGTGTTGTTTATATTTCCAGGATTTGATTTGCATTTATTTGGGTGTTCATTGTTAAGCAATTAAAACATGATAAAACAGCTTAAATGCAGACCTAGACACAGTAAGGATATCTTAAAGGATGAATTCAGTATACTCACCTACTACGATGAATCTTTGTGCATACCTTGATCGTGGGGGTATATCCTGGAGTGGGACACGCTCGTATTTCAGAAAATAAAATTACCTTAACGTATCATATGGTAATGGTACTTGAAATGTTCATGCATTTTTGTTTAAGTGGACAAACATACTGGTAATCATCTTGAACTGCTTTTCACGAAAAATAACATAAAGAATTAACTTATGGTGTGAAACAGTTTGATTGTGCTGATATGATCTTCTTGCACATGATACTCACAAAAAGAAGTATTGTAAATATCTTTTAGTTTAGTTTAGTTAGTTTAGTGTGTGTTGAAAAAATATCAAAAATATCAAAAATATTTCCTTTTAAAAGATCTCCCATTTTGAACTGACAAGTAGTTGTTTTTGCATGATAAGATAAAATATTGGTTTATCTTTAAATGTGAAAAAGGCTAATGGTTTTTCGAGATACTTGCTTGTGTTTCTAAACAGATTGATGCAGTTATCAAAATGAAGTGCAGAATACAAGTAAAATGCAGATTAAGAATGAAGATGCATGGTAGGATCCTTCTACTACTTTGCTGAGAATGAGATATGGAAGATTTGAAGATACTGCTTAACCAAAGATTGCTAGTTCGCTGATCTACAACGAATGAAAGTTTTGGAGATTGGAAGCATCAGCTAAGGAGGAGTTTGTTGATGTCAGAAGCTGTGTAGCTGACGCTATCCAAAGACCAAAAGACTGCAAGATGTTTGAAGACAAAGTTACACTATGAAGCTATTGTCAAGGGGGAGTTTGTTGGTGCATGTTTTGTGTCAATAGCTTAATAGTTTGTTTGTTTAGTCTTTGGATATATTGTATTGGGCTTAGCAGTATTGGTTAGGGAGTTATTTAGTGTTATGGGCTTGGAGAATGGCCTGGCCCAGACCAAAGCCCATGTGCAAAGCTTGTCCTATAAATACAAGGCTTGGCATTAGGGTTTAGGTTAGCCATTGAGCCATTTTAGAGATATTGAGAGAGAGTTAGAGAAAGCTACAGAGATTGGCTGAGAGATTTCTTGGGTCTTGAATTAATTGTAAACGTTCGAGTTGGATAATCAATAGAAGACCGGATTGAAAGTGTATCGTGTTCTTGATTCTTGTTCTACTCGTTTTTCTGTGAAATCTGATCTAGGGGATTCCGCACTCTAGGTTGGATCGACGATTCTGTTACGATCCGCACGCGTTAGGGGACCTACAATTAGCATAACATCATAATCGACCTCCCCTCCATAACCGAATTCCCTTTTTCGGTTTCATAATCACCATCATCAGTCAGCACCCTAAGGAGGAACCAGATCACCTTGACAAAGATGTCGAACTCCATGTCTTCTTCCCTCACTGGATTCTCCACTGCACTGTCTGCGGTGACAGGTATGTTTTCATGTTTTCCCTTATGTTTAAACAGAACCGATCAACACAGCGCAGCTGGTTCGAAAAGCTCTGGAAGAGCGGGATCAAGGATCCCTGAAGCTGGTGCGACCCCTTCATCCCTGGATGAGGAGGAAGAAGAAGAGCATGAGGAAGAGGTTGCTGCCAAGTTGGTGAGCAGGAAGAGATCCAGAGTGGAGGCTGCTGCTGGAGCTAAAGCGGCGCAAAAGAATGTTGGCCCGTTGATAGGGAAGCAAAGTAGCCTGCGCTCCCTTTACAAGTTTTCACCAGGTTAGTGCTATGATACGTTTTATGTTGTGCGATACTCTTCATGTTTTGTCTCCCTAGTAAAATTTCCTAACACTTGATTTCTGCAGAGGCTTTAAAGAAAACCCCTGAGAAAACTAAGGGTGTTGAGTTGGAAAAGGTCAAGGAGCCAGCTGCGAAGAAGACGAAGTTCATTATCAAGCCTCCCAAGACAACTGAAAAGGAGGTTGAAAAGGTTGTTGAAGAGCCTGCGGGCAATGTAATCATTGAGAAGGAAAAACCCAAGAAACCGAGACTACTGTTGCCACTAAGCATGATAAGGCGCAGGGTCCGGAGGTCACGCGCATCATAGGGCTTGACCAGCCCTTCAAGGAAAAAGAGAAGGGAATTTCTCAACCTAAAGGGCCTCAGGTTATTAAACCGACAGAACCCGCGCAAAAGGATGCCCCCACCCATACTGTTTAAGTAACATCCGTTGCTGGGTCGACTACTACCGCGCCAGAGCAACCAGTGCATATGGATGCTTCTATTGCCGCGGGTGGTGCGAGTGCTAGAGGTTCTGGTGCAGGTGGCCAGACAGGTGAAAGGCGTTAGTGGACTATGCCGCGAACCCCTATAGGTCATAAAGATACCTTGGGAGATATTTATTACAAGACATATACTGAGGAGGCTCGCGGCGATGTTCCCCACCAACCTATCTGGGGTTTGAAACAAAAGGATACTTTTGTGAATTTGGGGCTTGCCGAGATTGGTTCCTAGGCTCTTTTCCTCCCGGGGATGTTAACCGGCAAAGTGCATGAACAGTTGTATCGCACCTACATCATTGGTGAGGCCAACGCTCGCTCTGCTAATCACCAGATTGTGCGCAAATGGCGCACCATGTATAGGGAGCGAGCTGATTGGGAGAAGTACCGAGAGTTTGAGCAGTTGAGGGGTAAGTTTGCGGAGGAGAAAGCCGCCTTTGATGCGGAGAAGAAGGCATAGGAATGGGGCCGCGAGGGGTTGAAGAACAAGCTGCATGCCGCTAAGGAACTTTTGTCGAAGGAGCTTGCATAATGGAAGAAGGTATGTGAGAAAGACAATCAGCGTATGTACGCTGCACGCTTTAAAATTACCGACCTCGAGGCTGAAATTGCCACACTCAAAGGGAAGGTTGAGGAAGCTCAAGTGGATAAAGGGCGTGTTGAGGTCCAGCCTTTAGCGCTTTCCCCTTTATGTTACTTTTTAATTTGTTGAAATGTTTCTAACTTTTATTTTCATGTTTGCAGGTTGAATTGAACGCACTTGTTGCAAACAAGGATAAAGACTTAGCTACCAAAGATGTGGAGATTGCAGAGCTAAAGCGCCGATTGTTTGAGGCCCGAGACAAGAACGAATCATTGGAGATAGATCTTGAGGCTGAGAGGGTGAAGGTTGATACCACCGAGGAGGCAAAGAAGAAGGCCGAAGAGGCGCGAGACATCAGCACTTCCACCCTTAATGTGTCTCAAAACAACTATGCCGAGGCTCAATCAATCGTGGACACGCTAGTCTCCGAGTCCGAGTGGATGCGCGGTAGAGGAGTAGCTGCGGTGAGTTTCTCCTCTTTTACTTTAACCTGTTTATTGTTGTTTTGTTCTCATGATATTTCTTTGTGCAGATCGCCAACTCCATTCTAAATGCTACTGAAATGGATGAGGCTGTTGCCGCGCTGATAGATGCCTCACGCGCTGTTGGGCATCGTGGTGGCTACCTAGAGTGAGCTCAGCATGTGGAAGAAGTGTTTGGCCAACAGTTTGACACCATCACTTCTCAGTGACCGATCAGGCTGACGCTATACTTTCTCGAGCCGAAGAGGTTTATGACCATCTTTCATTGCCTGTGATGGAGTTGGTCACTGAAGCGTTGAAGCATGATGACTGGTGTGCGCGGCTGAGGTCTATCATCGATCCTCCAGAGACCGTGGAGTTATCGGATGAAGAGGAGGCAGTCGGCGGTGATGGTGATGGCGATGGCGATGGTGATGGTGATGGTTACAAGTAGATGATAGGATTTATAGGCTGGTGCCTTGTAATTTTTCACGTTTTTTAACTTTAATGTAATCGTTGCGCTGATGCGCTTTTTGATTTGAATACATTATGTTTGCTTTCTATTCTTGTCAAGTTACAATTATTGCAATGTTGTTAGAAACTTTGGTTAAATTAGCTCGAATAAATGTAAGTGTGGCTCGCGTACGAGTGTTACTGCCTGGTCTCGCGCTATGTTCGCGGAGGACCTTGTATGCTTAACTCGAGAGTTCGTAATTTACTGAAGTGTTTTCGTGCTAATCAAAAGTTTAACATGCATTTGTAACGTAGAAGACATAGGATGATAATCATAAGGCATAGCCAATGCTTGCGTTAAGTAGCTTAGAAACAGACGCAAGGCCAACATACATAATCAAAAGAAACGAAAAGGCGCATGGCCAACATAGATAATTAAAAGGCGCGTGGCCAACATAGCTAATAGTAAAGGCACGTGGCCGACAAGAGATAAAAAGGCGCATGGCCAAGGGTGATTACATGTAGCACTTGCGCAGTTGTTGCGCGTTCCATGTGCGCGGGATGATATGGCCATCTAAAGTGCGCAGTTTGTACGCCTCTTTTCCTAGCACTTCATGAATCAAGTATGGGCCTTCTCATTTTGGTGCTAGTTTCCCTGGGCGCTCGGCATTAGAGGCTTCATTGTCCCTGAACACGTATTCTCCGGGGGTATACGTACAGATGCGCACTCTGGCATTGTAGTATCGCTCCAGCTGTGTCTTGTACTTAGCCTCTTTGATTCGCGCGATCTTGCGTCTCTCCTCAAGTAGGTCCAAGTCTAAGCGGTGCTCCGCCTCGTTATCAATGTTATTGACTGCTGATAAGCGCGGCGAGGGAAGACCTATTTCTGCTGGGATAACCTCCTCTGAGCCGTAGACAAGGCTAAAAGGGGTTTCGCCATTGCTTGTTTTTGGCATGGTTCGATGAGCCCATAAAATGCTAGGGAGCTCATATACCCAGCCTCTTCTCTTAGTGCCCAGGCGGGCCTTTACCCCTTCGATAATGCTTTTGTTGATACTTTCTACTTGATCGTTGCCTTGAGGATGCACAACGGAAGAGAAAGTGTGCTCGATACTCATCTCCTTGAACCATTCTCGAAGGTCTTCGGATGCAAAGTTGGTGCCATTGTCAGTCATGATCTTGAGTGGGAGACTAAACCTGCAAATGATGTGTTCCCATATGAATTTGCGCACCATCATTGCAGAAGTTAAAGCGAGGGCTTTTGCCTCGACCCACTCAGTGAAGTAGTCAACAGCAATGATTATAAACTTCACTACCCCGGGAGCTTCAGGGAAAGGTCCCACCATGTCAATCCCCCACTGCTGGAAAGGCCAGGTTGTGGACATATGGATTAGATCATTCTTTGGGCGCAGGGTTTTTGGAGCGTGCCTCTGGCAGGAGTCACATTTGCGCAGTTCTTTCAAAGCGTCAATGTGCATCCCCGGCCAATAGTAACCTGCGTTCATTGTAACACCTCGAAAATTTGCGTCCTATAATGTATTGACACGTGTCATAAGCTTGAACGTGTTAATAAATGCGATAGAGGGACTAAAGTTGACAAACATAGAAAGTATGAGAATTCAAGGGTTCAAAATGTCAACAATGGATAAATATGCCCTACAATATCCCTATATGATGTTTACACCCTTAAACGAATGATTCATGGATCATACGAAGCTCATTGTAAAAGAAAGTGAGAAATTACAAACTACAGGGGTTAAATGTGTCAACATGTTTAAGTTATACCTCTGAGTGACCTTTTAGCAAACCCGAAGCTTTGTAAAGGTAAATTATGCTCACTAGAATAAGTGATTAAAATTTCATAAAGTTCCGCTGTAAAATGAGGAAGTTATGACAATATTCGTACTCTAGGGGTTAAAAGCGTCAACGTTGAAATTTATGACTTTTTCGGGTAAACATAAAGTGACCAAGGACTTAACAAAGTAGGTTTAAGTCTTGGAGCCCTTATAAGTAAATGTAAAGGGGTCATAGTGCAAGAAACAAAGTTAAACTGACCTTTCGAGGAGCCAAGAGCCAACATGCAATAAATGAAAGATTTGGAATCAGATCTGAGGGCTCACGCGGCACGCATAAACATTTTGAGGGCCTTACGTGGGCCGCCTGACGCGCCCAGATGCAGAAACTTGTTTTTGTTGCCTGTTCAGCCCATGTAAACGTCATATGCGCCCCTTAACCCTTCCAAGAGCTGCCTAAACATCTCCTAGAACCTTAGGGACATGTGTTGATGATCAAGAACCATTGGTAGTGTTGTGTGTCAACAATCCATGGTGATTAAATCACTATATAAAGGCCTTTGGTTGCAACTATGATCATTCATCCATTCCTTCTTCATCTGATCATTTCTGGAGCTCAAGACCTCCTTCTAAGCTTCCCTAGTCGTGCATAGGACCTTTGTAAGTATGCTTGACCTTTCCTTATTGAGTTTTCGCTTAGTTTTAGCTTAGAAGTCAAACCGTCGTAATTAGCGGTTGACTTAACGATTAATCACTATTGGTCCAGTGATTTGTCGAATCAAAGGTAGTTATAAGTTGGTAATCATGTGGGCTTTAAACCCTTAAAAGGGCACCCTCTGATTCCCATTCTAACTAGATCAAATGTCGGGTCAAAGTTGTTTATCAAAAAGTCAACATAAGCTTAATTTTCGATTTAATGCATAAGTAGCAATGTAGAAGGCGTATAACCTATTTTGTCACTCATATATCTTGGTAATGAGTTTAAGAACTAGTCTAGGCTTGATTGATCCGACCATTTACCATTTTGACCCGGTTCGGAACCGAAAGTCGCAAAGCTTTGACTTTTGCTTTGACTTCAATTCTGACCCGTTATGGTATGATTTAGATATGCCTTAGGACTCTCTTAGGACCAGGTTACATGATGGTACAACCCTCTGTGACCGGTTCGTTGTTTGTCCGAGTCTTTTACACATTTCCGTTAAACGCCTAAAAGTTGACCATAACGCCCTTGTTACTTTAACACAAGAATTTTGGACATGTGAAAGGACAATAACCTTAGTTATTGAATTCTAAGCATGTCCCTAAAATTTCATGTCAATCCGAGTTCTAGAATAGGAGTTATGCTAAATAACGCAATTACGGAAACTTTAGTAATTAAAAGGCGCAATTAGCATAAAGCCTATCTAAACCCAAATTTCGACACCAAACCTCTTACACACTGATGTAAAATAATATTTTGAAATTTTTAAAGATTTTTAATTATTTTTAACCTGCTCATAACCTGCGGTTATGGCATCGATTCGGTAATTACCGAATATACCCTTTTTGGACATAACTGGAGTTCTACATGGTATTTTGACCCGATTCCAGTTTCTACTGATTTTAAATAATAAATAAAGTATTTTGGACTTTATAAACTGTTCAGAAAACTCAGATTTCCTGTAGAACTCGGAAATCTCTTTTATAGTCTTTAAAGTGACCGAAATACCCCTACGGGGCATTTATTGGAATTAAACTCGTTACGGGCATTATGGAAGGTATCCTACTGATACCACAACCTATTTAGAGCATATTAACTTAGGAAACCCGTGTAGGACTCTCACGGTTACCCGTTACGCCTTTTGCGCGCACGGTTCGGTTTATGTAACTAGTTTACATAAACTAGCCGAAACGGGTCAAACCTTGTCGTTTTTACTTCAAAATCCAGAGTGTGGTTATTATACCCATATAAAACAAGTCTTCAAACTTGTTGGGTCCAAACCACATTCCATTCCCGTTTTTCGCCTTTCACGTGATTAAACCGTAATTATCCTTTGAAACTGACCGGTCTAAGCTAAGGCTAAGTTAAAGACCCGTTAGGAATCTAATAGGTTAATAAAACCTTCGTTCCAGATTGAGAGCCCCAGTAGAAGTACTTGCGCTTGCTGATTAGAATATACGGCTGAGTATAAATTGCTTTTGCTAGCTCAGGTAAATACTTTTAACTTTTTCCCTATACGGGCTTGGGATACGATATTATAATAATACCGCTTGGTCGGGTATTGAATGCTTAGTCAGATTGTGATTAAATTATTGAGGTAACCCGCTTTAATCTGTATTGTTTGAAATAAAAGCCTTTAGGGGTTAATGACCATGTCCCGGATATCCCTGACATCATTGTATTATAAAATGGCCACGCCTTATGCACGAGGTGTAGGCATACCCCTGACAGTGCATAAGGGAAACGGTATCTCACTCTCTTGTGGGCCTATACTTGTGGCGTGTCTGTTAATCTTGACTCGATTTCTACATCGGGCTCTGAACGTACAACGAACATGTAAATCTGTATACAAGATTATAAAGATAATTGTCCCAAGTTATAAAAGATATGTTGTGCCTTGTGCATTCAAATCAATTTTATTAAACCTTTTCAAATGAGTCGGTTAATTGTATTTACCAGTGTAAACTGACGTATTTTCCAAAAAGGTTTAAGTGACAGGTACTGAACATAATTGGCTGGAAGCTCAGGGCGTTAATAAGGAATCTTGCAAGTTCTAGATGCCTAAAGTCTGTTGAACAGTTTTCTTTTATTTGATCCGCCTGTGGATCCTTTACTTTCCATTGTAATACTTTGACATTACTTTATATTCGGAATGTAATATATTTATCTTTTGCTTCCGCTGTGCATTTATATATTGTGTTGTTTGACTATGATGACATCAATTACGTCACGATACTCCCCACCGGGCCCACCGGTGATACGTGGAAATTCGGGGTGTGACATTCATTATCTTTTCTACGACCATGCACGGGCCCGCATGAATGCCGCAGATGCCTTCATGTATCTCCCTGGTCAGATAACTTGCATCTTGAGGGTCCAGGCATCGTAGTAGTGGCCCTAAGAAGGGTCTTCTGTAAAGAATGCCCCCATTCATTTCATAAAACAACGCTTTATTTTGTATCTTTCTGGCTTCCGCTTTGTTCTCTGGGAGAATTCCCTCTTGAAGATACTGAATGATAGGCGTCATCCATGAAGGTGGTCCTACTTCAATTACATTGACTTGGTGCAGCAATACCGATGGGTTTTTCAAGACTTCAATTCTGACATCTTTGGCGAGATATCGGAATGTTGTTGAAGCGGGCTTGCTTAGCGCGTCAGCAGGATTGTTCTCTGATCGGTTGATGTGAACAACCTTGTATGACTTGAACTTTTGAAGCAACTCTTTCGCTTGTTCTAAGTATAATGCCATGACTTGGCCCTTTGCATCGTACAACCCGTTGATTTGACTCGCGATCAGGAGAGAGTCGACGTGCGCTTGTAAATTCTGTGCTCCCATCTTGATGGCCAGGCGCAAGCCTGCCAAAAACGCTTCATATTCTGCCTCATTGTTAGTATTTTTGAAATCCAACTGAATGGCATATGTGAACTCGTGCTTCTCTGGGCTTACAAGGCGCAAACCAGCTCCTGCACCGTCTTTATTAGAGGCTCCATCGGTGTATAGCAACCATAGCTCGTCTGATGTGTCTTTGATGGGAGTATCTACTACTTCACATTCTTTGATTTTGTCTTCTGGGACTTCAATGATGAAGTCCGCTAATACTTGGCCTTTGATAGCTGGGCGCGGCCTGTAGAGGATGTTGTGGCCCCCCAGTTCAATTGCCCACTTTGCCAAACGGCCTGATGTCTCTGGTTTTTGCAGGATTGAGCCAATATGGAAGTTAGTGAGTATAGTGATTACATGCCCAGTGAAATACCTGCGCAGCCTCCTCGAGGCGTGTAGCAGCGCGAGCACTAACTTTTCCATGGTTGAATATCGCGTCTCCGAATCTGTGAGCACCCTACTAACATAATAGATTGGAGTTGGAACTCCGTCTCTTTCTACCAACAATACTGACCCAACTGCCTTGTCTGAAGAAGACAAGTACAGAATGAGTGGCTCTTCTTCAAATGGTGCAGTTAAAGTAGGGAGCTTGATCAAGCATTCTTTAATCTGTTGGAAGGCTGCTTCCGCTTCTGGCGTCCATTTGAACTCTTGTTTTTTCACACAGTTGCACAAGGTACTAATGAAAGGGTAAGGCTTTGCGGCGTGGTTTGATAAAAAGTGATTAAGCGCTTCTAGGCGTCTGGCCAATCTTTGCATTTCTTTGATCGTGCGCAGTGAAGGCATTCGCTCGATAGCTTGAACTTTTTTTTCGGGGTTGACTTTGAAACCGCCGTTTGTAACCACAAAGCCTAGAAACTTGCCCTTCTCCATACCGAAAGAACATTTTTCTGGGTTGAGCTTCATGTTCACACTTCTTAGAGAATTGAATGTCTTCTCTATATCTTTTAGTATCTGGTCCTCTTCGGGACTTTTAATCACAAGATCATCAATGTACACTTCGATATGCTTCCCGATGTCATCAGCAAATATCTTGTCCATTAGTCGCTGGTAGGTTGCGCCAGCATTCTTGAGCCCAAAGGGCATCTTTGTGTAACAGAAGATTCCGATGTCAGTGCAGAATGTTGTTTTATCCTCATCTTCCAGCTTCATCTGGACTTGGTGGTACCCCTTGTAGCAATCTAAAAAGCATTTCCACCTGAATGGCGCGAGAGAGTCTATCTTCTTGTCGATCTCAGGCAAAGAATAGCAATCTTTGGGACATGCCTTATTGATATCTGTGTAGTCAACACACATGCGCCATCCTCCTGTAGATTTCTCGACCATGACAGGGTTTGCAACCCAACTTTGGTATCGCACCTCCCTCAGTATGCCTGCCTTTAGCAGTTCATAAACTTGCTCATTCATGGATTTAGTCTTATCCACTCCTAGGCTACGCCTTCTTTGTACCTTTGGCTCGATGGACGGGTAAGTGTTCAAACAATGTTCAGTGACGTCGCGCGGGACACATGTCATGTCAGACGGGGTCCAGGCGAAGATGTCCATGTTCCTGAACACTAATTGCTTGAGGTGCGTCCTGATACTTGGTGAGATTGCGTGGCCTATCATCATCGTCTGTTCTGGGTACTTGCGGTTCAAGACCCATTTTTCTGGCTAGGTTGTTGAAATTTTTGCTGCTTTGACTGGGCGCGCATCTTCTGCTGCCATCACCTCGTTCTTTGCGTAGATAATCGCCACCCCCGTCTCAGTTGGAAAGCCAATGGCTGAATGGGGCGTGGAGGTTACCATGTTCATTTCTCCCTGAGTTTCTCTCCCAATTAAAACGTCATGCCTTGACTTGACTGGCATCACCATAAAGTTGACGTTTGTAGTTCTTGAGTGCTTCCCGTCAGACATCGTGATGGGGAAGCTGATTTGGCCCAATGGGAAGATCGTCTCATTGCAGAATCCGGATAGAGGATAATCAACAGGCTCGAGGCGCGCTTTATCTTCATCATCAAACTGGTTGAAACATTGTTCATAAATGATGCCAGCAGTACTACCTGGGTCGATGAAGACGTACTCTGTTTCATAGTGTCCTATGATGCCGGTTATGACAACGGGGCGCATGGCGCGTGGTCCCCCACGCACTACCGGAAGGATGACTTGTTGTTCTTGCCAGGCTGGTTCAAATGGGCGCTTGCCCTTGCTTCTCGCGATGTGCCTTGGTCCATTGACCATGTGAGTTTCCAGAAGTCTAACCTTCTTCTGGTTTCCCTCGTCATTCCTTTGGATCTGGCGCGTTTCCTTGCGCATGTTCTTAACCAGATGGCTTAGCTTGCCACTCTTCAACGCCTTCTCGATTTATTGCCTTAAGCTGATACAGGCATCTGCCAAATGACTTGTATCTTTGTGAAAGTCGCAATACAAGTTTGGGTCTTGCCCCTTCTTGTTTGTCATAGGCTTCGGCGCCTTAAAGTCGTGATTCTCCGTCAAAAGAACCTCTTTTGGTGTCTTAGTGAGCGGAGTCCAATGTTTCTCTCGATTTTCATTCTTGACGGCTTTTCGATAGCCGATGCGATCAATCGTGTCTCGCGCGTCTTCTTTAAAGCGAGACCTTTCTTCATACCCGCTGGATTGGTTTGCTCTCCATCCAGGGTTTCTGTTTCTGTTTCGCCTGCTATTGTCGCGTGAGCTTCCTTTTGAAAACGATCTTCCGTGTAAGAGCTTTTGGTTCCAGCCAATGACTCTTCGGTTTGCACTACAATCTTCGCAGCAGCCATGAGTTTGTCCCATTCTTTGGGCATACCGTCCTTTCCTGTGATAGTCCTGATTAGACTATCACAATGGATGGCCTTTTTGAAGTGGGCGCGCATTAACTGTTCGTTTACATCTTCAATCTCTAGACACTCCTTGTTGAAGCGAGTGATAAAATCTTCTAACCCTTCGTTATCTCTGCGCTAGATGTCTGTTACTTCGGACGTGTCGCGCTGATAACGTCTTTGCTGGCTAAAATGGGCTACAAATTGCGTTCTGAAGTCTACCCATGACTTGATTTTTCCAGATGGAAGGCTATCGAACCAGGCGCGAGCAGCCCCTGTAAGAGTTTGGATGAACAAGTGGCACCACATTGGCATGGTCCACCCGCCTAAAACACCAACGCTTGTAAATACTCGAACATGATCATCAGGGTCAGTGAGACCGTTGAACTTTCCCACTGTTGGGGGTAGCTTTGCTTTTTCTAGCGGGGCTAGAGCGATTTTTGGGATAAACTTCGAATGTTCAGCAACTTCTGCTGGTCTGTAAACGAGACTGAAATCATGCTCTGCTTCTTCAGTATCGACTGCGCGCGGCCTTGGCCTATTGTACTCGTGATTTCTTTGTAGCCGGTTGAAAACGGAGGAACCTTCGTCATCTTGCCTAGTAGGGTCATTCGGATCTGTGTCATCCCATTCAATGTTCATGTTGTGCGGCCCTAGCCGGTTGTGAACTGGGCACTTTGGCTGCAAGTTGGATGGATGATCATAGTAACTTTCTGTCTCCACATACGTGTTGCGCGTATCGTGTACGCTTGGTCTCCTCTGAGGGGGAGGTCTGCTGATTTGCCCCTGAAGGTTTTGCTGTGGGGGTGCCTGGCGCACCCTGTGTTGGTCCAGGAGGTGTCATCAAAGAAGGTTCCGCTTGTAGAATAGCTTGTTGTGCGCTTAACGACTAGTAAGCGGCATTGATGGTAGCAATCTGCTTAGCGTACCAGGAGGCTAAGGTCTCGCCTTCTGGTAGCCCTAATAATGCCGAAATGTTCGGATTTGGAGCTGGAGCTGAGTTTGAGGGTCCAGCAACATTTCTTGCCGGGGTACCCGTTTGAGTGATCTGTGGGATGCTCGCGCGGGGTCCTCCGTTGTTGGTAGGTTCGCCTTCGATGAACTCGTCAGTAGGATGGTTTTGGACGTGTGAGTTGTCCTCCCCTGTTCCTACTTGAGAGTGATTACCGAAGCCGAAATCAGGAACTATTCCTTGACCAGAAAAATCGGTGGGCGCTGATGCGCGTGTGGTGTGTTATATTTTTATGTATATTTTTAGCCCTTTTTAACCAGATTAGTCAAGTTTTAAATTTATAAAACATGATATTTACTAACACCAAACACACATATGGGCAAGTGCACCCAACGTGAGCGTAGTATAGTGTTGGTAAGATACCGAGGTCGTCCAAGGACACAAGAGCTTTTAATACCGGTTTATCCTCAACGTCTAATCAAATCAAAAGTTTAGAAAAAGGTTTTAAACTAGAAAATAAAAACTAAAAATGCTGAAAATAAAAATAAAATAAAAACAGATAGACAAGATGAATCACTTGGATCCGACTCGCCTTTAGTGTAACCTTTGATTATTTCCGCACTTTAACACTTTTTAAGAGATTATCTTAGTTATTGTAGTAGGCCCCTCTTTTGAAGGTGACGTTACCCTCAACCCAGTAGTTTGAGTCAGCAAGGATACAATCCTAAAGGGTTGGATTATCGAAAAATAATTAATTAAGTTATTAATGCGTAATGTGGTAGGCCCCTCTTTTGATGGTGACGTTACCCTCGGCTAAGTAGTTTGAGTCAGCAGGGATACAATCCTAAGTAGCCGGGTTAATATATTAATAGTAGTTTACATATGAGGGGATCAAGAAATCCGGACCCCCGCCATCCAATACCAGTGGGTATTGAAGGAGATCCAACTAAGCTTGACCCATGTCCTTGCAGGATCTATACACTGAACAAGGCAAGACTCTTACCAAACGATTCCCTAAACCCCCTACCAGGTAGCCAACATATCTCCATATAGACCGTGGAGATATGAATGGTGTAAATCTTTTATTTTATATAGACAGTAAAATAACGCCAAGACACCACGGACAAATGATAAGGATGACTCACCTTCAACATAAGAAACTAGTTATTAAAGTCATTAATACATAACCAAATAAAATGTGCGAAAAGATTAAAAATAAAAAGTATTACACTAAATGCTTGTCTTCACCAAGTGATGTAAGAGACTTAGGCAAACACGGCCTTTGATTGTCAAGAACTCTTACGATCAATCTTGGATCCCGAGACTATTATACACACTCTATGATGAATGGTGGATGATGGTGGTGGATGATGGTGTTGTGGTGGTGGTGTGTAAGTCCCGTTTAACCGGATCTTTCAATGATATCAAACAACCAATTAATTGTGCGGAATCCAATCAATTGGTGATTCAAGAACAAATCGAAAAATATGAAAAACGAACTGAAAATATGGAAACGAAGAACAAACCGAATCACCTTTAAACCACTTGCACACGATTCTATTACTTGAATAAGCAAAACCGTCTAGTACAAATGATCACCACCAACTCGAATCCTCTAGCTCTCTCTCTAGGAATTTTGTAACTATGAAGTTCCAACCCTAAAACAAGTAGAAATCTTGTTTATATACCTAGGCAAGCCCACTTCCCACATGGGCTCCCCTTGGGCCTGCTTGGCCCACATGGCCTAAAGCTTGGCCCAAGTGACCTGTAAAGGTCCAAAACCTAATACTGACTAACCCTGTAAAGCCCAGTTCGTAACCATAGTCCGTTGTATTAATTTGATGCGTCAGTCTCACACTTTAGGGCCTAACAATCTCCCCCGAGACTGATGCCATCAAATTGTCTTCATAACTTGAATTCAGCAACGTCTTCAACGAAATCTATGGTTGTCTCTAAGCTGTAGATGTTGTGGAAGTTCTTGACTTCTGAACTCTCAGCACTGGGTCTCTTTCTTCAGCTTTTGTGGTTAGCCTCATATCAGGATCACGATCAGCATTTGCTTGAAAATATCTTTGTCAAAAAGAATGTGAAAGGAGGATTCTCAGCAGCTCTTTTCTTCTTCAGTCTTTGTCTTTCAAGCAGGTTCACGGTACTTCTTCAAATGTACTTTCACTGTCAGACGGCGTCTCGTATCCGGTTCTTCTGACTCAGGTACATCTTGTTGTTGTGATTCTGTAGGCTTCTTCAGCAACTAACAGCATCTCAGTCTTCATCAACCCCTGTTCTTGATTGAAATCAAGTTCTGCACATGCTCACACACTCATAAGCAAACATTTCTTATGCAACAGGGAGAGTACCACATGAACACTAGGTACATCAAATTTCACAATTTAAATTCTTTCAATTTTTGATGATCAGTCAAACCTTCAAGAACGGTTATATTTTTAAATTTAAGAACACAAATAAGCACACTATTTTTGGATTTTTGATTTTTTTTTAATTTTTAATTTTAAGAACTAAAAGAAATAAAAATCTCAAAATATAAACAACTACCATAATATACAATTACAATTGCAAATGGGATCAAAATTCGTTCTCAGGCAGACTAAGGAACACTTTTCAGTACGAGCCTAATCAAACTGGTCTATGCGATTGCCAATATGTTTGTCCACTTAAACTTTAACACTCAACTTTCAATTTTCAACTTTGTGATATGCTTAAGGTAATATTATACTATTATATCCGTGTGTCCCATTCCAAGGCATACCCCCGCGATCAAGGTAAGCACAACGATTCATCGTAGCAGGTGAGTATACTGATGTCATCCTTTAAGATATCCTGACTGTGCAGTCTGCATATAATCTGTTTTATCATGTTTTAATTTCTTAACAATGAACACCCAAATAAATACTAATCAAATCCCAGAAATATAAACAGCACACTCTATCATGCAAGTATCTTCCCTACCACATATTTCACAAGTCCAATCCAGATTTCTGAAATCTTAACTGGGAGTAGGTTGAGAAAAGAACAGAATAGATCTTTTGCAGAGATGGTATAATATACAGATCAAATGAGTTTTTCTCAATTTGATATAGGTTTATTGGGGTTTCTTTTGGGCACTAGAGGGCCTCTTTCGGGTGTATTAGATCTATAGCGTGACAACGTACAGCTAGGTCAGCATGTATCTGGATGTAGCAGAAGCTGTCGTTGCCTAGCACCTCCAGGTCAGCATATATCTGGATGCAGCAGAGGAGGTACACGACTTTTTCAGAGAAGATTTCAGAATTAGATCAAAATTGTGTGTATCGGGAAACATACAGACAATCAAATAGATATGAGCTAATTCCAAGTGACTTTCTTTCCTGGGGTCATGTACAATTTTAGTTCTAAGCAGAAGGACAACCAAGATATCCCCGGATGATTCAACAATATAAAGACCCGAAACCTCAGATGTTGGCTATCTATCAATGCAAGATTTAAGACCATAAAATCATACACCGTTGGTATGTTACCCACATGGTACATAGTTCGTTATGTTTATATCACTTAGTATCTTTTATCATGTTGAGCGTCAAGCCTATCAACATATCGCAGTAGATCCTAGTCTTTTCAGCTATGGCACCTTACATGTGTTAGTCAAACCCTTTAACACGAACATTTATTTCACTTCCCATATCATGCAATTTTTCTTTTTGGTTTTTTCATTTTTCTAATGTTTTTGTATTTTTCTCATTTTCTCCCCCTAAACACTATATATGTCTCTCTCTCCCCCTAAATTTGTGCATAAATCTTGGATTTTTTGCGCAAATTTACCATTTACTAGAGGAAGGACACTTTATATACAAAGTTATAAACTAAGAAAAAGAGAAAATATTTTTGTTTAACCGTTCTGTCATCAGATTGAAGACTAATCAAATTCAAATCAAAGTACTGAATTTAAACGGTACCTTTTGCTGATCATTTCTTACTTCTTTTATCTCCTCCAAAGGAAACATATCATCTGTAAAAAAATTTGAACTTTTTGCAACAGTGAAATGTTACCCGTTTTATCTCTGGAACAACCGCTATCAACATTCCAGAGATTGTCAACAGCTCCTCCTTGGTTGTTCCTGAAAAGTAAGGAGATTAGTAAGACATGGGTACCCAGGCCATCGTGGTCCTGGGATTTCCTGAAGCATCAAAATAAGACACTTCCTTTAGACACAAGTCCCCTTTAGTTTCAAGAATTGGAGATGTAGCTGCTTTTTGTTTTGCTCTCCAAATTTGTTTAGGCTTTTCTAGTTTCTTAGATGCCTTTGGCAAAACAGTTTGCTTATCAACCTTGTTATTTTTCGAAATTTTTGTAGGTTTCAAAGCTTGTTTTCTTTTTGCTTTAGCAGCATTCCAATCCCCATCAGAAAGTTTAACCTTGGGATTCACATTCTTCATTGCCTTAGGTGAAGATACCTTCATCGGCTTAGAATGGTTGTTATCCTTTGATGTAACCCTCTGATTTTGCATATGGTAGGGTACGTAGGGACGATTTGTGCAGTTCCGAGCAATGTGACCAGCAATTCCGCAATTGAAACATGTCTGTCTCTTCACGTAGAAGCCATTCTGATCAGCTCGTGTAGCTCTTGCAGGCCCTGAAGGATGAACCGATCCTTTCTGTGCTTGATTTTGTTGCACATTTCTTGCAGACGACGATGAATTTGGATGTCTATACTTATCGTTTGCATGGGCCTTCTGAGGTTGAGATTTCTTTTGATTCTTCTTGTTTTGATTATACTGCAGATATTGTTTAGAAATCTCACCAGTCTTTCTGAAAGCTTTGTTAGCACAGTCAAATGCATATTTTTCACATTTTCCATTACTGACTGGCTTAACAAAGGCATTTTTCACAACACGGGCCTTTTGAGGACTATTGCTGCCCGTTGAGGACTGTGGAGAGCCTGCTTGTCTTTGATGTTTAGGCTTCTTCTTTCCGCGTCCTTTACCTGCTTGCTTTGGCGCTTGTTGCTTGATCTGAGCCTTTTCATCACGAACAGAAGGTTCAGACTGTTCAGCTTGCGCACTTGGAGCCTTGGTCACGTCAATCTTCACTTTTTCCTGCATGTCGTCAGCTTTGACAGAATCGGAGAGTTCTGGTTTGTTGGATGAAATACCAGAAACTGTAGCAGAAATTTCAGCTGAAACCTTTGACGAATTTTCAGCACAAGTCGGTTCTGCACATGACATCCTTGAGCTGAATTCACCAGAATCAACTGATTCCAATTTCTCAGAATCAGCTGCTTCAGGTGATTCGCTTTTGGAATCAGACGGTTCAGCCGGCTTATTCGTTTCATTTGCCGATTCAGTCTCTCTAACACAAGCATCAACGTTTTCACCCAAACCATCAGGCCTGAGATTAATCACAGAGCGAAAAACTGAGTTAAGAATATCACATGTCGTAATAGAGCCTAGATTAGCTTTATTTATTAAATTTTCAGAAGCATTAGACTCTGATGCTTGTTCCTCCCCAGCTACATTTTCAATCGTTACTTCAACTACTTCATCTGCACATGTAGAAGAAGCATTAGGATCAATTGTACCCTTAGCAACAAAATTTATTGGAGGAGTCGCTCGTTTATCAACAGGTCTGCTGTTGATTGATGACTTATCAGTTTTAGGACCGTAAGTCATTTTACTTTCATTCATCAGCTCCTCCTCAGTCATAGGTAAGTAAGTATAATTGTCATTATAAGGAGGAGGAGCCTGATTAAAACCCAATCCCAACCCTTTCCTTTTCTGATATGCTAGCTGTTGATCACACAGGTTTTTGACTAATTTGCTGGAAGAATCAAATTTTTTAATATTTAGCTCATTTATTTGATATCTATCTCTGATATCCTCCAGTTCCTTAGTCACATCGCATAGTTTTTCTTGAACCATGAAGAGTTTGGCTGTTTTTACACTAACATCATCCTTAAGTTTAATGATGTCTTTTCGCTGAGCTTCAATTTTATCTTTATAAAGCTTTTCATTCTTTGATAAAGTAAAATTTTTATTTTTTATGTCGTTGTAGTCTTGAATCAACTCAGCGTTGTGTAATCGATATTCCTCATTTCTTTTTCTACACTCAGGAGTGCAAAATACATAAAGTATCTCTTCACGATCACGAGTAACTTCTTGAGCCATGGGTTTGTTAAACATAAATGCTGAATTTTGTGATGAGTCAGCACTGCCATAGGATTTGATGAGGGAGATCAGCTCATCTGACTTCATTTTGTAACAGTTGCCGTCGGTTGTCACTATTATCTGATTAACATTCATAAACCAACTACAGTTCGCCTGATTTGGAATCCCTTTTATAGCCTCCAGAAGCTTTCTGTTGCTTATGCGAGTAGACACCACCATTTCTGCCTTCTCCATTTCAGAAAGCAGTTCAACAAACCGGCCAATCACTGCATCTATAGATTCACCGTATGAGTAACTGAATCCTTCGAATTTCTGCTGAAGCATCTCTCTTTTTGAAGACATTTTTTTTTTAAAATTTGATCCCCCAAAATGTGATCCTTTTTAACAATTTCCTCAACACACGCTCAAAGCGAGAACCCGTGTACTCGCTAACTCAAACCCGTTGAACGTGAAGGAACGAACCCGCTTTCGAAATCACACCACAAAAACCTGTCAAAAACCGTTATCACAAACAAACAAACCTTTTTTTTTTTAATCTTTTTTTTTATATATATAAAAGAAAAACCTAAATATTATTATTATTATTTAATATATTATTATTAATAAATGTATAATGATTACCTAATGATTATTTATATTTTAAATATTGTATTAATTAAATACTAAATGTCAGTTTCAAATTAATTTGTCTGGTTTGTCCTCTTCGTTCAAAACAAACCACCGAACCGAACCCTAATTATAATTCCCGACGGCCAAGGTGATGATCTGATGACCGGCGCCGGTGCTCGGAGATCAGTGACGGGTCACTAATGAAACAGCGTTGGTTTTAGACGATGATTCAACAATATAAAGACCCGAAACCTCAGATGTTGGCTATCTATCAATGCAAGATTTAAGACCATAAAATCATACACCGTTGGTATGTTACCCACATGGTACATAGTTCGTTATGTTTATATCACTTAGTATCTTTTATCATGTTGAGCGTCAAGCCTATCAACATATCGCAGTAAATAAGATCAAACCGACAAGAACAAAAAGAGATTTTTCATTACAAATCAAAGTGTCGCTGATTAGATCGCACACGGTTTCAACGAACCGTCTGGTACGATCTTCGAGAACCTTGCACACAATCCCTAGGATTGTCGGGTACAACGTTCTCCTTTGGGGATTACATGGTGATACTATATGAGAGCTCTACCACAAATAAACTAGATAGGACTATATATAGAAACCACTACCCATTGGCCCACATGGCCTAAGCCCAAGCCCAAAACTAATCTAAACCAAATAAATATAATAAAGATAAAGCATAAAACTTTTGGACCTAACAACTCCGGAATACGACCCCACATACATGGCAAAAATATACAAGTATAAGAATACGAATACAAATACACCCATCCTTGGGAAGGATATACAAGTATAGATACTTAAAAGTATTAAGTTAAAATATATTGTTTTAACAATTATTCCAAAATTTAATAAATATAATTTAAGTTAAAATATTTATTATTTTAACAAATAATTATATAACTTGGAATAATATCGAAGACACGAAGAAACGTAACTCAAAGACACTAATTAATACTAAGTCAAGGCACGACCCGCTCGTCTAATAGACGTTAGTACGATTGTAGGTAGTCGTGTACGCCAGGCAAAGCTTGAGTTACTGTGATACGAAGACGCAAGACTGTGAGTTCGTAACCCCCTTTTTCTTTTAACTGTTTTCAGTTTATAATTTCGGGGGTGAAGTACATGTTACAACTGTTTACAAACGTTATAATTGGGTATGGTTAGCTAAGGAAGGGTACTGCTAGATCATGTGAGTGGTGGGTATGACGTTTAAGACCATTAATCCTCGTTGTAGGACCGAGGGACATGAGTAATAGATCTATTTGGGTGTAGCGAGCCCCGCCCATGTTGGACCAGGGTTTGGCCCATGGGATGACCATGTCTTACAGCCGGAAGCCCGGTGCAAAGTCTGCTAGGTTTGAGCCTTCCTGCATCACGTCACACATATTAATGGCCTTGCAAACCATTAATGATATGTTTTCCTTGTTGCTTTCATACCGGGATTTACAAAATTACATACATACTTTCAATGATTACAAAGTTTTATTCATACACATAAACAAACACACGAACTCGCTCAACTTTTGTTGATGTTTTCAAACTACATGTATTTCAGGGAATTAAATGTGGATCTGGCGGGCGTTCGGAAGTTCCAAGTGTTGTTTGAGAATAAAAGATGTCATCCATGATCTTAGGGTTTGGTTAGTGTGTCTTATCCTGGATGAGACACGTCTTCCAAAACCTGGTTTTATTTAATGTCTTTTGTCGAGTCCTTGTGAACTCTAAAAACAAGTTGCATGGTTTGTACTCGAATTTGAATTCTATGTTTTAAAACAATGTTGTAGTTATGTTTTTAAACTTATTTCATGGATGAACATCTTCGGTTTTATCATATAGTTGTTGTTATGATTGAATGCAATGATATTAAGCAAGTTACACATAATCACGCTTCCGCAAAAGTCAGGGTGTGACAGGTATATCGAGTCACACAGGTTTTAATGTATTCTTTAAAGAACAATCAAAAGTTGTATTTCACAATTATAACACGGACGATTTGAACGATTGGTTTATGGTAAGTGATTAGGTAACGAGACGTGTGTAATGTGATAAAAGCATGGTGGATAGGCCGCTGGTACTTCCTATATATAAGTGCTTTTATCACATTACATGTCGTGGCGTTATCTAGATCACTTGGACGAATGTTTTCAAAACGATGTCACACTACGAAGTTTACTTAAAGATATAAACCATACAGTGTTTACTTTCAAAGACGATTTACTACTTGGTTTTACAAAGACAAATGTTTTCAGTCAAGATTCATGGCTACAATGGTTTTGGTTTACTTATATCATCTTGTAAAGATGATAAAACATATTGCATTATCAAACACTTTTTGATTTCAAGTTACATACTCGACAACTCTCGTAGTTGGACGAGGTATTGCAATATGGATTCAAAGCCATGAATTTGACATACAAAACCTATGTACTCGCCGACATTTTTATGCTGACTGTTTTCACATAAGTTTCAGGTTCTTTGATGTGATGATTGTTGATTACTTGCTTCACATAGGATGGACGCGGGCTTTAGTGACTTAAAACTTGAAAGACAATTGTTGTAATTATTTGATTTATATCAAAACAATGAGTCAATTAACGAAATAAAACAAAACTTCAATTACTATGTGTTGTGAAACAATGATTCTGTTACGACACTCCCCGACGTTTCCGCCGCGGTTTGTTGTATTACGCGGCCGGGGTGTGACAGAAGAGTTGGTATCAGAGCTCATGTTTATAGGGAATTAGGTTATTAGTAATGCTCTTGACCTAGTCTATAACCTTCCTAGGACCCTAACGCAAGTGAATTTGCGTTTAGGTTCTTAATACAATACCAATCACCTATACTTAGGTGATTAACAAAAACAAAACACAATTCATTCTGTCAAGTCAAAACTTTTCAAAACATCACAAGAAATCATCTATCCTTAGATGACTTGTTTTAGGCTTTTAAGCCTTTGGTGTTTTCAAAATCTCATCAAAGTTTGGATCTTTATAATGTGAACACATGCAATCTGAAAGGGTGGATGCCTGTACCTCGAGTTTTCTGTCTAAGGCTAGAGTGTTCGTACAAATCCGCAGTATCGGACCAGTCACTCTTACCTGGGAACTCTTGGAGTGAGTGTCCACTTATAGGCTAAAGCATGTCTTCGCGATACATTATTATGACCCATTTACTTTGATTAGTCACTATCTGTCGTTTATTTGTTTGAAGTAACAAACGAATGATCACAAACCTTATGCTTCGTCGATGTTTTTAACGTTCAGTTTTGAATATCCAATAACAACTTATTAGTTTTCTCTCACATTTTCCACTATCTTTAGAATGCCTCCTCATCACAGCAATACTCAAAAGTCTGAACTGGCTGCTACTATCGCTCAACAACTAAGCATAGTGCTCCATGGGACCATTGAGTTAGTTGTCGCCATGTCTCATCTCAATGATGAAAATACTCAAGAGGCACCTAAGAAGACAAAATCCAAGCCTTCAAGAAAACCAAAGAAGCGTAAAGCTTCAAGGAATCTTACAACGATTGCTCCAGTTCCGCTTAACCAAGTGGGACCTAGCCAGGTGACATCACCACCAGCTAGGAAGCTATACAGAGAAAAAGCTCCTCTGTGCAATCGATGTAACCGTCATCACTATGTCAGTGCCCAATGCCGAAAATGTTCAAACTGTGGATGTTTTGGTCACACAACAAATGTCTGTCGTTTTGTCGTTACGCCAAACGAAGCTATGGCAGTTCCTACTCAATTTATCGCAACTCCTCATGCGATACATGTTTGTCCTAACTACCTACATGGAACCTGCTACAATTGTGGTTATCTTAACCACTTCAATTGACTTGGCTGGAAAATGACGGCTCAACAAATGGGCACAAGATTAACACTGGCAATATCAAGGCTTGTGCTAATGTCTAAATAAACACTTAAACTTTTATGTTTTCTATTTACTTTCCAAGGATCTTGAAACACTTTGGTTGCTCCATAAATAAATTTGGTCATTTCCATTTTATTTACAAGTCAATGTGAACACGTGTATGTATGACATACCCCTACGAAACCGACACCAAGGAACCGTGCTCCTTGCAAGACAAACTACTCTTGTTATTCTCCCATTTCTGAGATTGCTCGTGATCTCCACGAAAATCCTAAGTACTCGTTTCTTCTAAAGAAACAAAGTACAAGGTACAAGTTACAAAACTCTGGACGAATACTCAAAGTACCACTTTAAATCCTTGATTGGATACCTAAGGGTACTTCCGTAAGTCCTTAATTTGTCTTATGCAATATGTCTATGTACATATCATTTCTTCCTGGTTTCACGAGATTTTACACAGTATATGATTTCAAAACATCATTCATGATTTCAAAAACATTTCATATGGTTTAAAAACATTAAACATATTTTCAAAGATCCCATGCATAGTTTTCAAAGACACTCTACTCGTATGTTGACTTAACATACGTGGTACACGATTTTCAAGAACACTCTACTCGTATGTTGACTAAGCATACTAGTACACGATTTTCAAGGACATTCTGCTTCGTATGTTGACTTAGCATGCCTAGCACATTGATTTCAAGGATCCTATTTGCTTCATATGTTGGCTTAGCATATCTAGCACCTTGATTTCATAAACACTATACTTCATATGTTGACTTAGCATACTTAGTACAAGGTTTCGAAACAATTTCTCGCTGCACGAATTCCAAAATCCTTATAGGATCTTCCTATCTTCATAGTTAGATCCTTGTGGATGTTTAAAGCGCAAAATCAAAGTCCTTAATTGGATTCTATGTGTGCTTTAATACGTATGATACGATTCAGTGACGACAAAACCGAATCCTTATAAGATCTTCCTATCTTCATAGTTAGATTCTTGAGGATGTTTAAAGTACTAATTGAAGTCCATTGATTGGATTCCTAATGTACTTCAAATGCAAGTGTACAAATCGATAACAAGTTGATGACCAAGTTGACAATTATGTGATTATGTGCTTATGTGCTTATGTGTTTATGTGTGATCCAAATACTCGCTATCCAAATCCTTATAGAATCTTCCATATCTTCATATGATGGATTCTTAGAAGAATATCCAAAAGTACTTGTAACACCCCAAAAATATAAACTTTTTACTATAAATACAATGTTTGTAATAAACAAAATGAACTAACTAGGAATAAAAATAACCTAGTTAGGGGAAAGTCTTGTAGTAACATGTTAGTAGGGGTGAGCAAAAGGAAAAACCCGACCATTACCCGACCCGACCCGAGAACCGATCAAACATAAAATACAGAACCGATTCACTACCCTAAATATAGGGTCGGTTCCGGTCCATAGGTCCAAGTCGGGTTTCACCATGAAAAGAACCGAGAACCGACCCGACCCTATTTTATATGAAAAAATTGGAACCGATCTAAATACCTAGGTACTTGGGTTCGGGTCGGGTTAGGTATATTTTCAGTTCAGTTCTCGGTTATTTTCGGTCCGGACCTAAACTTGCTCACCCCTACATGTTAGTGGGTTAAAAACACCTAAAATAAAAACCTAATGATAGTTGGAGGGTTAAAGGTGTCAAAATTGAAACAAGTTTGATTAAAAAAATAAAATAAAACCTAAACACATACTGGTGTGTGTCTGGTTCGACTAAACACAGGGGGACGATCAAGAGCTCTTCTCCAAACCCTAACTCTTGCTAAATTGGCCAAATTGATGGATCAAATCAGTTCCAAAACGAAATCCAAGCATAGATTAGTGATCTCCTTAGTAAAGGGATCATAAGGGATGTAAAAATTCACCATTTGGTTCCATCTAAAATTCTGGATGAACACATGAAATTCGAAATTATGTTTGCATGATTGTTGTTTGGATGAATTTGGAATGAAATTGTGTCTAGGAATAAACCCTAGTTATTAGCTTGTTGAAATTTTGCTTATTACTTGTGAATTCCATAAACACCAATGTAGGTGTTTAGTGGGTTTTGTAGAGACATGTTAAACACTAGGATTATGACTATCATTCTAGTGTATTTTGAGTTCTATGAAGCAATTTTAGATTGTTGATGTGAAAATTCGATATGAACTTGCCCAATTGATGTTTTAGCTTGGCTAAATAAGTAGTCATGAACTTGATTATAAATTTTATGAAATAATGCCCTTTAGGTGTTCGTAGAAATGCCTAAAAGAAAGCTAAATGATGGAAATTTGAACTAAAACGCATATTTGAATATTATGGAAAACTATGCGTTATGTGGTATGAAAAGAGTTCTAAACAATTCATGGTTGAACTCTATAGGCAAGGAAACCGGGACGTCAAGCGGACAAGCCGGTGGTGATACGCGTTTGAAGGGAGCGCTTTGAAGGTATGTAACCATGTTTCCGTTACATCATGTTATTCGGATATTATAGTCACTTGAAATTGTGTTTTAAGGAAAGGGTAGTGTTAGTAGAAGTGACGATGATTACTACTTAGTTAAACAAGTCGAAACTTAATTAGAAAATGTTTGGTAGTCATTGAGAATGGAGGATTTCATAAATGAGCCAAACGGGTCAAATAAATGTTTAGTAGATAGTATGAATGTGTTTTGAATATCATTTAGCGATTGTGGATCACAAGAGCGTAAAACCATAGAATTGGTAACGATACGCTAATGATCGTAAGCCTTGGAAATGGGTAAATATGCCTCAAAGTTATAAAAATATAAGTGGTAGAATTAGTGCGAAACTATACGGGTTGAATAAATAAAAAGGGGGACTATTAGCCCTATAGTCCGTAAACTCAAATTTTGACAAGACAATTATGATAAAGGCGTTGGTAATTAAATTACGGACGCGTAGGAAAAAGAATCACCGAAAATGGACCGTTAGATAGAAAGTTATGAATGTTTAAAGTTGGAATTTTGGTAAATTGTAGAGCTGGGAATATGCAGCATAAAACTAAGAAACCTGCTGTCGAAAATAGGGTGTCGCGTCACGCGACACCACAGTAGCTTCATGGTCGCGTCACGCGACGTCTGTCGCGGCCCGCGTAAGCTTAGATGGAAATTGTCGTGGGGCGCGACAGACCCAAAACTCAGAAATTTTATTTTGTTTTCATTATTTGGCATTAGAACTTGATTATACATGTTTTAACGTTGTCAAAATTAACAATTAACGTGGTTTTGACATTAGGTGATGTTGGTCTCACTCCGGATGGCGATAAAGCATGAATCCAAGAACCGAACACATCGTTGTGAAGCTTCCGCGTTTATCAAACTTTGTTGTAGACAATGTTCCTTTTGTATACATTTAACTTATCGTATTCGGTGTCTAAACTAGTTAGTTAGTTAACTAGAATACTATTACTATGCAACTTACCGTTTAGTATAACTTTATGAAATGATGCATTTGGTTTTTAAAATGTGTATTTTATGTTAAAATCTTAAATAAATGAGACGGGTGTTACAAGTTGGTAATCAGAGCTCAAGGTTATTAACAAAGTGTGTTCGGTTCGAAGCTTGATCAAACATCCGGTAAGAATTAGTTATCCAGTAGATTTTGTTACGATTATTGAAAGAAAGAAATTCTAGTTGATGTGCATGGGAAGAGCGTGTTAACACACTCAAACCCGGAAAGTGCACTAAACATGAATGGTTTAAGCAAGTGGTGAACTTAGCTAAACCAAAACGAGTGATGCATATGTTATAAAATGAAATGTTTAATAATGAATATAAACATTTCAGATTCTAAATGGCCGATGGAGGGAATGATGATACGGTGCCGGTGGTCACCGAACAAATGAGAGGAGTGATTACCAAAGAAGTAGGGAAGGCAATTGAGAATAGTCTATCTGGTTTTTGTAGACAAAATCCAAAACACGGTGCTTAATGTGGTAGAGGAACGAATCCAAAGGTTGGAAGAAAATGCCAACCAAGCTAAGGAAAAGTCCGGAGAACGGAAAGGTTGTTCATACAAGGAGTTCATGGCGTGTAAACCGCCAATTTATAATGGGGAGGTCGATCCGATAATATGCCAACGGTGGCTAAGCGACATCGAGGGAGTGTTTGAAAGGACCCACTGTGATGTAAGCGATTTTGTAGCTTACGGTACGGGTCAGTTAAGAGGTCAAGCCAAGGACTGGTGGGATAATACGAAGAAGGAGATTGGGGCCGAAGCTGCAAAGGCTATGACTTGGGATGAGTTTAAGGCACCATTCCTTAAACACCATAGCCCCAAGGCGGTCATCAACATAATCAAGGAGGAATTTATCCAATTGAGGCAAAAGGGTGAATCGATAGACAAGATTACGGGCATCTTCCTCGATAAATTAAGGTTTTGTGACGAGCTTGTGACGAATGAAGAGCAGAAAATATATTATTATTATAATATGTTAAGTGCTGAATATCGGGAGTTCATGACTCCTTCCAAGTATGAGACGCTCACCGAGATCATAAATACTGCTCGGGAATGAGAAATCGAACTCAAAAAGCAGATTGAACAGGGCGAACGAAGGGCCGTAGATGTTAACCCAAGCCCTACAAAGAAGGCACGAACAACTGAGTCAGTAAAGAAGACGGATGCGAAGGGTGGATCACCGAATTGCAAGGTATGTGGAAAGGGGCACAAAGGCGAATGCCGCTTTAAAGATAAACCATGCCCCATATGCGGAAAGACAGGGCATACGGCCTCGCTATGTCCAGGGAAAGTTTCGGTGTGCTACAAGTGCTATCAGCCGCCACAAAAAGTCTGAATGCCCGGAGTTGGTCGGGAAAAAGAACGAGAAAGATGTACAAGTGGAGACCCAAAAGGCAAGGGCTAGATCCTTCCAACTAACAGCAGCTGAAATAAAGATAGAACCCGATGTGGTCTCAGGTATATTCACAATAAACTCAATTCCTGCACATGTATTATTCGATACGGGTGCGAATAAAATCCTTTATTTCACATGGATTTATTCGACATCCTTCATTTGTATTGACGAAATTACCTATGCCCTTAGAAG
Organism: Helianthus annuus; assembly: GCF_002127325.2. Taxonomy (NCBI): domain Eukaryota; kingdom Viridiplantae; phylum Streptophyta; class Magnoliopsida; order Asterales; family Asteraceae; genus Helianthus; species Helianthus annuus. The sequence goes on along the minus strand of NC_035449.2, from coordinate 133,930,373 downwards.
TTGAAATAGGGGACAACAAGAGTTTTATATTATGTGATGTTTGTCAAAACTGCAAATTGAGTATCGATGACGAAGAATACTCAGTAGACCTAATCCCGATGTCGATGGGGGAGTTCCAAGTGGTTGTCGGGATGGATTGGTTATCCCGACACCACGCAAAGGTCGTGTGTTTCCGTAAGGAGATAAGACTAACGTCTCCGAGCGGAAAACGCGTTACTATCTATGGTGAGAAAGGAGGCAATCCCGTGACTTGTTCGTTGATAAAAGCTCACAAGCTCATGAGGCGCGGATGTAAAGAATTTATAATATATGCGAATGAACCAGAGATAGAATCACTGAAGATCGGAGACGTACCAGTGGTACGTGATTACAAAGATGTGTTTCCGGAAGACTTACCGGGAATACCGCCCGAACGGGAGGTAGAGTTTGGAATCGAATTGGTTCCGGGCGCGAAACCCGTAGCTAAGGCGCCGTACCGACTCGTGCCATCGGAGTTACAAGAATTGATGTCTCAGATTCAAGACTTGCTCGACAAGGGGTTTATAAGGCCGAGTGTGTCCCCTTGGGGCGCACCAGTATTGTTTGTGAAAAAGAAAGACCGAAGCATGCGAATGTGTATCGATTACCGGGAGTTAAACAAGTTCATGGTGAAGAATCGATACCCGCTCCCGAGAATCGATGATTTATTCGACCAACTACAAGGCGCAAGTTGATTCTCGAAAATTGACCTTAGATCGGGATACCATCAATTAAAGGTCAAGGAAGAAGATGTACTGAAAACGGCCTTTCATACTCGGTATGGGCACTACGAGTTCCTCGTGATGTCCTTCGGATTGACGAATGCACCCGCGGCTTTCATGGACCTCATGAACCGGGTTTGCAAACCTATGTTGGACAAGTCAGTAATCGTGTTTATCGACAACATTCTAGTATATTCGAAAAATGAGGCGGATCACGCGCATCATTTACAGGAGGTGTTAGAGATACTCAGACGGGAAAAACTATATGCAAAATTTTCGAAGTGTGCCTTCTGGTAGCGAGAGGTACAATTTCTCGGGTGTTACAGTATTATCTTAAATCCTTAATGGGCTTCTATGTAATAGGTACCCTTGGATTGCAAAGTACTATTCCAAAGTTAAAGACATCGTTCATTGATGTAGTTAAAGAGACCCTTTGGTGGTCTAGTTAAAGAGATCATGTGTTGATCTAGTTAAAGACATCATTCATTGATGTAGTTAAAGAGACCCTTTTGTGGTCTAGTTAAAGAGATCATGTGTTGATCTAGTTAAAGACATCATTCGTTGATGTAGTTAAAGAGACCCTTTGGTGGTCTAGTTAAAGAGGATCATGTGTTGATCTAGTTAAAGATATCAATCTTTGATATAGATAAAGAGATCCTTTGGTAAGTTAAAGATATCATTCGTTGATATAGTTGAAGAGACCCTTTGGTGGTCTAGTTAAAGAGATCATGTGTTGATCTAGTTAAAGACATCATTCGTTGATGTAGTTAAAGAGACCTTTTGGTGGTCTACTTAAAGAGATCATGCTTTGATCTAGTTAAAGATATCATTCGTTGATATAGTTAAAGAGACCCTTTGGTGGTCTAGTTAAAGAGATCATGCGTTGATATAGTTAAAGATATCATTCATTGATATAGTTAAAGAGACCCTTTGGTGGTCTAGTTAAAGAGATTGATTCGTCAATCTAGTTAAAGAGATCATGTGTTGATCTAGTTAAAGAGACCCTCTGGTGGTCTAGTTCAAGAGGTCGTTCGCCGATCTAGTTAAAGAGATCATGTGTTGATCTATTTAAAGAGATCATTCATCGATCTAGTTAAAGAGATCCTTTGGTGATCTAGTTGAAGAGACTCTTTGGTGGTCTATTTAAAGAGATCATTCGTTGATCTAGTTAAAGAGACTCTATGGTAGTCTAGTCAAGTCATCATAGGATTATTCGTTTGATTTATCCCCTTCACATTATAAAATGAACTGTGTGGACTGTGCAAGGAATTACGTAATTATGGATGCATACATAATTATGAAATTCAGTGCACAGAAACCACAACAAGTTTTGTCATGTGTAAGAACCTATAGTGATAAGAATAACGAAACGGGAACAATGTAATAAGGGCATGGTGGATACGCTGATGGTACTTCCTATATATAAGTGTTCCTTATTACATTGCGAGCGTAGCGTTATTTAAGTTACTAGAAGTTCTAGACCTTGACCAATGTTGTTTTATGTTATACTCTCCGACTCCAATTTCGAGCACACACAAGTTTCCTATCATAGTCTTCATAGGAAACATAGTCTCCATCCGTTATTCGAAACTCCAACTCCTTGTCGAATTCACACGCACTCCATATTTCAATACAATGAGAACATCATTTTGAAAATTACATGTCACTCTTGAAGTTCGGTACAATCATACACAAACCTATTGGAATGGAGTTTAAATCTGTGGATCTGAACTCTTCCCTATAAACAACAGACGAGTACGAACAACAAGGTTCACTGGAAATCCAGAGTTTTACTTAGGGAACAGAGGATTTATTTGAAAGCGAATCATCCACATCTGTTCCTACAAGTTTCCTCTAAATTAAATTTCGGGACAAATTTTCCTTAAGTAGGGGAGACTGTGACAGTTGTGCCATTTCGACTATCCTACAATTACGAATCCAATGAAATCTTGTATTTCATTCTCAGGATTTGTACGATTACATATGACAAGTACACATATCAAATTTCGTATGATTCCGAACTCTCGAGAAGCTTTTCTGGAAGTTAAACGCAAACTGTTACGTAAACGTAATCAGTTTAACACGACATACACTCCAGAATAGTGACATATGCTTAACATACCTTAAATAACCTTTACATAACTTAGAAATAAGTTTTGAGGGGTTTAGTATGGCAAAAGCAAGTTTATTCGATCACATGGACTATTTTGCGTCAAACTGCAAAAGTCTGCCGATTTGCATAGAAACGAACACTCTGGAAAAAGATCATAAGTTAAACATACCTTAAATATCCCTAACATAGCTTAGAAATAAGTTTTGAGGGGTTCCGTATGCAAAAATACGCTTATTTGATCATAGGGACTAAAAGCGTCAAAAATTGCGTAAGTTTGCATAAACGTGCATATCTCGCGTTCTGACCATATCCAGACATCCAAAAATTTTTGTAATCACTAAAATATTTTATTTTAAGTGATAGGAATGCAAAAATACTATTCGTCGTGCAATTTGGATCGTTTTTGCGTCCGTTCGAGTTTCGTCATAATTTACCGAACAACGCGACCGTACGACCAAACGAACCGACATCCGTGATATTTTCAAGCATATTTCAAGTCCCCTATGCTTTAACATCCTTGTAGATCCTTGAAAATGGGTTAACAGGGGTTAAATGCGTCAAAAATGCACATAGAAGTGTGCAGGGACCTGTTCTGCCAATTCTGAAACTTCTGCCTATGCCCTCGCATCCGGCGACAACAGAATGCATTTGCCGTCAGGCGACCCGATGCCCTGATCTGGGCAGAAACATGTTACCAGCAACAGCAGCCTGTTTTTGATGATTTATTTGATTGTTTTATGTTCTTGGTCACCAAGTTAAGTGATTTCCAAGCCCTCCAATCAGATTTCTACACTTGTTTTGATCTCATAATTCCTTGGAGGACACACATACCACATGGCATGATCTTGTGGCATTCCTACAACTATAAATAGCCCTCAAAACCATTTTCATTGCTCATTCCTCATTTCTCATCTCAAACTCTAAGTTGAAGTTGCTACCACTTGTGGATGCCTCCCATCTGAGTTTTCTAGTTCATTTTCCAGCCTTAGCGCACTTGTATGTGTTCTTTCATGGCTAGTTCATTTATTTTCAGCAATTACAAACTGAAAGTCAAATAGTTTGACTACCGTTTGACTTTCGGTTTTGACCATGAATTGGTCAAGTCAAAGTTCAATCGAACCATGCAACGTGAGCGTAATCACGATGGTTATAATCCCTTGCGGTTATACCTACTGATTACCACGTTGACTAGTCGAAGTGATGAGTCAAAGTTTCGGTCAAAATGCATGATTATGTGCATTTTACGACAAAACTGTAGGATCGGTTCTAGACCTAAACGAGTCGTTCAGAGGAGATCTTGATCTGTTTCAGAGGCAGAAACTAAGAAACATACTTGAAAACAGCTTGAAATCACTATAATTTGCCTTGTATATTGATAAAACTCAGTTTACAATCAGACGGCACTTCGGCAGCACTTCGGTACCAGAAACATGAACAGTTACATATGATTTCGCTTGAATTCCTATTTATAGACTTGAGATTCCGCTTGAAAGTGACATGGTGCATTTCAAGCGGAATTAGCTGATGTTGATTTCGCTTGAAACAGACACTTGTCATTTCAAGCGGAATCAGCTCCTTTTAAGCGGAATCAGCTTCAAACACTCCTAAACCCTATTTTCTCGTACAATGTGCCCTGTTCTAACAATCTAGTACAAGACTCGATACAAGACGAAGTCGACAGATGTATGCACCAACAGACTCCCCCTCAGATGTTGCCGAGTCTTCAGTGTCGAGTCTTTTCATCTTCAATCTTTATCAGTCTTTGAGCTTTACTTTTTCTATCAGCACCATCATGCTACCTTCGAACTAATCCTTCTCTCGGATGCTTTTAGACTCCCCCTTTCGATGTGCTGGAATTGTAATCTGGCTTTCACAGAATCAGGATCAGATCTCTTGATTCTTTAAGTTCATCAGTAGCATCAGTTCCAGTATCGTAACCTGGGCCTTCCTATACAGACTCTACTTCACAATAAATTTCTCAAATTTGACAATTTAATATTAAGATGTATGCACCAACTCAGACTCATTTTTCAAAACAACCATAATATTTGTGACCACTTGCAGAAAAAATATTCAAACATTTTTAGATTTAACACACTTCCCCTCAAAATGATCATCATGTTCAGCATTTGGAATTTTGAAAATCAGCTTTTCAACATCAGTTGTCGAAAATCTTTTTGGATTTTTGAGTTTAAATGAAATGCAGTAAAGAAATATTTTCAGACAATACTTTTGTGAGTTTGTGTAAGAGGATCATATCAGTTTATGAGATAAATCACCAACACCGTTAAGCTTCATTTCATTTTAAGCTCTAAACAATTCACTTAGATTGTCAGTATACTGGTCCACTTAAATTTTCACACAAAGTTCAACTGTTTCGAGATATGAGATTAATATCTTAATAGACTTAAACTTATTCGCGTGTCCCACCACTTGAATATACTCCCGTATCCAGATCCCAATATTCAGTGTTACAGGTGAATATACCTAGATGATATCTGTAAGGGGTTAGGTGCGAAACCGTGAGAGCTCAGGTCAGAACTTCAGTTCAGTAGAGAGATGACGGCTCGACTTTTGGTGTGTCCCCTTTAGAGGATCTTTTTTACAACAGCACATGATTAGCATTTTTCAATGTTTCATCATTTTTTTGCTGAGGACGGCTATATTTCAAGCAAGCGTAAAGTATTCTCCGGGGACTAGGCCATTGCTTCCACATTATCAGAAGTCCCGGCCACAGATATCACTGAGTATAAAGACCTAGTATCTCAGAAAGAAGGACCTTTCAAACAAGATTTCGGGGGTTACCCATATATCCAAGAAATGTTCCCCACGATATAAGCAAGTTTGAAATTTAGATTTATATCTCGTCACAATCTACTAAATGTGCAAAAACCTACTGGAATATCCGCATTGAGATTGTTTATCACATTTTTAACTTCCCATTTCTTTAGCATGTTGTGATATTCCACTGATGTACTATCATTTCCTCTTTTTTCACAACAAAACTCATTTTTGTTTTATCATGTTTTTGGCTTTTTCAAATTTTCCAATGTTTTTGGATTTTCTGAAATTTTTACTCCCCCTAAAATGCAAACACATTTAAAGAAATTTGAAAACAAACTATACAGAAAGATGACAAACTGATGTATCAAGCTTCAAATCTCCATCCACTTAGCATAAACAATCAGAACTCCCCCTTTCAACAAACTATTTTCCCATTAAGATTTCAAAACACTCAAGTTTGTTTTAATCAAAATGGTTTTTCCGGAAAATAAGTTTTGTTTTAACCACTTGTAGGTTTGGGGTAAACTCATCACATTGTCCATTTTTAATCACATGTATGAGGATTACATCAAGTTCAATTTAATGACCTTGACGAATCACTTATAAAAATTACCATCTGTACCACTTGTAAGAATAACACATCTACACAGATTCATGTTACCAATAAGGATGCCGATTCCTGCTTCACACTTACTATCCTGGAAGCTCCGGCAAATCACAACCTGTAAAATTTAAACAAGTTTAAAATCTTTCACAAAATCTATTTTAACAAGAATGATGCCGATTCCTGATCCGCGATTACAAACTTGGGATCTCCGACAAGTCAGGTTTCTTTAATGAAAGAAAATGTCCACCCAAGCCTGACCAGCCTTGGGTGATTCCAAGTCCTCTTTAGTTGGGGTGTATGTTGCTTTCTTTGTAGCATAAAAGTCCTTTACCCCTTTAACCTTCATGTCGATCATCTTTCCAAAAATTTTATTTACATTCCCACTAAACGCTTTCTCAACATCAAATTCATTCTTTTCAGAATAAAATTGATTCGAGATCTCAACTTTCCCAATCTTTTGTTTAAAATTTTTAGTCCTCAATGATGGAAAATTCTCATCATCCATTGGAGGAACTGAGTTTTCACTCTCTTTAACAACATGTGGCTCCTCTGATTTTGTGGAATCATATTCATCGCCAGTTTTCACATCAGATTTCTTAACAACCCATTTTTGGTTGTCAAGCTTCACACTTCTCCTGTAAAACCTCTTTGAACATTCACCAACTTCATAAATTGAATTTTTAAACACTTTAAATTTCTCAGTTGGTGGTTCGGTTTTATCAACAACTACTTCTTTGAGTTTTTCTGAGACTCCCTGTTTTGTGTTAGTTGCTTTGGGACAGTTCCATGCAATGTGACCAACTTCATTGCATCTAAAATAGGTTCTTGTTTCTATCCTCTAAACTTCATTTTTCTTCTTTTCAGCAAGAAATTCTTGATTTGATTGTTTCCAAAATGAGCTCTTCTTTTCTTCCTCAGCAGATGGACCTGAAACAAATTTTGTATTTTTAGAAATTTTCTCATTTTTATAGTTTTCTGGAGGAATAAAACCCAATCCTTTCTTTTTGAGATTACCATTATGGTTGAGTTTCTTTCGAAACTCTAAACCATAATTGTAACCCATTTTCTTGTTTATCCTTTGTTGAATTCTTGAGGTGTATTTTTTAGGTTTTTCAGAAAGATTTAAATCTTTTATTTCAGAAATATTGATTTCTGTTAATTTGAAAACCTTTTTGATCAATTTAGTTTTAACAACTCTTATTGGAAACTCTTTATCAAAATATAATTTGTCATAATCATTTAAAGTATATGCAACCTCAAATGTTTCGTCCTTCAAATTAGATTTTGACAACAAAAATTCTTTACTATAAACCCATTTTCCCGACATTTTTGAACTCCTGATAGACGAACTCGAACTCCCGACTGACAAACATGAACTTTCGGACTTGGACTTTGACTCTGACTCCTCATCCTTATCCAACACCTGATCGACCATTCTTTTTATTAATTTGGACTCATGATCTGGGTCGGACGCTGTGAATGTGATGTCAATGTTGTCTGGTAATACACCGGTTAACTCGGACTCTAACTTTATATTGACTTCCTTTTTTACTTGTTCCTCATTCGGTTTTCTAGGTGAGTACCCTTCCCAAATTGGAGGCGGACACTTATTATAACAAACACTCTGTTTCTTACCAGTATCCTTTTTCTTCGGGTTTTTGTCTCCAGACACTTCAAAATCTGCAACAGTTGGATAAATTCTGTCAATTAAGTAATCAGAACTTGTATAACTTCTCAATAAACGTCTGATTCTTTCATTTTCTGCTTTCTCACTTTCCAACTCTTGCTTCCATTTCGCACATTCTTCAATATAAGAATTTATCTCTTTCTGCTTCGACATCATTGTAGCATTCATCATCTTCAAAGCATTTTCTCTTTCAGTGTTTGTCTTCTGCAAACTATTCACAGTTCTGTTTAATACATCATACGACTCTTTTAAATTCTTAACATCAAACAACAACTTCTCTTTCAACTTTTCAAGCTCACAAAATCTGTCATCTTTATCTACACATTGTTTGCAAGGTTCCAAACATGTAAGACAAGGTTTTGTGACTTTAACAATCTTTTCAATCTCCACAACCTTCTCGATTTCAACTATCTTCTCCACTTCAACTATCTTCTCAACAATCTTGATTTCTTTCATTTCTTTTGCAGCTTTTCTCTCTTTGAGTTTCTTCAGTTTATCTGCAAAATAAAATTCAAAACTGTTAGAAGATAAATGAGTTTTTCCAACATTATCTGTTCAATTTCTTCATCATCATCACTGCTTTCTGTTGAACTGTTTTCTGAAGAAACAGATCCTTCATCTTGACTTTTCTCTTCATCAGATAACACTGCTATCCATTCTTTCATCAATTCTGGCTTTTGAACAATTTGAGCAATAAAAGCTTTAATATTGGAATCAGCTGGAATGTACTTGTCCTAGCTAAAACCTTCAGCCACTTTCTCATCATCTTGATCAATAATGCCATAATAAGCTTTCTTATTTGCATCTTCAATCATTTTTCCATGTGCAGTTTGTGAATCCTTTTCTTGATGTGGTTGATTAGTGATTTGTTGATATATAGCCTTTCTATAGTGATCATCTTTTCCAAAAGGATTCTTTCCTCCACTAGTCTCCTGATTTTTGCACTCTCTTTTGAAGTGACCTTTCTCCCTGCATTTAAAATAAGTAACTTTAGATTTATCAAAACCTAAAGCTGAAAGATAAGCATCCAAAAAATCATATCTTCCTGTAATCATTTTGAGCTTTTCAGCTCTTCTCAAGACACTAGCTAAACACCATTTGATGTCCATGAGCTCCAATTCCTCTGCATCGATCTGATCGTAATCTTCCTTGGTTAGCATAGGATTACCAATTTTTCCAACAATCAGTCCTTCATAAGATTCCAAAGCAGTAACCAGTAATGCCATATGATTTTTAACGACTTCCTCAGAAAAATTTTGTCCATTTTGAAGATGCAATGCCACATTGCACTGAATCATATGCCCATTACCAACAGTTGCACTTTGAACACTTGGAGGATTAACATTTGAAAATCAACTAGTGTTGACTGAACTTTGACTGACTGATCCAGATGAATTTCCTACACTAAACGCGGTTTGGATCTTTGGACTTGCTTCAACAGTTTGAATATTTCCTTTATAGTACAGTTTGATGTCTTGTTGATTGCTTGAGCTTTTCATTCTTGCAATCTTCTGCTGTTCAAGATCCTGTGCCTCAAGTTTTCAATAAACTGTCCAATTGACAATCTGCTAAACTCTCCAGAATTCTTTAAGATCATGAGATAAGTACCCCATTCTTTCTGTGGTAAAGCATCAGCTAGCTTTTCAACCCATTCTGCTGGAGTTTTAGTAATTTTCAACTGAGACATGGTACACACAAGATGACAATATCTTTCAATGAGAGTCTTTGTAGTCTCCCCTGGCATACTTGTAAACAACTCAAACTCATTTTTCAGCAATGATGCTTTACTCTTGAGCATTTTTGTACTTCCTTCAAATTTCTTCTTAAGAGCTTCCCAGATCGAAAACACACTCCCATCATGCTGAAGCAAAATAAAGATGTCTTCTTTGACAGCTTGTTGTAGAAGACTGATCATCATTTTCTCTCCTTTATAACTATCTCTCTCTTGGTCTCTGAATTCTGTGTTGGTGCACTACATCTGTCGACTTCGTCTTGTATCAAGTCTTACATTGTATTGTATAGATTAGGCCACGTGTTACGAGAAAAAAGAAAGTGTATAGTGTTTAGTGAACAAGTTTCGCTCATAGTGACTTTAGTCTGAAGGTTTCGCTCATATGGCCATGAGGTTTCGCTTATCTGGTCAAATGAGGTTTCGCTTATGTGATCATGTACGTATAAGCGAAACCTCAACAACTATAAATAGGAGTTCATTTGAGCGAAACTATAACGAATGTCTTGTATTCCATGCCGAAGTGCTGCCTGTGTGAGGAACTGCGTGTAATCGATTATTAATCAATACAATTTGCAGTTTTATTGAAGATTCAGCTGTTTCTACCTACATTTCTTGTAATTCCGCACCTGAAACGTAGTTGAACGCCTCTGAACGACTCAATTGGGTCAGAACACGATCCTACAAGTGGTATCAGAGCTCAGGAGGAGGAGTTCTGCAGAGAATAGCTGGAATTCATCGAGATTTCTTACTTCTACACCTTCTTTCATCATTTCAGAAAGTTTTACCGGTCAGAATTGGATCAAAATTTCACAGACTGTAAAGAATTGGATATAGACAAATCCCTGAGAATTTGGTGTTGAAATTCGTGTTAAAAATGGATTAAAATTGGTTCGAACTAGGTTTCGCTTATACGGATTTTGTGTAGTTCCGCTCATTTGAACATATAGTTTCGCTTCTGTGTCACAAAAATCAAATAGTTTCGCTCCAAAGAACATCAGTAGTTTCGCTCTTTGATACATCAGAGTTTCGCTTATACGGAAAAATTTTAGTTTCGCTTATTTGAACATCAGAGGTTTCGCTCCAAGTACACATCAACAGGTTTCCCTCCAAAGAACATCTAGGGTTTCGCTTTTACAGACAAAATCTTAATTTCGCTTTTGTGGACTATCTGGTTTCGCTTTTGTGTACAAACACCAAGTTTCGTTTGAAAAACGTGTCAAGTCATCATGGATACCGAGTTCTATAACGCGTTCGCAACACCGTCCGGTCCAGCCGCCGTTGTTCAAGCCATGAATATAAAAAACGAGACGGGAACCACCCAAAAACCCCCGAAATTGATGAGTATCGAAGAATATTATGGGTGGAAAGACAGATTCGAGAACTGGGTTCAGGCAAACCATCTTAGGTCGTGGGAATGTATCTTGAAGAAATACGTGTTGCCTCGAACAGAATTGCAGACTACCAAAAATCTATCAGAATTCACGGAGCAGGAACGGGTATGTACAAAGCTGAGAAAATGATGATAAGTCTGCTTCAGCAAGCGATCAAAGAAGACATCTTCATTTTGCTATAGCACGACAAAACTGCAAAGTCAATCTGGGATGCACTTAAAGTCAAATTTGAGGGAAGCGAGAACATGATAAAGAGCAAGAAAGCGCTGCTTAAGAAAGAGTTTGATCTGTTCGGCAGTCTACCGGGTGAAGATACAAAGAAGCTGATTGAGAGATACTGCCACCTTGTGCGATCAATGTCGATGTTAAGTATTGAAAAAGATCGTGAAGAGTGGGTAGACAAGCTAGCTGATGCGTTACCGCAGAAAGAATGGGTAACGTATTTGATGATACTGAAGAATACGGGTGTTTATGATGGGTTAACCTTTCTCAGTTCATCGAAAAGATCAAGAGTCAGGATCTGGAACAGCAGAAGATCGCCAGGATGAACAGTCCGAGTGGTCAACAGGATGTGAAGATGTACTACAAGGGTAGCATTCCAGTTCCAGAATCTGAGAGAAGTCCGAAAATCCAAACTGCATTCAGTGCTGGAGATTCATCAGTAAAAGCTGATTAGGGTTCAAGCAAAATTAGCAGTGGATTCTCATCATTTCCGAGTGTCAATCCTAAAGAGTCAAACACAAGCTTTCAATCTCAAGGCACAAAGACAGGAAATGGTTATGTGATTCAGTGTAACATAGCTCTAAATCTTCCAGAAGGTCAAAGTTTTTCTAAGGAAACTGCGAAAGACCACATGGCTCTACTTGGTTCAGTGTTGTTATCCTATGAAGGATTAGTTGCTGGTCGGATCGGAAATCCTATGCTCACCAAAGAGGATTATGACCAAATAGACGCCGAAGAGATGGAATTAATGTATATCAAATGGTGTCTTGCAAGTGTACTCAGACGTGCTGAAAAGTTCAAGACAATTACTGGGAGAAATAACTTTCTTGATGCACATGTTTCTACTTTAGGTTTTGATAAATCTAAAGTTACTTGTTTTCGATGCAGGGAGAAAGGTCATTTCAAACGGGAATGCAAGAATAGGGAAGCTAGTGGAGCACAGAATCCGTTCGGAAAAGATGACTACTACCGGAAAGCCATTTATCAGCAGGTTGATCAATCACAAGACTCACAGACGGCTCATGGTAGGATGATTGAGGATTCGAAAAGAGCATGTTTAGTGTACTTCAACTGGAGCAACTACATATCTCCTGATAGCAAAGCATGTTTAGTTGATCAAGATGATGAACATTTACCTGAAGGCTTCAGCTGGGACATGTTTGTTGATGAAAAGGGAGAGTTCAAAGCTTCATTGCCAAGATTGTCAGAGAACCAGACATGTTTGCTACATGGATGAAGTCTATTGGTGTGACTGTAGAAAGTGTGGAGGAACAGTCTGTTACGTCTGATGAAAGCTCAGAAAGTGTTGATGAAAGTTCTCAGAGTGCTGATGAGAGTGTACATAATGATGTTACTTTAGAAAAGGAAGTTGTATTTGATCAAACACCGTCTGATTTTGGTGTATCAGATGCTGATTCTGAAAAATCTGTACAGTTTGATCAATCACCAGTTGATAGCAGTAGTGATGATGAGGAAGAGAAACATATCAATATTGCTAAAACTCATCTTTCTCTTAAAAGTTTTCATTTCTATTTTGCAGATCGGATGGAGAAACTGAAGGAGAAACGAGCTGCTAAAGAACAACAACAAATGAAATCTGAAGATGTTGTTCAAAACGAGAGTGTTGAAAGTGTTGATGAGAAGAATGTTGAGAGTGAGCAGGTGAAAGAAGAAGAAAAAGTGATAGAAGTGGTAAAGACAATCGAGATTGAGAAGATTGTTGAAGTTGAAAAGCATTGCAAAAAGTGTTTGGAAGCTTGCAAGGGATGTGCAGCAAAAGACGAGATAATTGCTGAATTTGTGAAGAAGAAAGAGCAGTTGCTATTCAACCTCAATTACGTGAAAGAATCTTATGATGTGTTGAACAAAACAGTAACTGGTCTACAAAAGACAAATTCAGAAAGAGAACAAGCACTAACGATGATGAATGCTGTAATGATGACAAAGCAGAAAGCTATCAACTTCTACATCGAAGAGAGTGCTAAGTGGAAGCAAGAGTTGGAGACAGAAAAAATCGAAAATGAGAGAATTAGACGTTTGTTACAAAGTTATTCTAGCTCTAATTATCTCATTAACCGTATTTACCCAACTGTTGCAGGTATGGAAGCTTTTCAAGACGAGAAGCTGAAGAAAAAGAAAGATAGTGGTAAGAAACCGACTGTTAGCTATAACAAGTGTCCGCCTCCGATTTGGGAAGGGTATTCTCCTAGAAAACCAAACGAGGAGCAACTTGAAAAAGCAGTCAATATAAAGCTAAAAACCGACACAACTGATGAATTACCAGAAAACATTGACGTCACGTTTACCTCGTCTGACACTGATCATGAGTCTGAGTTAATCAAAAAGGTGGTCGATCAGGTGTTGGATACTGATGAGGATGAGTCAAAGTCTGAGTCTGGAAGGTCAAATTCGTCAGTCAACAGTCCAAAATCGTCAGTTAAACGGTCTTACAGTAAAGAGTTTTTATTATCAAAGGCAAATTTGGATGATGAAACATTTGAAGTAGCATACACTTTAAATGATTCGGACAAATTATATTCTGACAAAGAATTTCCAATAAGAAGTGTTCGTTTTGACTTGATCAAAAAGGTTTTCAAAATGACAGAAATTAACATTTTTGAAATAAAAGATTTAAATCTTACTGGAAAATCTAAAAAGTACACTTCAAGAGTTCAACAACGTCTAAACAAGAAAAAAGGTTAAAATTCTGATTTGGGTTCTCAAAAGAAACCAAATCAAAATCGTAGCTACAAAAAGAAAGGACTTGGTTTTAATCCACCAGAAAATTATAAAAATATAAAAAATTCTAAAACAAAAACAGAATTTGTGTCAGGTGGAAGTTCAGAAGAGGAACAGAAGAAACCGTTCTGGAGACAGTCAAACCAGGAGTTTCTTGCTGTAAAGAAGAAGAATGGAACTGAAGCGTCATATCCAAAAGAAACTCGTACCTGTTACAGATGCAATGAAGTTGGTCATATTGCATGGAACTGTCAGAAAAATGCCAAAACAAAACAGGGAGTTTCTTAGAAGTTGAAAGAAAAGGTTGTTTATGTTGAACCACCAACCGAAAAACTTAAAGTTTTTGAAAACTCAACTTATGAGGTCGGTGAGTGTTCTAAAAAGAATATTATCAAACAAAAAGCTGAAAACAACCAAGTGTGGGTTGTTAAAAAGGTTAGTGAGAAAGTCGGCGATGAATCTGGTTCCACAAAGCCAGAAGAGCCACAAAGTGAGGAGAAAATTTCAGTGAATGATGAGGAATTTCCATCACTGAAGTTTGAAGAGGTTAAAAAGAAAGTTGGTAAAATTGAAATCTCGAATCAGTTTTACAAAGAGAAAAATGAATTTGATGTCGAGAAAACATTTAATGGAAGTGTAAAGAAAATCTTTGGGAAAATGTTGAATGGGAAAGCAAAGGGGGTTAAAGATTTTTACGCTACTAAAAAGGCAACTTACAACCCTACTGCTCAAGAATTGAAAGCCATCAAGTCTGAGAAGACTTGGATGGAAGTCTGTTTCCCATAATAGTCTTAGGACTATGCCGGAGATCCCAAGTTTATATCGTGGATCAGGAATCGGCATCATTCATGTTTTTGATAAGTTTGTATGAAAGTTTGTTGAAAATGTTTGAATGTTTACAGGATAAAGGACTACGCCGGAGCTTCCAGGTTGGTAAGTGCGAAGCAGGAATCGGCATCCTGATTGGTAAATGTAGACGTAACATTCCTACAGTGGGTAATTGTTCACATATACCTACAAGTGGTACAGAAGTTGCTTGAATGCAAAATGGTAAATCAGGGACATTAAGTTGTACTTGATTTACTAACATAATAACTGACAAAATGATGAACCATATCCCTGTAATTTACAAGTGGTAAACCTTCAAAAGGTTAACACAAATTCATTTTCCGGAAAAATCATTTTGATTAAAACAAACTTAAGTGTTTTGAGATCTAAATGGTTTGTGAAAGGGGGAGTTCTGATTGTTTAAGCCTAGTGGATGGCGAATTGATGCAATCCGATGTCAGTTGTCAAGTTTTTGTACAGTTTGTTTTGTTTTCAAGTGGGTCAAGAGCTTAGTTAAGTTTTCAAAATTTTTTTAATGTGTTTGCATTTTAGGGGGAGTAGAGAATTTCAGAAAATCCAAAAACATTAGAAAATTTGAAAAATACAAAAACATGATAAAATTCAAAAACGAGTTTTGTTGTGAAAAGAGGAAATGACAGTACATCAGTGGACTGTCATAGCATGCTAAAGAAATGAAAATCAAAATGTGATAAACAATCTTACTATGGATGTGTCAGTAGGTTTTCGCACATTTAGTAAACTGTAACGAGATATAAACCTAAAATTAAACTTGCTTATTCTGTGGGTTAACAACTGCTTGGATATATAGGTAACCCCTGAAATCTTGTTTGAAAGGTCCCTTATTCTGAAATACTAGGTCTTTATGCTCAGTGATATCTGGGGTATTATCCCGGGACTTCTGCTGTATGGAAGTACTGACCTAGTCCCCGGATAATGCTTTCCACAAATGCTTGAAACATAGCATCGCCCTCAGCAAGCTGATGAAACAATAAAATTGATAGTCGCTGCTGTTGTAATCAAAAGATCCTCTAAAGGGGACACACCGAAAAGTCGAAGCCGTCATCTCTTTGCGTATACGGACGTATCGACCTGAGCTCTCACGGCCCTCACATCTAACCCCTGAACAGATATCATTTGTGGTATACTCACCTGTAAGACTGAATATTGGGATCTGGATACGGGAGTATATTCAAGTGATGGGACACACAGATAAGTTCAAGTGCTTAAGACATTAATATTGTATCTCGGATCAGTTGAACTTTGTGTGAAAATTTAAATGGATAAATATACTGACAATCTAGGTGAATTGTTTAGAACTTAAAATGAAATCAAGCTTAATGGTGTTAGTGACAAGTCTCATAAACTGATATGATCCTCTTATACAAACTCACAAAAATATTGTCTGTAAATATTTCATTTCTGCATCTTGTTGTTTCTGCAATTGGTGTCAGTCTTAGTTTTTACAAACGGTGTCTGTTACTTTCTTTCAGAAAATCCAAAAAGATTTTGTGTGTGTTTTAGCATAAACTTTTGAAAAAGTCAAAAAGATTTTCGACAACTGATGTTGGAAAGCTGATTTTCAAAATTCCAAGTGCTAAACATGATGGCATTGTTGTGAGGGGGAGTGTGTCTTAATTGTCAAAATATGTTTTTAAATCAACAAGTGGTTCATCATGTGTTTGTGATCTGAGAGAAAGTAGTTATTGGTGCAGATAGTTAGTTTTGAGGGGAGTCAGTGTTGGTGCCTTCAAATTGTTAAATTTAGGAAATTTATTTCTGGATTTAGAATGTGCAGGTTTAGCCAAGTTTCGATCCTGGAAATTGAAGTCTCTGTAGTTTGAGCCAGGTTTCGATCTTGGAACATAAAGAGCCAGACAATGATCCTGTATCAAATGTTGCTGAAGAATAAAGGAATGCCAGCAAACCGAGAGGGGGAGTCTGAAGATAGAGAGAGAGAGAGAATCCCAGAGACTGATCAAGATTGAAGATGTGATGACACAGCATTGGCGTGACTCGATGGACGACTCCGTCAACATCTGAGGGGGAGTCTGTTGGTGCACTACATCTGTCGACTTCGTCTTGTATCGAGTCTTACATTGTATTGTATAGATTAGGGCACGTGTTACGAGAAAAAAGAAAGTGTATAGTGTTTAGTGAACTAGTTTCGCTCATAGTGACTTTAGTCTGAAGGTTTCGCTCATATGGCCATGAGGTTTCGCTTATCTGGTCAAATGAGGTTTCGCTTATGATCATGTACGTATAAGCGAAACCTCAACAACTATAAATAGGAGTTCATTCGAGCGAAACTATAACGAATGTCTTGTATTCCATGCCGAAGTGCTGCCGGTGTGAAGAACTGCGTGTAATCGATTATTAATAATTAGCAGTTTTATTGAAGATTCAGCTGTTTCTACCTACATTTCTTGTAATTCCGCACCTGAAACGTTGTTGAACGCCTCTGAACGACTCAATTGGGTCAGAACACGATTCTACATTCTGAAATGATTTTATCAACTCTCAAAGCAGACAGTGGTCTAACATACTTTGTTTCAATACTTTCCCAAGCTCTCAAATGGTTTGCCTGAAACCAATTCTCAAAACGATTCTTGCATCCATGGTACTCCTCAATTCCCATAAGTTTCGGGGGTTTTTGCAAAGTTCCGGTTTCGTTTTCTAAGTTCATGTTTTGAGCAATGGCAGACGGAGTAGTCGAAGATGTAGCAAACGCGTTATAGAACTCTTCTTCCATGATTCGGTAAAAGTCTCTTTTCAAGCGGAATACCCTGTTCAAGCGGAATCAAACTTTCAAACAAAATCCTTTTTCAAGCGGAATACCCTCTTGAAGCGAAATCACCAGTTTGAAGCGGAATCAACACACTTTGGAGCGGAATCACTTATTTCGCTTGAACTTTCAAGCGGAATATCAATTTTGAAGCGGAATCAGACTGTTTCAATCGGAATCACTGATTTCGCTTGAAAATCTCAAGCGGAATAGCAACTTTGAAGCGAAATCAGAAAGTGCACGTTCAAGCGGAATAACCTTTTTAGTCCATTTTTACCACTTTTAATCCGGATTTTGTTCTGAAACTCTCAAGGTTTTGTTAAAACACAATTTTACACAATATGTGAGAAAATGAGCCAATTTTAACCATGAAAAGTTGTTAATTTTGAAAAGAAGGTGTAGAAAACAGAAATTTTAAGCTGAATCGGGAAGAACTCCTCCTCCTGAGCTCTGATACTACTTGTAGGATCGGTTCTAGACCCAAACGAGTCGTTCAGAGGAGATCTTGATCTGTTTCAGAGGCGGAAACTAAGTATAATTTGCCTTGTATATTGATAAAATTCAGTTTACAATCAGACGGCACTTCGGCAGCACTTCGGTACCGGAAACATGAACAGTTACATATGATTTCGCTTGAATCCCTATTTATAGACTTGAGATTCCGCTTGAAAGTGACATGGTGCATTTCAAGCGGAATTAGCTAATGTTGATTTCGCTTGAAACAGACACTTGTCATTTCAAGCGGAATCAGCTTCAAACACTCCTAAACCCTATTTTCTCGTACAATGTGCCTTGTTCTAACAATCTAGTACAAGACTCGATACAAGACGAAGTCGACAGATGTATGCACCAACAGAAACTATTCTCGGGTATCAAAACACTTTGTTTTGAAACCAAATCAGTTTTCTAACTTAGTTAAACATGTTTTAACATGTTTAACTCGTCACTTCTAGTTTAGTGCTTATTTAGGGTCGTAAGTAAAGCAGTCTCGACAACCGCTTAGATTTTCGAACCTGACCCGTTTGGTCGATCATTAGGATCCGACCAAACATATTTTGTGACCATAGTTGTATAGGGAATAACCTTCCGAGGTTATACCTTCTGGTCACTTAGTTTAATTAGTTGTATGATAGGTAGTTTATATGCCTTACGGAAATGACCAAAATGCCCTATTGGCGCATAATTTCAAATTAAGCATATGTAACCAAAATTTTGACACTTAAACTGATTATGCAACATAATTAAACATGTTTAGGCATATAACACTTGTCATAGGACTAGTCAGGCCCTCCGAACGCGCATTTGCGCAAATGACGCGTTAAAGTAGCGTAAACTACCTTAATGGGTCATAAGCACTTAGGATAGGTTTCAAATCAGAATGCAGGCTTTGTTAAACCATATCATATGAGTTCCAACACTCATTTGGTTTACAAGACCTCCTTCTACTCGATCTCCCGATTTAGGTGTCGATTTATTAACATAGTGATCCGATACTAGGTGCCACTTGATTCCTTGATTTCCCGAGCTTTGTTAGGTCACTTAATCAGGGATACTTGCAATCTCAAGTGAGTACATAGTCCCCTCTTTTACTACTTTCATTTTTTTTGGTGTGATTCATACGTGCTAAACGCTTTTCATGTTTTCAAAACAATGCTATGGTTTATATAAAACACAATGATTTCAATAATGTGAACGAACTTGTTGGGGCGTTGTTCGAAAGACATCCGAATGACATTCATTAACTATGATCAAGCCGACCAGTAGTATGTTATGGTACCATAGGATCCGACAAATCTCATTATCGAACTATCCCTTTGGTGGGTAATGTGGGTAACGACAGAAACTGTTTTCTGATTAACAAATCATGTGTTGGTTTGTAAATCTTGTTAAAGAGGTCTTTCAGGGCCTAGTTAAAGATACCCCATGGGTGGTATACGAGTCAGACAGGTTTAAATGCATTCTTTAAAGAACGACCAAAAGTTGTATTTCACAATTATAACACGGACAATTTGAACGATTGGAACGATTGGTTTATGGTAAGTGATAAGGTAACGAGGCGTGTGTAATGTGATAAAAGCATGGTTGATAGGCCTGTGACAACCCGGACTTTCAAGTTAGTGTCCTTTTGTTCGTAACCTTAACTTCTCATTACTTCTCTTCAACGCTTCCTTTGGTATTAAACTTGTTAAACATTTTATTTTATGTTAAACATATACAAAACTGGATTGGTTCGGCCTTGTTGCCACTAGTTAAACACACGCACAAAACATCCAATTACAAATGTGATTTATGTGCAGCCCAAGTAAGGGTATGGATATTGGGCCGGTCACCCTAGGACCTTGTACGCATGCACCCTAAGCCCAACTTAGGGGATTTATATTCATGTACGTATACCTTAGTTTAGTTGTTTCGGTATCTTTTAAACTTTATAGCAAAACCCTAGCAATAAGTGGTGAACGGCAACAAGGAGAGCATCTCGCTGATTCCCTTCCTTGCATGATTGATCCTCTAGATCGTCTAAACTCGTTGTCGGGTTAGTGTCTATTCAACTATCTTATATGTATGCATGTGCTAGTGTATGGTTGTTGTGAGAATGCGATTTAATATATGGCCGATAAGGGGTTGTTCTTATTAATCCTACTCAGTCGATTCCGTCTATGTGGATGATAATGATTGCCTAATGATGTTAAGGCTTGAAACTACATTATTTTGATATGTTTATAATGTGTAATTAAGGATGTTAGGTGATGTTATAATCTTTGGTTCGATGTAGGTAACCTAGGGGTAGGTATCAACTAATTAAGCATATTGCTCTACATGTAAACTATCACCGGTTTCATGATAATTGTGATGAGATGATGACCAATCTGATGTGCCATGCATATGGAATTGATGTAAGTGATTAATGTTATATTATGGTCCAATTGAAAGCAAGTTGATAGTAATCAATTGTCAGCCATTATGTAAGAGAGGTCCACTTAAAATTCCTTGACTATTGAGCTCCATGTGAAGTCTTGATCTAATCAAATAAAGATGTCATTGATAATCGTGTTGAGTATTATATAATGTTATGGTAGTTGGTGAATTTCATTGGAAATCGGATTGGACTAAATAGATATTGAACAATGATGAGGATGTCAACTGCTTGCATATCGATTAGGTTTCTTGTTATATTCATATTATTAAATGCAATATTCGTTCCAATTGTAACCAAGTTTCATGGTATATCATAATTATATGTATCATAATTATATGTTTCACATGTGGGTTCACTAAAAATGGCGGCCCAATAGGAATTAAGCAAACAGTCCCAAACAAATATAATTTTGAACTCACACTTGGATAATGGGCCGGTTACATTGGTTTGGGTTATTTAAATCTGGTTGGGACATGTGTTGCTAACCGGGCTGTGAAGAAAGTAAAAATAAAAATAAAGGATCTATTCAACTTCATACTGGGCCGCATGTTAAGAATGAAGTGCATGATATAAGCATAACAAGTTTGGGTCGAGAACTCCAGATCAGCCGCATAACCAGAGTGGGCTGTTGGGCTATTTGGGCGGGGCCACATCCTTGTGGGCCTGATTGGGATGCGCCGCAACGAGTAATGCCGGTATGGGCTTTGATGTGTATGTGGGTACTATACGTATGTGTGTGTTATGTTTTGGGTCGTTGCTAGTCTAATTGGTAAATTAGAATTGGCATTTGAGCTATGTTATAGATAGATTCGGTGATCTAGTATAACTGTAATGTGAGGGCCGAAGCTTTAGTGGGTCGTACGTGCTAAGTGATTACGTGATGTTACTGGATTAATTGCTACGACTTGAACTAAATGGGTGTTACTTGAATATTAGAAATGTGCGATGTGTGATTAAGTAATATGTGAGTCAATCATATGCAAGGCATGTATTATGTATGCACATGAAACTAATTGCTATCTGTACCCATGTTAGGACGTGTTCTATCACTGTTAAACAAGTAAACTAATCTTACCGAGCAAAACTAAGGTGAGTTCATCTCTCTTGAGCATGCGTCCCGGTGGTTTAGGACAGTCAGTGGGTATCCTGGGAAGGGATAACTCTTTTGGGTAGAAACGGGAATGTTGGATAATATACTCTTCCTATCACCTTTAAAGTCCCTCCGTGTTGTTTGGTTACCGGGGAGGTAACATGGTATTAGTTAGTAGCGCTACTTAGGTTTGGCAACCTCACCCCGTTCCTGGGAGGACGGGTGTTGAACTAATGACCTAGTCATGACCAATGCTTTGATAGGAGCATTGGAGAATGGGCAAAATAATCAGAAGCCGTCTTGTATTGGGGTATTATCAACATTTTTTTCAACATTACTTTCGGATTTAAATTCAATGGATCAACTAAACACTTGGTAATCAACGTTTTCTTAAAACTATGAACTCACCAGCGTTGTCTGATACACTTGTTGCATGCTCGCAGGTTGTTAGATTATATGGATTGGAACTTGCTGTCTGAAGTAGCTGGAGTGGTCATGGGTCGTGCTGATTGGATACGAATGATGGGTTTATTGGTTACGTACATTTAATTTGAAACAGTTAAACTATGGTTTCTTTTATTTGCTTTCGCTGAACATGTTGGTTTTCATTTAAACTTATTGACGGTACTTTTCAGTAATAATTGATGATTTTATTTAACAACTTATGATTGGTTCAATATGATTAGTGGCTCGTTATTGGTTTGTCACACGCATAATAGGGTTTCCCATGGGTGGTATTTTGGGGGTGTGACAGTTTGGCATCAGAGCCAGGTTATAGTGAACTTGGTTTTAAAAACGTTTTTATAAAACCAGACTATAACCGAACAGTACCGAAATCGACCATGACACTCAGCTCCAGACTGCAAGGTTCGTTTCTCATTTACTATTGCATAGTATATCTAGTGTACACTTATGTATAACATTACACGTGAATGCACACTTGGCACAACAGTATGAACCCTTATGTTACCAACCCCTGTTATGTGAGTTGTTAATGTGACACTACCGTTCGACTATTGTGATTTTGATCATGTAAAACCTTTCGTTGATATTTGAATGTGGGGAACCTTTTAGCGCAAGTTAATAGGCACTGAGGTAAGCATGCAAATCGCCTTATTATTATGGGTGCACACATAATAATAACGTGAGGTGCATGTGAGTCCCAGTGAGGCTTAACGAGTGTGAAAAGGGTTCCTCTCGGCTAATTGGTGTTATGTTAGAACTCAGTAGTCTATAGAGGTCATAGATATACTTGACTCCTACTTGAACTTGCATTTTAAATTCTTCCTCTTCTTGTATAGAAACATGAGCGGACGAGGCCATGGACGTGGCCACATTGCTATGACGCAGGCCGAATTGACCAACTTGATCAACACTCGGGTGGCTGAAGCCCTAGCGGCTTACCGGGCTAGTACGATATGTGCCAATTACTTTCTATCCTTGTATCGTATACTCAAATCTTACCTGTGCGTTGTACGTTCTTACGTTTAGGTCAACCTGCGAATCAAAACAATCCACCTGCTCCAACTTCTTCTACGTACAAGATGTTCATGGATTGTAAGCCACAGACCTTCAGTGGGACTGAAGGGGCCGTAGGACTCCTGCGATGGTTCGAGAAGGCAGAATCGGTATTTGCAATGTGTAACTGTCCTACTGGGGACATAGTGAAGTATGCTACGGGCACACTCGAGGATGGTGCCCTGACGTGGTGGAATTCCCAGGTTCAGATGTTGGGTCTTGAGATGGCGAATGCTACTACTTGGGATGATTTCAAGGAGTTGATGAGGGAGGAGTATTGTCCTCGTGATGAGGTTCAGAAACTGGAGAACGAGTACTACAATCTGAAAATGGAGGGATCTGAGATTGAAGCATTCACTAGGAGGTCTAATGATTTAGCAACTTTGTGCCCTAACATGTCTCGACCCCCACATCGGCGAATTGAGTTGTATCTCAAGGGCTTAGCACCAGCTGTTAAGGGGTACGTTACTGCTGCAAACCTAGACAATCTGCCCCGTATCGTTCATTTGGCACATAAGATTACTGACCAAGAGGTCGAACGTGGCAACTTGCCGCCACGTGTTTCTGCTACTACCTCAACTGCTACAGCTGCCACACCTGCTAGTGATCACAAGCAAAAATGGAACGATACTGACAAAACAACCAGTGCTAGCCAATCTCAGAAAAGGGCAGACAACAGCTTCCGCCGTAGTTTCAGCCAGTCGTCTTCTGTGAACCAGAATCAGAGCAACAATTCAAATCAGGGTTCTTACGCGGGAAAGCTACCAAAGTGTGATAAGTGTATGCTTCACCATCGTGGGCAATGCACCCGGGTATGTCATAGGTGCAACAAGGTGGGTCATATGGCCAAAGATTGTAGGGTCTGGCTCCCAAAGCAGCCGCAGCAGCAGCCACAGCAACAGGAGAGGCAACAGCCTCAACAGAATCGGGAAAATCAAAAGGGGTGCTTTCAGTGTGGTGATGAGGGTCATTTTAAGAGGGATTGCCCTCAGCTTAATCAGAATGCTGGCAACAACAACAATACTGGGAATAACAACAATCGGAACCATGGTGGGAACGGGGCAAGTGGAAGAGTATTTACTATTGGCGCTGGGGAAGCACGCAATGAAGGCTAATGCTGAGACCGGTACGTCTTCTTTGAACGATCTTTTTGCTTCTGTTTTATTCGACTTTGGTGCCGATTTGAGTTTTGTGTCTTTGGAGTTCAGTCGTCAGTTAGGATTGACTCCCACCCCTCTTGTAAAATAAGCATGTAGTAGAATTAGCTTATAGTAAAGCGATAGAAGTTTCTCATGTTCTTTTTGGTTGCAAACTTGATCCCATGGGTCAAGTGTTCGACATGACCTACTTTCTGATACTCTTGTAAGTTCTGACGTGGTCGTTGACATGGATTTGTTTATCCATGCATCAAGCGGAAATCCTCTGTAAAGAGGAAATAATGCGTATCCCTCTCCCCAGTGGGGAATTCTTATCAGATCAAGATTATCGTAGTGGTGCCATTGTTGGCATCGTCTCAATCATGAAAGCCCAGAAGTGTCTACAAAAGGGCTACCCTGCTATACTAGCTCTTGTCACCGATTCGCAACCTTAAGAAAGGAAGATCGAGTACCTTCCAGTTATTTATGAATTTTCTGACGTGTCTTCTGAAGAGTTACCTGGTTTACTTCCATATCGTTAGGTGGAATTTCAGATTGACCCTATGCAAATCCTGAATTCCTTCTGGCATACAGCAATCCCTTGGCTTCGCTGGACACTATCGCAGATTCATCGTGGGATTTTCGAAGATTGCGTAACTTCAACCTCCTTAGCACAGCGGGGAGCTGTGAATTCATGGGAAATAAAACAGGGGAACGTTTCTTCAGCTTTTGAAACTCAACCCTGCAACGCACTGAGCATCACTTCTATCCGAGGGTACTGATGATCTAGTGGTATACTATGATGGTTGGAATCAGAGTCCCAGTTACGCATCGATGCAACATGAGAAAGAGATGGCTCACGTGGTGGACTTACAGGAAAAACTGCACGAGTCACGACCTACGAGGGAAGCCGTAGTCTTTGAATTTAAGTTGAAGGCATTACTTGGACGGTACCAAATACACTACCTACAGCGATCACAAGGGCCTCCCGTATACCCTTGTTTCGAAGGAGGTAAACATGTAAGAACATCGCTGGATGGAGCTATTGGACGAATACGATCGTGAAACCTGGACGTACACGAGCTTTGCAGCCTGCTATCGACTCTAACATACCTGATCCGACCCGCCTTGCCCAAACTGAAGAACTGAAGGAAGAGAGCTCCCAAGATTAACCTATGCGGGGCATGAGGAAGCAACCTTTGGCAGGTCGGACGATATTTGCTACTTCATGGAACGAATGGGGATCTCACTATACATCAACATTAGGGAACTGATGCAGGCGAAGCACACGAATCTTGATATCCTAATCATCTGAGTTTTGATAGGACGTAATGAAACCCGAAGACCATGTACGAATGATCGGGCCTGGAGGCCCACAAAGCAACGCATGAAAACGATGTTTGACTTGTGGGAAGGTCAGGGTGGGATATTAGCAACCAGAAACACATATATGGAACTTACCACTCGAAACGGAACCATTATCACCTGGATGATCATTGATGGACTCAAGTTACCAGCACACTTTCATGCAATCAAGAAAACTGACGAGTCTTCACAGCTATGAATACTCCTCGGAGAGGGGGGGTTTTAGGTACAAGGTGCCAACCCCTGTTACCTCTGAATTTGATCGATGCATGAATTATGTCAGGCAATACACAACACCCTTGGCTCACCCTGGGAGGGTGTGGGATGCTTGGGAAGCATGGCGAGCTTAACTGACGTCATGATGGACCGTTCAACAGTCTGGGAGGAATCGGTAGCGTAACCTACCAACTTGAGTTACCCGACGAATCAGGTAACGTACGCGATGTCAATTATGTTTCGGATCTAAGGCAGTGGTTGTCTCATGAAACACCTACGATACCTTTACTGGAGGAATTTATCGAGCACATGGACCAGGAAGTCAAGGGTCGTTAACTTAGTCGAATTCCAATCATGAGTGTTCGTTGGAACTCAAGATGTGGACCGGAGTTCACGTGGGAGCATGAAGATCGGATGAAGTTTAAGTATCCTCAACTTTTTTTTTCCTGATGACAAGTCTAAATCTGGTAAAGCTGGTGAATTTCGGGACGAAATTCCTCTTCAAGTTGGGGATGATGTGGCACCTTGGCACCTGAGAAAAATCCGCAGCAGTCTTGATTTATCACTTCACTTCACTGTGCTTACTTGTCAAATTTCGTGACGAAATTTCTTTCAACTTGGGATGATGTGACAACCCAGACTTTCAAGTCAGTGTCCTTTTGTTCGTAACCTTAACTTCTCATTACTTCTCTTCAACGCTTCCTTTGGTATTAAACTTGTTAAACATTTTATTTTATGTTAAACATAAACAAAACTGGATTGGTTCGGCCTTGTTGCCACTATTTAAACACACGCACAAGACATCCAATTACAAATGTGATTTATGTGCAGCCCAAGTAAGGGTATGGATATTGGGCCGGTCACCCTAGGACCTTGTACGCATGCACCCTAAGCCCAACTTAGGGGATTTATATTCATGTACGTATACCTTAGTTTAGTTGTTTCTGTATCTTATAAACTTTATAGCAAAACCCTAGCAAAAAGTGGTGAACGACAACAAGGAGAGCATCTCGCTGATTCCCTTACTTGCATGATTGATCCTCTAGATCGTCTAAACTCGTTGTCGGGTTAGTGTCTATTCAACTATCTTATATGTATGCATGTGCTAGCGTATGGTTGTTGTGAGAATGCGATTTAATATATGGCCGATAAGGGTTGTTCCTATTAATCCTACTCAGTCGATTCCGTCTATGTGGATGATAATGATTGCATAATGATGTTAAGGCTTGAAACTACATGATTTTGGTATGTTTTTAACGTGCAATTAAGGATGTTAGGTGATGTTATAATCTTTGGTTCGATGTAGGTAACCTAGGGGTAGGTATCAACTAATTAAGCATATTGCTCTACATGTAAGCTATTACCTGTTTCATGATAATTGTGATGAGATGATGACCGATCTGATGTGCCATGCATATGGAATTGATGTAAGTGATTAATGTTATATTATGGTCCAATTGAAAGCAAGTTGATAGTAATCAATTGTCACCCATTATGTAAGAGAGGTCCACTTAAAATTCCTTGACTATTGAGCTCCATGTGAAGTCTTGATCTAATCAAATAAAGATGTCATTGATAATCATGTTGAGTATTATATAATGTTATGGTAGTTGGTGAATTTCATTGGAAATCGGATTGCACTAAATAGATAGTGAACAATGATGAGGATGTCAACTGCTTGCATATCGATTAGGTTTCTTGTTATATTCATATTATTAAATGCAATATTCGTTCCAGTTGTAACCAAGTTTCATGGTATATCATAATTATATGTATCATAATTATATGTTTCACATGTGGGTTCACTAAAAATGGTGACCCAATAGGAATTAAGCAAACAGTCCCAAACAAATATAATTTAGAACTCACACTTGGATAATGGGCCGGTTACATTGGTTTGGGTTATTTAAATCTGGTTGGGACATGTGTTGCTAACCGGGCTGTGAAGAAAATAAAAATAAAAATAAAGGATCCATTCAACTTCATACTGGGCCGCATGTTAAGAATGAAGTGCATGATATAAGCATAACAAGTTTGGGTCGAGAACTCCAGATCAGCCGCATAACCAGAGTGGGCTGTTGGGCTATTTGGGCCGGGCCACATCCTTGTGGGCCTGATTGGGATGCGCCGCAACGAGTAATGCCGGTATGGGCTTTGATGTGTATGTGGGTACTATACGTATGTGTGTGTTATGTTTTGGGCCGTTACTAGTCTATTTGGTAAATTAGAATTGGTATTTGAGCTATGTTATAGATAGATTCGGTGATCTAGTATAACTGTAATGTGTGGGCCGAAGCTTTAGTGGGCCGTACGTGCTAAGTGATTACGTGATGTTACTGGATTAATTGCTACGACTTGAACTAAATGGGTGTTACTTGAATATTAGAAATGTGCGATGTGTGATTAAGTAATATGTGAGTCAATCATATGCAAGGCATGTATTATGTATGCACATGAAACTAATTGCTATCTGTACCCATGTTAGGACGTGTTCTATCACTGTTAAACAAGTAAACTAATCTTACCGAGCAAAACTAAGGTGAGTTCATCTCTCTTGAGCATGCGTCCCGGTGGTTTGGGACAGTCAGTGGGTATCCCGGGGAGGGATAAGTCTTTTGGGTAGAAACGGGAATGTTGGATAATATACTCTTCCTATCACCTTTAAAGTCCCTCCGTGTTGTTTGGTTACCGGGGAGGTAACATGGTATTAGTTAGTAGCGCTACTTAGGTTTGGCAACCTCACCCCGTTCCTGGGAGGACGGGTGTTGAACTAATGACCTAGTCATGACCAATGCTTTGATAGGAGCATTGGAGAATGGGCAAAATAATCAGAAGCCGTCTTGTATTGGGGTATTATCAACATTGTTTTCAACATTACTTTCGGATTTAAATTCAATGGATTAACTAAACACTTGGTAATCAACGTTTTCTTAAAACTATGAACTCACCAGCGTTGTCTGATACACTTGTTGCATGCTCGCAGGTTGTTAGATTATATGGATTGGAACTTGCTGTCTGAAGTAGCTAGAGTGGTCATGGGTCGTGCTGATTGGATACGAATGATGGGTTTATTGGTTACGTACATTTAATTTGAAACAGTTAAACTATGATTTCTTTTATTTGCTTCCGCTGAACATGTTGGTTTTCATTTAAACTTATTGACGGTACTTTTCAGTAATAATTGATGATTTTATTTAACAACTTATGATTGGTTCAATATGATTAGTGGCTCGTTATTGGTTTGTCACACGCATAATAGGGTTTCCCATGGGTGGTATTTTGGGGGTGTGACAAGGCCGCTGGTACTTCCTATATACAAGTGCTTTTATCACATTACATGTCGTGGTGTTATCTATATCACTTGGATGAATGTTTTCAAAACGATGTCACACTACGAGGTTTACTTAAAGATATAAACCATACAATGTTTACTTTCAAAGACGATTTACTACTTGGTTTTACAAAGACAAATGTTTTCAGTCAAGATTCATGGCTGCAATGGTTTTGGTTTATTTAGATCATCTTGTAAAGATGATAAAACATATTGCAATATCAAACATTTTTTGATTTTAAGTTACATATTCGACAACTCACGTAGTTGGACGAGGTATTGCAATATGGATTCAAATCCATGAATTTGACATACAAAACCTATGTACTCACCGGCATTTTTATGCTGACTGTTTTCACATATGTTTTAGGTTCTTTGATGTGATGATTGTTGATTACTTGCTTCACATAGGATGGACGCGGGCTTTAGTGACTTAAAACTTGAAAGACAATTGTTGTAATTATTTGATTTATATCAAAACAATGAGTCAATTAACGAAATAAAACAAAACTTCAATTATTATGTGTTGTGAAACTATGATTTTGTTACGACACTCCCCGACGTTTCCGCCGCGGTTTGTTGTATTACGCGGTCGGGGTGTGACATTTTATATAATAAGTTATAATATTTTAAAAATTATGGTTTTACTTGGTGACATGTCTCATTATAACGCAACAATAGCGACACGGTTAACAACTTGCTACGCGCATTCAAACATCAATGCACTTCGCAAGATGTTTTGATACTTTGTGACATAAATCATTCCTTCGGTGACAAAATTTGATGGTTTCAATATAACAACACAGTTGCAATGTGTTTTAACACGTCACAAAATTAGTTCTACAACATCATTAAGTAGCGGCATAAGTAGTAGCAATTTGAAGATTTCAAGACACAAAATGAGGCATCTATTGACAACCAAGAACGTCATGCATAAGGCCGACAAACAAAAGACTTGTGAGCGTTGTATTGTGCGCCCATGTTCGTGGACGTTTGTGGCTCTGGAGTAACCTAATTATCTCTCTCTATTTGTCTACCTTTAGTGGTTTCCACTTTTTAGTAACTTTTCCAATAAAAAGATAAGCTATATATATATAGAGAGAGAGAAAGTATAACGTACTTCACGCCTTAACGTACATTAACGTACTTCACGAAATATATAACATGCGTAATTATTTTTTTGACCAAAATAACGTGCGTGATTTTGGATCCCATGCGTGATTATGTGGTCCCATGCGTGATTATGTGGTCCCGTGCGTGATTATATGTTTCATGCGTGATTATACCCCTGATCTAACGGTTACCATTGTCTCCTACGTGAAGTATGTAAGCCGTGAAGTATGTTATAATTATACTTTTATAAGATGATAAAAATTTGATTATAACGTACTATTCTCAACCAAAGAATATAGTCCTTACAAACAGAACTATAGAAGGCATATCACATCCACCTTTGAATATCTATCACATTCCAATGCTTTACAAAAAGAGGCAAATGTTTGTCCTTTCAAAGGAGTTGTTTTTCACTTCATGACTTTATGTCACGTTTGATTTTTCAAATAATTGTGTCTAAAAGCATTTCTTTTATGCAAGTTGGATATTTTTCAAAAAGGACTTGTGATAGAATTATGAAGGGGTTGCTACCATGAAAAATAACCGAGTTTTCTAAAAAAAATAAAACAATATGCGCCAAATAACCGAGTTTTCTAAAAAAAAATAAAACAATATGCAAGAAATAATTGGAGGTGATTACGAAGGGGTTGCTATCATGGAAAGTGTTTGTATCAATCAGCATAATTGTATATCAACTAGTTGGATGCCTCGCCCACGTTGCGAGACTCTAAGCCAAATATTTCTTAGTTTCATAATATGTACACATGTATTTTAGTTACTTGTACATACTACTTATAACACGATCTCAACAAAAAATACATTGAGTCAACCAATTAAACCAAAACACTACCATAGTTTTGCTAAAAGGAAAAGAAAGTAAAGCGATGACAAGCCTATAATTTTGAGTTGGGGGGCAAAATAGTAATTTTTCAGAAACAATGATCGAGTGTTAGATACCTGCTTAACACAAAAGTTAAATTGAATCAACCAAGTAAAATAAAAACTACTATAGTTTTGCCAAAAAAACCTAAAACGATGACAAGAATACAAATTTGAACTAAGGGCAAAATCGTAATTTTTAGCTGTGGACAAAGCATAATTTTGTTTTGAACAGAGGGCAAAAACGTAATTTTGAACTCAGAGCAAAATCGTAATTTTTGAAAAGGGGGTAAAACCATATTTTTGTACTGATAGCAAATTCGTAATTTTTTGAGATAGGAAAAAAAACTAAAACGATGGCAAAACTAAAAACTTTAAATGGGGCAAATTCGTAATTTTTTAAATGAGGGCAAAATCATAATTTTAAACTGGGTGCAAATTCGTAATTTTAAGCTTGGGGGCAAAACTTTAATTTTATTTTGAACAGAGGCAAAAGCATAATTTTGAAATGAAGGCAAAATCGTAATTTTTGGCTGGGGGCAAAAACAAAATTTTATTTTGAACTACAAAATTTTATTTTGAACTGAGGACAAAATCGTAATTTTGAACACATGGAGAAATCATAATTTTTTAAAAGGAGGCAAAATCATATTTTTTTTAACTAAGGGCAAATCATAATTTTAAGCTAGGGGAAAAACATAATTTTATTTTGAACTGGGGCAAGATCGTAATTTTAAACTGGGGATAAAAGCGTAAATTGGTTAGACCAACGGATATACGTACATCAAAATCACTAAACCACGTATACTATTGATGATCCTCAATTATAGTTATATATTAAGCATAAAAAAAAATTGGGGCAGCCGCCCTTTTTAACAAATAGGGTGGCAGAACTATTGCCTCCTATCTGTTTTGTATATGTAGGATAATTATTTTTCGTCTTATGAATTTACCTCGAGATAGTTGGTAAACGGGCAATAAGCTGCGCCGCTACCTTTTTTTGAATAGCAAAATTAAGTCTTTTAAAAACTACGTCAATTAAAAGAAGATCATATCAATAGATTTGTCAAGCGGAAAAGAAGACATTTTCATGAAACAAAGATACCCATCGAGCTAAAGCTACATCGAAGTTGTTGTCCTTGACATAAAGAGGGACGTCGACCCACCAAAGCCGTCCACTTCAACAATAGCAACAATACGGAAAGCCAAGTTTATATGTAATATGTGATAAAATTTATCATATCCATTGGTTGTGATTGTCTGATTGAGTTTTGGATATATAATGGATTACAGGATAAAGAGATTTATGTGGAATAGCAAACTAATCTAAACACTTTTTTACACTAAACAAAGTTTTTTCTGGATGTGAAATAGTATCCTTTATCTTGAACTTTTAGGCTTATCTTCAAATATACCTTTCAAGTGAATAGGGGGTGGACCAATACGAAGCTTGTCGTCGAAATGTTCAAACATAGGACACGGAAGGGTTTTAGTGAAGATGTAATCCCTGAGTAATCTCCGCCTAGGCCGAGTACTTTCCGAGTACTCTCAAATCCGACTAGGGAGCGCCTAGCGACTTTTGAGGCCATAGTTAATATCAATGTCTTTAGCCCGTCTATGAGAAACGAGATATTGGGTTATCTACTAGCAAGGCGTCAAGTTCTCGAAGAAGATGGGTGATCCAAACAATCTTAGCACCACCAAAGGCTCCGCCTAATGGATCGGAAATGAGTTGTAGTACAGTAGGGGTATGTAAGAACTAACTTGCTTGATAGAGATTTAGAATAGTGACTATCATATACTATAGGGCCCCAACAAGTGATCGATACAAGGTGTGATCAGGAAAAAGCAAACCAACATTGTTGCCAAGGGAGTAACCGCAGGTTTGAAATCGAGTAACTTTGCTCGAGTGAGAATGTCATGGGTGAACTCAACTTGACTTACAAATAGACCATTTTCAGTGTAAGCCAACTGATTAATAGTATATATAGCAACAAAATATTACATTATAGCGACAGCTATATGGGGATACAATAGATATCTACCCATAGATCACAATTAATTAAAGCTTGATCATTTAAGTTATTTTCATATTTAAATAAGATGGTAATTAATTTGTATCCTTTGGAAAGTTGACAAGAAGAAAAAAATACTTGGTTTTGGTAAAGGATAAGTAACCGATAAATGCCATAATCTATTTGCAAATAAAATGTCAAAAACGACATGATCTAATCGACTACGCCAAAGCTACAGTAGGAAGCAAGACACTGTAATGTGGAGGGAGCTACAAACACATGTGGACCATGTTTGACAATATAAAGTCCTATTCACATTGCATCTTGCCATGATTTAATCATGAACAATAAAGACATGCTAAAAAATAAAACATTAAAAGAGTGATACGAAATTAGCTTGCTTATAGAAAAAAAAAGGGTTCTATACGAGATGTCCTTAGAAATTGTAGATTTACCGATACGAGAAATGTGTAAAACATTATCATTGCCAAAAGTAATTTGTTCTCAAGGGATTCTATTGGCACACCGGGATATCTATCTGCACACTTAATTTGACAATTCAATACGGATCGTATAGAACTATACGATCCGTATTGGATAAAGTTAAGACATGGCAAACTGACAGGGTGCAGTGGATGTCTGGCGGCTGGCTTATACGCATCGTATAGGCCTATACGATGCGTATTAAGGCCTGATTTTTTGAGGTTTGAATTTTGGTGTGTTGTGTTTGGTTTTTGGTGTTTTGAGTTTGGTTATTGGTGTTTAGAGTTTGGTTATTGGTGTTTATTGTTGGTTATTTTTGTTTTAATGAGATTTAACATCTTAATTTTTTTAATCGTTACTTATCGTATTATAGTGTCTCGTGGCGTATCGTATCACATTTTTAACTTTTTAATATTTCATCCAATGACGTGTCATATGATATCGTATCATCCTTGTACCGTATCGTAGTTGTATAAACAACCTTTTACTAATACGCATCGTATAGGCCTATACGATGCGTATTAGTTCGGCACGTGAAGACAATATCAGCCTTTGACTGACCTTGAAAATTGAATTTACCCAAATACGCATCGTATAAGCCTATACGATGCGTATTGATGGTGTCGATTTAATTTTGAAAAGTCTGCCAATAATACAACCCTTACTTTAACCGGAAGTGACGTCATGTGAACATTAGAAACATACCAATATGAGAGCCATCATTCACATGACATTTGACATGAAAGACTTGAGTCAAGTTTACATGTCGGGAAGGGCAATAGCAAATAGTTTTTTTTTTTTAAAGGTGTGGATTAATCGTTAATGTCGGGAGGTCTAGCATACATTGTCTTAACCAAGTCTGCGCTAGAGAGCCCCCTCGCACAATAGATCCCCAATTTAAAACCCCCAAGGAGAAACCACTATCATCCAGACTCGAACCTGAGACCTGTAGGGGAAAACTCACTCGAACCCACCATAGGTCTGTGACCACCACTAGAGCACTAGTGATGGTTAATAGCAAATAGTTAAGTCACAAAAAGTCTTGAACATTCAGCCATATTCTTACACACATGAAATACATTTGAAGTTCCCTTAATGACATAAAGATTCTACACATGTGCCCCGGAATAATGGATGTAAGCAACCCCGAAAGCACAACATACTTGACAAGAGGATGTGAGGTCGAGGATCTCGGCATTTGCTTCTTTTTAGAGAGAAGCAATATAAAGATCCTTTGATATGCTTCATTTTTGTAGTAGTTCGATCCATTTTCCATTAGTGGTTTTGATGATGGTTCAATCGTCCATCGACTTAGCTTAGGAGATTTTGATAAGAGAGAGGGGGAATAACATGATTTCGTCATAAAAGATAATGAAATGGACAAGGTAATAGTGTTTGGGATTTGTATATATAATGAATTAAATGCTAAGAATATATACATCGAATACCAACTAATAACAAACTAATATAAAGTTCTAAACACTCTTACACTAAACAAAACTTATTTTATTAATCTGAATCATCGTTATTTATCTTTACACTGACCTTTAGGGTTATCTTTTTAATAATATACACCAAATGATGTACATTTCATTTTAAATTAGTTCTTGTTAACACCGTGGGGTGTGGGGCGGAGGAAGCCAAGCAACGCCGGTTCAACCACACCGGGCCAGCGTGGGTTGCGACGTTTCTCGCTGACGTGGCTATGAAGCCTGGCGTGGGGCGGGAGGGGGGGGGATGACGTGGATGGCTGGGACTGGTTGGACATATTTGACCCAAAAAAAGCCACGTCACCCTACACCCAAAAAAAAGCCACGTCCAGCCAAGCCACACCATGTGAAGCCCACCTCTCTTACATGTTAACCTAAACCCCCAACCTAAGCCCCCATACCCATAGTCTAAAGATAGAGATCTACCGTTCTAATCAACATTACATCATGTGACTTGTTGCAATAGTGACCAATGTTGGTGTAGATAAGGATAGTGACGGTGGTGCTACAAAGAATGATTATGTTTGATGAGTCAAAAGTATACAATGGTGAATTATTTTGTCAATGAGTTAAAAGCATAAAATAGTGACTAAAATATGTACTTCAAAACCCGGCCAATCATGATAACTTGTATGAAAGAATCTAAAAAGCAAGAGATGGGAACAAATGATGGTAAAGGGCACAACACCCACTAGATGAGTGAAGAAAAAAATAAAATAATCAAATCTTTTTTTTTCTTTTAAACTACAAATTTCTTTTTATTCCTGTCGTCCGGACTTGAACCTAAGATTTCCTTCTTCCAAAGTGTTTAAAGTTTTTATTTTTTTTTATTTTTTTATTTTTTTTATTTTTTTTTTTTGTGTGTCAAGAGACCACCACCCCATTGATAAATAATCAAATCGTCATCCAACAAATGTATACTTACTTGTAATCATATTGAAGGGGTATGGTCCTAAAAAGCCGCGCAGACCTTCTCCGGGTCGCGCGTGGAACCATACTCCTTAATCAACAAGATGCTCAATTCCAACCTCGCGCGGGTTAGTTCAGTAAGGACTGACCTCGCGCGAGGTCTAAACAAGAAAGAGCATTGATTTCGACACTTAGCATTCTGGATGAGTCTCCAACACCTATAATCTTGCGCGGGCCAATAACGTGCTTAGCAAAGGTCGCGCAAGATCTATAGCGCATAACCACTTCAGAAGGTACGAAGGTACAAGTGGCAGATGAAAAAAGCCAATCCGCATCCTCCAGGCTCTGCTCAATCGTGCTCCACGATCATCTGACGTGGAGGAGACAAAAAGTACGTAAGGACATCTACGTGGCACCAATCACAGGGCAGAGACACATGCCCCACGATCTCCACTTACCTGCTGAGGGCAGAGGGACAACGAGGCCGACAACAGTGACACATGGCTCCAATCATGGTGCGTCAGCACCGGAAAACTACTAGAAGTCACTAACGGTCGACACCAGTGAGACAAGGAGCATATCCGCTACGTTGTCGCCTTCCGGCCCAAGGCCCATCAGCCCACATCCTCTACACCTCTCCGGCTATAAGTAGAGACCTTAGTTCACAGGTTGATTTCTTCTATTCCCTCTACTCTCACTCTTAATACTTAATTATCTCCTCAAAGCAGTCGCTTATTCTCACGCCGGAGTCTGGTTAAGAGGGAAACCCCCATATTCCACTCTTAACGAGCTAACGGTGTTCTATTTTGCAGGATTAGCCGATCATTATGGAGCTCAGAAACCCAAAGAAGATTAACCCTTATGATAGAAACATAAACCAAACTAATCCACACCAAAATTAGTTCCGTGTTTCTTCATTGGCGCCCACCGGTTTTTTGCAAATCACTATCATCTTCTTTTTCTGAGTTGTCTTAACTTGTTTTTCCTTCGATCATGGCTGGTCAAGGAATCGTTCCTGATTTTGGCTTTGGAACAAAGTCTAACGCAGTGTTGGGGGAGGACAATCAAAACGTCCAAGTCCAACATGTATAAGAAATCGGTGAAATCGACGTAACCAACACCGGGGGACCCCGCGCGAGCATCACTTGCATCACCCAGACGGTAACCCCGGGAAACAATGGTGCTGGACCCTCAAATCCAGCTCAACCTCAGAACATTTCGGCGCTATTAGGGCTACCTGAAGGCGAAACTCCAGCCTCTTGGTACGCCAAACAAATTGCAACCATCAATGTCGCGTATCAATCTTTGAGCGCACAACAAGCAGTCTTACAAGCGGAGCCATCTTTGGTTACACCCACTGGTCCGAGTCAGGGGGCGTGCCATGTTAGGATCTGAGTTTGGATTGATTGTGATTTGTGTTTGAATTAAGATGGATTTATGAATGAGTTGTGCAGCGGAAATTAAATGGAAGCAAACTTTTCACAGTCAAACAAAAGAAATGCTTTCAATCATACATTTTCAACACATAATCAAATGATTAAATTTATTTTAAACTCTGATTACAATGCATGTATGATTCGAAAACTCCCCCTCAGCCCGAGCTCAGTATTTGTTCGTGCACGAAGAAGATGGTGAAAGAGCTAAACATAACAGTACAGAGCACTGTTCTATTTATAGGCACTAGCAAACTACTGAGCATCAAAGCTGACGTCACCATGAAAGTGACATCTAACCTCCTAACAAACTCTTAACAACTGACCTATACAAACACTGCTATACTAACTACTGATGTTACAGTTCATTACATAGAGTAAACATAAACAGCTGCTGCATCCTTCCACTGCTGTGAACCCAGCAGTACTTGTCATGATCAGCAGTGCCTGAAACAAGGCAGTAGATTGAGCAGCAGAGCTTTAGTTCTTCAAAAGTCTTTGACTTGATCAGCAGTTGTAGGTCAGCAGTTTGCATGATCAGCAGATAGGAGGTCAGCAGATGTTGAAACCACTTTCAAGGGGAGAGATTTGCATGCATAACATCTGCTTATTCTGGATCCTCTGCTCTGATCCAGTTTTGGCTTTTATTATCTGTTCCCTTGGCAGGGTTCAATCCCAACAATCTCCCCCTGGAACAAATAATGCCAAAACTCTCCATTATTAAAAGATCTTTATTGCCTCATTAGCAGTTCCCTTATTTGCCCTTTGAGTTGTAATTAAAAGGTTAAGGCATCTGTATCATCATCATCATCCCTGCTAAGTGGAAGATCAAGGAGATCCTACAAATCTTCAAGACTCAGGCCAAGAGCTTGTTCCCTTGTTAGTTTCTTCACTTCGCCACTAGACTTGAACATTGTCAGTACGTGGGTCTGTTTGTCAGTTTTCCACTTTAGTACTTTTGAGCCTGGTGGGTTTCTTGGGAGATTTTTATTTGATGAGGTATTTGGTGACGCTGGCCTATTCATGACTTGCTGAGCAGTGCTTGCAGATTGTTCCAGTTCAGATTTTTCTTTCATCATTAACATAATGCCCTCTTTTACAAGGTCATTTCCAGCAATTAGATCTTGAACTGTTTCAGCACTCAACTGGTTTTGACTCCTTCTTTTGTAGATGGCAGCACCAGCAGGAGCAGTGGTTCTTTTGACTTGCAGATTTGGTGGTCGTTTTGAGACCTCTGCTTTGGAGTAGTCAGGTTTTTGTGGAGCTGTTGGATCTTTCTTCCTAAGTTCCTCCAACCTTTTATAGGTGGCCCTGACCCTAGCTTCTCCCCACTTTGACACAAAATTCCTTGACCCATAATCAGCTGTGATAAGCTCCTCTTTCATTCTCTTCAACTCTAATGTTGTTTCAGCTTTAAACTGTTTGAATTTTTCAGGAGGAGTCTGCTGGACATTATCTTTGATCATCTCTTGGATCCTGGCTGCTTCATTTTCAAGCTTAGGAATGGTCCAGTTTTGTACATGTGTTTCTCCCCCTTGTATTTCTTGTAGGTCATGATATTTTCAATGTAGTCTTTTCTCAGGGTCTCATCTGCCCTTTCTGAAATTTTTTGACTAACATTTTTGGCAAATTGTTCCATTGATCTGACCTGTGTGAGAAGAAACTGATAGTTTTGCTGAAATTCCCTATCAAATTTCCCTTGTTTATTTTTGTTAGCAATATCCTTTGCTAGCTTGGCTTTGATTTCTAAATATTCTTCAATGTTGTTTGGCCTAGGATATCCTTTAACTGAAGGCAAGCTCCTTTTGGCAGGGTTATCCTCATAGTAGAAAGATTTGATTTCATCTCTAACTGCTATGAGTTCTAAAGGAAACACAACACCTGCAGGAGGTAATAGCTTTTGAATTTGAGTTGAAGAGAGAGGAATGGGTTTTGAAATTGTGACAAGTGCTTGGGATTTTGTAGATGTTGGTGGTGGTGATGGAGAATCATCATCTGGTATGATAATCCTTCTCCTTTTAATTTTAGGAGAGGCAGATGATGTTTTGGGTGGAACAGTAGAGGTGATTTGAGTGGCAATGGTTTATGACTGACTAACAGTTGTTGAAACAACTGGTGTCTCAACCACTGTTGTCATTACAACAGATGTTTTAACATCTGCTGTCTTCTGCTTTATGGCAGGAAGTAATGGTGGAGATGTTGTTTTTGGTGGTGATAAGGCAGTGGTAGTGGTGTGTGTTGAAGTGGTGTGTGTTGAAGTGCGAGCAGTTGTTGATACAACAGAGGTTTCAGCAACTGTTTGGGTGGAGGTTTGATGTTGGTGGCTTTTGGATGGTGGTTTTGAAATATGCTTAGGAAGACTGGATGGTGTGGATTTGGGTTTCCTTACTTTTCTAGTAAGATTTCTTTTTGGAACAGGATTTTGATCATCCTTTTCACCAGAACAACCCTGCGCATTCAGCTTCATGAAAGCTCTCTTCTCCTCATTCCACCTTGACAAATCCTTTGCCGCTCTATCCCTTTTTACACTTATGACACCATCATCTAGTGCATTCTGGGTAACATCAACCTTCTTGCTACCGTCTGGCAAGGGAATGTTTCTAAGCATTGCATCCTTTTTTGGATCAAGATATACCCCATTATCAATCCCTTTCTTTATCCACTCCTTAATTTTCTCCCCCTTTTTGGCATTATCTGAGGGGATTTCATCAATAAACAGAACTGTGGGAGGAGCAGTGCCAGTGGTTGCCAACAGATGTGTTTTTAGAGCCTTGATGTCTGCTTGTGTGGTTTTGAAACTAGACTCCATTGCTTCTCTGAGCTCTTGAACATGTTTTTCATGCTGCTGCTCAGCCATCTGTTGTTGTTGTTGGAGAAATGGTTGAAAAAGATTCCAGAGCTTATTTGTAACATCTGCTGGTGGTAGAGCAGGTGCTTGAGGTGGTAGAGCAGGTGCTTGAGGTGGAACAGCAGTGGATGGTACCATTTGAAGTGTTAACAACTGTTGCAGCATTTCTTTGATTTCTACAACAGATGTATCCAGTTTTTCAACTCTTTCCGTTAATTCATGGTACTTTAAACCATCACCCAATTTAATGGGATCATCTGATTTCCCACTATTAGTGGTTTTATCAGAGGTTGAGGTAGGGAGTGTACTCCAAACATCAACAACTGATGCCCCTTTTTCTTGGTACTGGGGTCTTCTTCCTTCAACACTTGATAATCTTTTGATGGAACCAGTGGTTAAAACAAACTTACTAGCAGATAACAGAGGTGTTATGGAAGGAATTGCCTCCAAGGAAGTCTTATTAATGTAACCACTGTCCAAGCGTAAACCTGTAGGTTCAACACTTGTAGTGGCTGCTTCACTTGGATTACCACCAAGAGTTACTTGTAACTCACGGGGTGTAACCTCCTCAGGTTGTGTTGGTGGGTTAGCAATGATTGATGCATCAGGCCCAGTCTGTTGTTGAGTTATATTCTCATGAACAAGTGATTCAGAAGGACTGGTTTGTGCCAGGTTCAGATCAATTGCATCCAACAGTAGTTTGGTATTTGGTGGAATTGGGGATGTGAATGTAGGTTTAGAAAGCGAAATTGCCCCGGGCATTGGGCTGTGGATGATGGAAACGAGTGCTTCCAGAGCATCATGATGTGGTGACCCTATTTGTACAACCTGTTCTTTTTGTGAAGAGACAAGAGGAGTTTCAGGTAAGGTTTGAGATATTTTTACCAACTGCTATGAGGAAGTAGCAGCAGTGGTTTCTTGTGACTTTAGTATTGTCACAGGCAGTTGCTCTGGTATCTCATCCTCCAGAGTTGCCTTTTTGGTAGGTTTTGGGGGTTTTTGATTTTTCTTTTTCTGTGGCTTTTTGGTGATTTTAGGTGTGGGTTTCAAGGCAGTTGTTTTGCTACCTTGATCACCTTGAGCAGTGGGCTCAGCAGCAGATGCCTGAGGAGCAGTGTTTGCTGCTAAAGTCTGCTCAGGCACCTCTGCTTGTGTTTTGCAAGGTGTTGACATTCTCGTAAAAGTTTCAGCAGTTAAGCTGTGCATTTGTAAAGATTCACCTTGGTTTATTATAGCAATATCATCCTTACTGAATTTTTTCTCAAAATAATAACTTAAAAATCTTGGAAACAGTAAGAATGATTTTGTTTCAACATTTTTAACCAAATCATTGAAAATTACCTTGGAATAGTTAAAATTTTCTTCTTGTAAAATAGCATATCCCAAGTTTTGAATCTTCATTGGTATTTCATTAAAAGAAGTGGTTTTATTTGAAACACACATGAGGAGGGTATGGAATAAAAATCTTGTTGCAGGAGGGAAGAAACCTTTTTGTAAGGTATCGCTCTTCATCATTGGGTCTGCATACCCTCTCTCAATGAAGTCAATTTTTAACTCGTTTCTAGGGAAAGAATCTTTACCTTCCTGATCATCGAGCTGAAAGACTTCTGATATGGATTGAGGTGTTATTTGAACTGCCTTTTTCTGTAGAGTAGAGTGAATGGCTATGACATCTTCACCTTGTTTGTCAAGGGTACAATTTTTCTAAAACTCTCTCTGGGTTTGCAGGTAGATGGGAGC
Organism: Helianthus annuus; assembly: GCF_002127325.2. NCBI lineage: Eukaryota > Viridiplantae > Streptophyta > Magnoliopsida > Asterales > Asteraceae > Helianthus > Helianthus annuus. The sequence continues at coordinate 133,888,244 of NC_035449.2, read as the reverse complement.
ATCTGCTGTAAGCAAAGTTTTGTACTTTGACGTAGTGAGCATGTCGAGGATGGAATCAAATGTATCGATGGTGCCGGGTTTCGTGAGAAGACCCAGAAGATTATGAGACAGTTTGTGTGGGATTTCTGTGGAGGTAGCCTTTTGAGAGGCCCCTTTGGAAGATTTTGCGGACGATTTCGATTTTGTCATTTTGAAGATGAGAATCGAAGATGAGTTTGTGAAGAAATTTGATGGAATGGGATGAAAACTGCTTTGAGAAGAGAATTTTTAAGAATTCAATTCGACAGTGAAACCCTGTTTGGGGTTTGAAAGGGGGGTTTTATAGAGGAAAAGTGAATGCTGACGTGGCAGCGGTTACAAAAGGTCTGATCACTATATATTGTCCGCATGCCATCCCCTGGAGAAATGAAGGACAGTACTTTTGAACAGTACTTTTTGTGAAAACAACTAGTGAAGACAGTAGTTGTAACGGTAATGGAGAGCAGTGGATGATTTTCACTATCAGTGGATACAACACTGATTTTGAACATCAGTGCTTATCAGAGGAAAATGAGAACAGGGGATGACTTTCAGCAGTGGACAGACTTTTGAAGTTGAGCAGACTTTTGAACCCATCAGTGGTTATGGCAGGCCTTTAGGATTTTTAATGAAAAATTCATTTTTAGCTATTTTTAAGGATGGATTTTTGATTTTCTGAAAACATTTTAATGCTTTTATTCATAAAACAACAGGATTTTGCCTGTTATTCCATGTTTAGCATGCCAATCCTAGAGATCAAGCTTTCAAAGGTGGATGTGTCTAATGCTTTGGTTAGCACATCTGCCAGCTGATCCTTAGTTGGAACATGATGCAGAGCAATCAAACCTTTTTCATAGCAATCCCTCACAAAGTGATGTCTGATGTCGATGTGTTTGGTGGTTGAGTGGGAAACTGGATTTTTGATGATATTTTCTACTGCCTGGCTGTCCAACATGAGTGGTGTCTTCAAGGCAGTGATACCAAAATCCAGTAACTGATTTTAAAGCCAGAGCAGTTGGGCTATACAGCTTGCAGCAGCTATATATTCTGCCTCAGCAGTGGATGTGGAAACAACTGCTTGCTTTTTTGCTTTGCCAAGACACTAAGCAATTGCTTAGGAATTGGCACCCTCCTGAAGTGGACTTCCTTGTTTTATCACATCCAGCAAAGTCCCTATCTAAGAAGCCTGAAAGCTCAATTTTACCATCAGCTGGATACCAGATACCAAGTGTGGGAGCACCTTTGAGGTATCTGAATATCCTTTTTACAGCAATAAGGTTTGACTTTCTAGGGGCTGATTGGGATCTTGCACAGACACATGTTGCAAACATGATATCTGGTCTAGATGCAGTTAGGTACAATAAAGACCCAATCATGCTTCTATATAAGGTCTGATCAACCAAATCATCCTTTTCATAACACATGACCAGTTTATTGGTTGCAATGGGTGTACTGCATGGCTTACAATCATCCATATCAAATTTCTTTAAAAGTTCTTTGGCATATTTGCCTTGATGGATGAAGGTGCCATTTTGCAGCTGCTTTACTTGGAGACCAAGAAAGCACTGGAGTTCACCCATTGCAATCATTTCAAACTCAGCTGTCATGAGTTGCCTGAACTCTTCACACATTTTATTACATGTGCTTCCAAAAATGATGTCATCCACATAAATTTGGACAATCATCAAATCCTTCCCTCTCCATTTTAAAAACAATGTTTTATCAATCCTGCCTCTGGTGAAACCAATGGAAAGTAAACAGGTGGACAGAGTTTCATACCAGGCCCTTGGTGCTTGCTTCAAGCCATACAAAGCTTTATTCAGCTTGTAGACATGATCTGGATTAAATGGATCCTCAAAACCTGGGGGTTGACAAACATAAACCTCCTCTTGAATCATACCATAGAGGAATGCACATTTGATATCCATTTGATACACCTTGATGTTGTGGTTGACAGCAAAGGCCAGAAAGAGTCTGATAGCTTCAAGTCTTGCTATAGGGGCAAATGTTTCATCATAGTCAATGCCCTCTTCTTGTCTGAAACCTTGAACCACAAGCCTGGCTTTATTCTTGACAACAATACCCCTTTCATCAGTTTTATTTTTGAAGACCCATTTTGTGCCAATAGGACTCACACCCTCTGGCAATGGAACAAGCTCCCATACTTGTTGTCTTCTAAACTGTTGGAGCTCCTCTTGCATGGCTTCTACCCAGTTGTTGTCTTTCAGTGCCTCTTGGTACTTGACTGGCTGATGGAGTGATAGAAAACCTGCAAAAAGACAAATGTTTTGGGATTGCCTTCTTGTGAGCACCCCTTCATTGATGTTGCCAATGATTTGATCTGGTGGATGAGATTTCAAGAAGATGAGCTCTCCTTGGTATGGAACAATGGAATTGAGTGATGAGGGCTGCAGATGTGTATCATCTGAGCTAACCACTGCCGGTGACTTTGATGACCCAAAAGTGGCTTCAAAAGGTGGTGGTATAGGAGGTAAAGGAGTGGACACATGCTGACTGTGATCCACTGTTTGAGGACTTTTTTCAGCAGTGTTTGATGAGGTGGAAGCAGTGGTTAAAAGGCTACTTTGGTCAACAACTATTGAGGTAGCAGTGGTTGAGCTTTGACAGCTGTTTTGGACATCTGCTGCTCTTCCCATTGTAGCAGACTTTTGTTGAGGAATGATGATCTCATACCCATAGTCTGGTGATGAATCCTCTGATGGACCTGCACTGTTAGTCTTGACAGCAGTATTTTCAAAAGTGAATTTTTCAAGATCAAACAATTCTGCAAGATTTGCAGGGATTTTCATTGATGAAAGTTCATTGAACTTTACATTCAAAGTCTCTTCCACTGCTTTGGTCCGTGTGTTGAACACTTTGTAGGCCTTAGCAGTGGTTGAGTATCCCAGGTGGTATCCCATATCAATTTTGGCTGCAAACTTTGAGATAGAATCTTTTAAGTTTAAAATGAAATATGGGCAACCAAAAACCTTGAAATATGAGATTAATGGCTTTATGCAGAATTTCATAAGCAGTCTTTTTGTGCCTAGGGTTGATTAAAACTCTGTTTTGGACACAGCAAGCAGTATTTACAGCCTCTGCCCAAAAAGTTAATGGCAAACCTGAATCTGCAAGCATGGTTCTGGCAGCCTCAATCAATGTTCTGTTCTTCCTTTCAACAACCCCATTTTGCTCTGGTGTTCTAGGGATGCTGTACTGCCTTACAATCCCTTTCTTCACACAGAAGGCATCCAACTCCTTATTTTTGAATTCTGTGCCATTGTCACTCCTGAAGACTTTCACTAGAAGGTCAAATTGCTTTTCAACCTGTGTCACAAAGTCTTGCAAAATGCCTGCAGTCTCATCTTTTGAGTGTAAAAAGAAGGTCCATGTAAACCTAGAGAAGTCATCAACAATAACCAAACAATATCTCTTCTTTTTGAGACTCATGACTTGCACTGGGCCAAACAAATCCATGTGCAGCATTCGCAAACAGTGGGTTGTTTTGGACTCTTCAATGGGCTTGAAAGAGCTTTTATGCTGTTTTCCTTTTAAACAGGAAACACAATGCTCAGGACATGAAAACACTTTTTGTGGTAAGCCTCTCACTAAGCCATTTTTTGAAATTTCATTGATTGTCTTGAGATTTGTGTGCCCCAGTCTTTTGTGCCATAGCTCTGTCTCTTTGTTAGAGACAACTGAGAACAGACAGGCATCAGCTCTGGGACACTCTCTTGACAAATCAACAACATAAACATTTCCACTTCTTTGAGCAACAAGTTTTGTTTTTCCTTATTTTATTATTGCTTCAATCCTTTCAACCATTTCTGGTCCAACAATCTTACAACACTCCTTTGTGAAGAATGTCCCATACCCCTTGTCACTCATTTGGGAGACACTCAGGAGGTTGAATTTCAGATTGTCTATTAGATTGACATTTTCAAATTTTATATTTCCAGACTGAACTGTATCAGACCCCAGAACTTTCCCTTTACTATTATTCCCAAAGGATATAACCCCCTCCATGGATTTTGAAATCTTTGAGTAGGGCTTTACATCCTGTCATGTGCCTGGAGCCTCCACTGTCTACATACCAAAGACTATCTAAGCATGCAGAAGCTCCCTGCACATGAAGTAAAAGGATTAGTTCATTAAGGTTTCCAAAGCCAATAAGGCTTTGGATGGAGTCTCAACAGTGTCTGGGCTGATGACATATGCATGGACAATGGTTAGCTCAGGGGTTTGAACATTTTTGGGAATGTTTTTCTCTAACCACTGTTGGGGGTCTTGGCCAATCATCTGTTGATAACCAAAAGGATACCTGTTCACTTTGGGTTTAGAGGGCTTTTTGTAAGTCTCATAAATATGTGGGATCCTATGGTATGATGGTTGTCCCTTACCTCTCTTGAATTGATTGGCAGGGGGTGCATCAGTCACCTGAACATCTCTTTGAACAGATGTTTGGTTCAGCTGTTTTGTGACAGCTGTTTGGACTGGCACAAACAGTGGTTGTTTCTTTGTGAATTTGACAGATGATGTTGATGGACTCAAAGATGTTTTTGCAGTGTACTCATTCTTTTTTATGTTAAAGTTCTTGAGATACACACATTCTTGAGTTTTGTGATATCTTTACCACAGATGGTGCAGCTTTCAGCAGGTACAATGATGCTTGTTTTGTTTATATCATATGCTTTTAGATGAAAACCGTCTTTTGTTAGATGATTCTTCTTTTCACAGAATTCACAAAACAAGTTTTTGATCTTTTCTCTTTTCTTCCTTTTCTCATATTCCTTTGCAACATAGTTTTGAACCACTGTTGGAATATCTTTGATAGGAATGACCTTTGCTTTTGGAGCTTTTACACCATCAGTGGTTGTGAAATCCATTGGTTTGAAATTTTCCAGGATATCACACTCATCAGACCATGTGGGTTTAAATTGGTATTTCTCAATTTCCTCAAAAGTTGAGGATCCCACAGGTCTTTCCAGAGTAATTTTGTTACCAAGTTTGTCAGTTATTTTAACCTCTTGGCCATCTTTGTTGGTTGGAATTATCTCAGTTGAACCAGCTTGTTTTCCAGCAGTGTTTTCAAGATCATCATATTTTCTATGTCCAATACCAAACTTAACATTGCTTTCAAGCTGTTTTGCAAGCATAACCTCATACCCTTTACAAGACTCCACCCATCTTTCACAGGTGATCTGGGTAGACTCCAACTCCTTTTTGCAAACTTGGTATTTTTCTACCATAGTTTGGAGTTGAGTTTTGGTTATGCTCTGCTCCTCTTTTAAACTGCTGATTTCTTTATCTTTTTCAACCAATTTGTTTCTAAGTTCTTTTAATGACTTTTCAAATTTGACTTCATCAGACAAGACTTTATCCCTAAGGTTTTCATTTACCTCTTTGATGTTAGCAAATGCAATAATACATTTGTCTGAACACAGTTTTTCAAGAACTTGAGGGGTTACCTTAGCAGCAGCCATCATGGCATAGTCACATTGATGATCACCTTCTTCATCAGCTCTAACTTGTTCCTCACTAGCTTTCTTCTTTTCTTCTTCCTTTTTGTCTTCTTTGGACCAGGGGTCAGACAGTGGTTCAAGCAGGGTTTCTGAATTTTCTTCCAGCAGTAGTTCACCAGCAACTGCAGTAACCACTGCTTCAGCAACTTAATCCACTGTTTCAGCACTTAGCTGTTCACCTTCAGTTTCAACCCCTTCTGGTATTGACTCTAATGCCATCAAACAAAATTCATCATCAAAAGTATCATTAGTAGCATAGAGAGCAAAATTTTCATCACCAAGTTCATCAGGCATGTTGCTCCAATCAACAAAGCCTTGTGTGAAAAAGCTTTGCTGATCTGGTTGTGTCACTGTTGGAGCAGCTTGTTGAGGTGCAACAGGTTGCACTTATGCCTGAGGAACTGGGGTCTGAACTTACTGAATTTGTGGAACAGTGGTTTGAACAAAATGCACGGGCACGGGGTTGCAGCATAACGAGCAGTGTTAACATGTGCTGCAGGGGCATATTGGGTATAGTGTACAGTGTTTTGTTGTTGTGGTCTAGGGTTTGAGCCAGGGTGAGTGATTATGGGACCAGTGGTTTGACTCCTACATTCCCTAGCAAAATGACCTAGCCTATTACACTTGTAACACTTGATTTTTGACTTATCCAACCCCACCCTTAAATTCCCATGAAGCCCTGGGAATTTTCTCCCTGTTCTTTTGTAGAATTTGCTTGTTCTAACACTAAGCAAAGCCAATTGATGCAAAATGTCCATCTCTTCTAAGTCAGTGGGATCAAAATGTTGCAAATCATTTAGTTCAAAGCATAAGTTATCTGACATCTGGTTTTCAGTATTTGCAGTGAAAGCATAATTTGCAGAGTGAGAATCAAAGTTGTTAAAATTACCACCAGCAGTTATGTCAATAAAATGATCATAACTCTGATCCTTACTACTGCTACTAGATTCTTCCTGACCAAATAGAGCTGTCCTGCCAAATGAATAGTCATCAGCAACTTTTCCAGACTCTTGCAACCTCCTTTTCTGGTTTAACTCCCTTTCATAGGTCAGGAGTCTACCATGGAGTTGGGTCAGGGTCAGATCTTTGAACTCAGCTGAACTCCTGGTGACAAAAGCAATTGTGTCCCATTTTTCGGGCAACGGTCTAAGGAACCTGCTATTTTGAGTTGCATTTGGAAATGTAACTTTAACAAGCCTTAGTTCACTGATGAGACAACTGAAACGTTCAAATTGTTGGGTTAGTGACCCCCTTTGATGTGACAAAATGTTTCATACAGCTGATTCAGAATTTCCCTGTTGTTTTCAGTAACCTCTTCCGTTCCCCCAAATTGTTCCTTCAATGCATCCCATAATTCTTTGGCACTGTTACAATGTAACAGCCCAGCATAGATTTCATTGGGTAGTGAAGAAGCTATGATGCTAAATGCTTTGGCATCAAGTTCGAACTTCTGAAAATCAGATTCACTATAATTTTCAGTTGGTTTAGGAACGAACTTCTTGGTGTCCTCAGCACTTGGCACCATAGGAACATGAGGACCGAAAACAACAGACCTCCAACATCCAGTGTTCTGTTGAGCAAGGATGTGACATAACCTTCTCTCCCAGATATTGTATTCATTTCTTTTAAGCATAGGAGGTTTAAAAAACGAGCCAATGTTATTCTTATCATCTTGAGACTGTGACGACATCCTGGTTGTTTTACAGGCACTGATTAATCAACTTTATCGCTGATTAAACCTTGCTATGTTTTTCAACAAGACGAACAAACTATCAGTATCAACGATTTCGAGCTGAACTATTTACGTCAAAATGATTGTAGGATCGTGTGATGACCCAAATGAGTCGTTCAGAGGCTTTCTCCTTGATTTCAGGTGCGGAATAACAAGAAACTAAGGTAGAAACAGCAGGCAAATCACTTTTAACTACTTGTTTATTGATTTCAAACGTTTACAGATCAAATCTCGCACCGGCAGGACTTCGGTACGATTTCCACCCCACGTTCTAACTGAGATCGCCTTTTGGACTATATATAGAGTGCTGGGACCGCTTATTGGACATGGTCCAATGAGCGGTCCATGTTGTTGACACTAAAGCGGTCCAACACACAAGCCATATTAGCGGTCCAAGCTGGTTTGCCGTTCGAGCGGTCCAAACATGTCCGCTCGAGCGGTCCAAACTCTTAATGGTCCAATGAGCGATCCATGAACCTAAATTTGACTCTAAGAGCGACCCAACTATCTAAAACCTATACAATCTCACTATTTCTCGTATTTCGAGCCCAGATCTAACGTTCTAAGACAATGACTCGATACAAGACGTAATCAGCAGATGTAGTGCACCAACAGACTCCCCCTCAGATGTTGATGGAGTCGACTATCGAGTCACAACAATGCTATCTTCAGTTCTTCAGTCTTGATCAGTCTTCGGGCTTCTCTCTCTCTATCATTCTATCAATCTTCAGGAACTCAGCCTGGAATAATATCTTCTACAGGAATTCCTTCCTGGAATCATATGCCTGGATCATTCTCTGGCTCTAACTTTCATCAGACTCCCCCTAACATAATGCTGAGATCTCTGTCTGGAAATCGTTATCACCATTGAAATCAACTCCTGGCTTTCTCTGTTTAAGCTCTCCTCTGGTTCTGATATGTCTCCTGGCTTTCCGTAGCGACAGGATCAGAAACCTGCAATACTCAAATATACTATCACAAACCAATACAATTTGTAATTCAACCTAATGAATCAGCAAATCATATAAGAAAATTATGAAGATCAAACTGTAGGTTACCATTCAACTTATTCATCAAGTTAATGAACCAAATTTGCATTTCAAATCTTCACAATTTAACATACTCTCTCAAACCACAAGTTCAACATGTTTAGCACTTGAAATGACAAAAATCAGTTCTTCACACTCTGTTGTCGAAAATCTTTTTGTAGTTTTCAAATATCAAACAAAAATACAATATTTTTGGATTTTTGAATTTTGAACAATACAGAAATGAACACTATTTTTGAGAGATTGTGCAAGAGGATCATATCGGTTTTTGAGACATATCACCAACACCGTTGATCTAGATTAATCAGCAAATGTTAAAAACAAATTTACTTCTGATTGTCAGTATTGTTGTCCACTTAAACCTCTACACAAATTTTCAATTGATTCAAGATACGTATTTAATGTTTTAGAACTTAGACTTATTTGAGTGTCCCACCTCTTGAATATACTCCCGTATCCAGATCCCAATATTCTGATCTACAGGTAAGTATAACTACAAATGATATCTGTATATAAATTAGGGGAAAAATGCGAGAACTGAGGGATCTCAGGTCAGAACTTCCGTTCAGCAGAGAGATATCAGCTTCGACTTAGCAGTGGGTCCCCTTTAGAGGATCTTTTCAGCTACAACAACTGATCATCAATTTTATTGTCTAATCAGCTGAGGGCTTTATGCTATGTTTCAAGCATATGAAGAAAGTATTAGCCAGGGACTAGGTCAGAACTACCGTTCAGCAGAAGTCCCGGAATAATACCCCAGACATCAATTGAGTACAAGAACCTAGTATTCCAGAATAAGAAACCTTTCAAACGAGATTTCAGGGGTTACCTATATATCCAAGTAGTGTTCCCCACAAAATAAGTAAGTTTTGATTTTATGTTTATATCTCGAATACAATTTACTAACTGTGTGAAGCCTACTGACACATCATTAGTAAGACTTGTTTAAAAACAATTTTGTCTTTACAAATCTCTAGCATGCTGTGATAGTCCACCGATGTACTATCATCTCCTCTTTTTGCAACAAAACTCATTTTCATTTTTCAATTTTTTTAAATTTTTCAAAATTTTATTACTCCCCCTAAAATCAAAATATGTTTCAATTTTGATTTTCTGAGGAAAAATTGAAAAGCAAACTATACAAAAATTTGACAACATTATGTGAATTACCTCAATTCACCATTCTCGTGCAAAAACAATCAGAACTCCCCCTCACAACAAACTATTTTCCCATTGTGATTTCAAAACACTTAAGTTTGTTTCAATCAAAATGGTTTTTCCGGAAAAATTAGTTTGTGTTCAAACCATTTGTAGATTCGGGGTTATCTCATCATCTTGTTTTCTTCAAACATTTTAAAGATTTAACATTTCCAGTTTGATCATAATCCATCAGTAGAAAATCAAGTACAAATTAATGTCCCTGATTTACCACGTACGAGGCGAAAAATCACCAAAGTGAAATTTCTCAAGAAATGTGCCGATTCATGATCCACGATACCCTCTTGGGATCTCCGGCAAGTCAGGTTTTTCTATTTAAACAATTTCACCCAAGCCTGACTGACCTTGGGTGATTTTGAATTCTTGCTCAACAATGGTGGAAAATTTGCATCATCCATTGCTAAACTAGAATTCTCAACTTTTACCTCAACCAATGGCTCCTCTGGTTTTACCATACCAGAATCATTGCCTGCAGGTGGCTTGTCCGACTTTGATCTGTCAGATTCATCGCCGACCTTTTCCTTTTTCTTCTTTTCCTCTTTAGTCCTCAGATTTGTATCTGATGAATCTGTCTTGCTAGACTTTGCAATCGAGGAAATTGATTCATCAGAACTTTTACTCTTTCTATTTGGTGAATCCGAGGACAAAATCTTCTCGAGATATTCTCTCGCTTTCTTCCTCTTCTTCCTCAGTCGGTCTTTCTGCCCATGTGAAAGTTTAACTTTCGTCTCTAGAACTTTCGGTTGTTGAACTTTTGGTTCTCGAACTTTTAGTTCTTCGGGCTTGACCTTGACTGGAATTCCTGCCACTTTCTGAGACCTAACCCTTGATCTTCCCATTGATCTTCTCGGGCAATCTCGGGCAATATGACCTTTGATGTTGCAGTTATAGCACCTCCTGGTCTCATATCTCCAATATCGGCAGTTAACAGCAATGTGTCCGTGATATCCACAACTATAACACATTCTGTTATCGTACCTATCACCATTTTTAGTCCAAATGCTCAGATCAAAGCATTGTTTGGCTTGGTGATATTCCTTCCTCACCTTTGCTGTATTTGACTTTGAAGCACTATGATCTGTCCTGCACCCAGCAATTTTTGAATTTTTAAGTTTTAAATCTTTTGATTTTTGATTGTGATTGGATGATTGAACTGATGAGATTTTTTCTCCATTTTTAATCTTTTGTTTCTGTTTTACAATCTTCTTCACAGGTTTCTGCTTAGAGCATTCTCCCTTTTCAGTCGAGTGTAAAACAGTTTTCTGAAATTTTTCTTTTAACTTCAAAAATTTCTCCTTTTTCTTAATTTCAGCATCAGATTTTGTCTCAGATTCATCTGCTGAATAAAATTCCTCATTTTCATCATCAGTTTTCTCATCACAATCTTCAATCTTTTCACTTATCGGCATAGAATTGAGTGGTTTTGGACAGGGAAAACTCAAACTGTCAGATTTAGTCACAAAACCTTTCAATTTCTTCTCAAGTTCATCAATTTTGTTCCTCGAATTCTCAGCTTCACTTTCAAGCTGAGATATTCTCCCAAAATGAGACTTGATAGTTTTCTCATTCTCAATCTTCAAATTTTCAAGAACAGATTTTTCATTCATCAAAACTTTCATCTGTTCCTGAAATTTTGATTCATTCGCTTTTAGGTTTTTGTTTTCCAATTTTATCCAGAAATCTTCATTTTCAGATGATTTCTGTTTGTTTTCAAAAACCTTTTCATTTTCTTTCAAACCTTTGTTCTCTAATGTCAAACTGTTCACACTATCCAACAGTATAACATTTTCAGCTTTCAGCTTCTCACAAATACTCTGAACTATAAGAATCTGTTTTTCAGCAGTATGCTTCTCGTGTTTCAACTTTTTGACTTCAGATGTCAAACTTTCTGCATCCTTCACAAGTTTGTCATTGACTGTCTTGAAGTTATGACACTTTGAACATACTGAAGCAGACCTTGACGATTCATTCTTCCCAGATTCTTTGACTTTTACAATCTTTTCTTTCCTTTTCTTATCTTTGATCTCCATCTGTTCTTCAATCCTTTTAATGAGTGGAGTAATTGTCAGTTGAGAAAATTCTCTAGAACTTTTCAAGTTCAGGACATAATCTTCCCATTCTTCTTTCGGTAACGCACTGATAAATTTTTCAACCCACTCCTTTGGTTCTTTTGTAAGATTCAGATCAGACATTGAACGAACAAGATGTTTGTATCTCTCAATGACACTTCTTGTACTTTCTCCTGGAAAACCTGAAAATGAATCAAAATCATTCTTTAATATTATTATTCTATCAAGTGTTTCTTGAGTCCTGTTAACGAGATTTAAATCCATGATTCGATAACACGTTTTTTAAACACTGTGACGAATAAGCGAACCAAGTTCGTCCAGATGAGCGGTTCGAGAAGTTGTCCGGATGAGCGATGCAATCGACCAAATAAGCGACCCTGAATACGTACAAATAAGCGGTTCAGGATTGATCCAAAAAGCGATCCAGAACAATGTCTAATAAGCGGTTCAAGTGGTCCGAATAAGCGATCTAAATACGTCAAATAAGCGGTCCGACCAGAAGAGCGATCCTTGATTTGGTCCGGATAAGCGATTTCAGAGTAGTCCGATCGAGCGGTCCATAATTAAATCCACATTTCACCCAGTTAAACTTTTAATTTTGATCCGAAACTTTCCAGGATTTGTCACGGTACTATTTTGCACAATCCCTGAGATTTTGAACGAATTTCGACCGTGAAATCTTCCCGAATCAGAAAAAGAAGGTGTAGAAGTAAGAAAAAGTGACGAAAACCAGCTGATTTCTGCAGAGAACCTCCTCCTGAGCTCTGATACCAATTGTAGGATCGTGTGATGACCCAAATGAGTCGTTCAGAGGCTTTCTCCTTGATTTCAGGTGCGGAATAACAAGAAACTAAGGTAGAAACAGCAGGCAAATCACTTTTAACTACTTGTTTATTGATTTCAAACGTTTACAGCTCAAACGTCACACCGGCAGGACTTCGGTACGATTTCCACCCCACGTTCTAACTGAGATCGCCTTTTGGACTATATATAGAGTGCTGGGACCGCTTATTGGACATGGTCCAATGAGCGGTCCATGTTGTTGACACTAAAGCGGTCCAACACACAAGCCATATTAGCGGTCCAAGCTGGTTTGCCGTTCGAGCGGTCCAAACATGTCCGCTCGAGCGGTCCAAACTCTTAATGGTCCAATGAGCGATCCATGAACCTAAATTTGACTCTAAGAGCGACCCAACTATCTAAAACCTATACAATCTCACTATTTCTCGTATTTCGAGCCCAGATCTAACGTTCTAAGACAATGACTCGATACAAGACGTAATCAGCAGATGTAGTGCACCAACAATGATTGTTAAATCAAATTTGACTGTCCAAGCTCTGATACCAATTGTTAGGATCTGAGTTTGGATTGATTGTGATTTGTGTTTGAATTAAGATGGATTTATGAATGAGTTGTGCAGCGGAAATTAAATGGAAGCAAACTTTTCACAATCAAACAGAAGAAATGCTTTCAATCATACATTTTCAACACAGATACAAATGATTAAATTTATTTTAAACTCTGATTACAATGCATGTATGATTCACAAACTCCCCCTCAGCCCGAGCTCAGTATTTGTTCGTGTAGGAAGAAGATGGAGCTAAACAGAACAGTACAGAGCACTGTTCTATTTATAGGCACTAGCAAACTACTGAGCATCAAAGCTGACATCACCATGAAAGTGACATCTAACCTCCTAACAAACTCTTAACAACTGACCTATACAAACACTGCTATACTAACTACTAATGTTACAGTTCATTACATAGAGTAAACATAAACAGCTGCTGCATCCTTCCACTGCGGTGAACCCAGCAGTACTTGTCATGATCAGCAGTGCCTGAAACAATGCAGTAGATTGAGCAGCAGAGCTTTAGTTCTTCAACAGTCTTTGACTTGATCAGCAGTTGTAGGTCAGCAGTTTGCATGATCGGCAGATAGGAGGTCAGCAGATGTTGAAACCACTTTCAAGGGGAGAGATTTGCATGCATAACATCTGCTTATTCTGGATCCTCTGCTCTCTGATCTAGTTTTGGCTTTTATTATCTGTTCCTTTGGCAGGGTTCAATCCCAACACGCCAGATACCCCCGCAGCAAATCCTATAGGGAAGAATGACCAGGCCTCCTCCCCTACGAAGACCAAGCGTGCATGACACACGCGATACACGGGGAGAGACAGAAAGCTATTATGACTACCCGTCAAACGTCCAAAGAGGACCAGTTCACACCAGACTTGGAGCGCGCAACCTGAACAATTAATGGGACGATACAGACCCCAACGACCCAACATGGCAAGACGACGAAGTTTCCTCAGTTTTCAATTTCTTGCAGAGGAATTATGAGTATTACAAGTCAAGACAGCGCATCGCATATAGCGAAGAAGCAGAACGAGACTTCAGCCTTTCCTACAGGCCGGCTGAAGCTGCAGAACACTCAAAGTTGATTCCGAAGATTTCTTTAGCCCCATTGACAAAAGAAAAATTGCCTCCGACAGTCGGGAAATTCAACGGCCTAACTGATCCAGACGATCATGTTAGAGTATTCACAAGTGTTGGCATTATGGGAGGTTGGAATATGCCAATGTGGTGTCACTTGTTTATCCAGACGTTTACGGGGGCTGCTCGCGCCTGGTTCGACAGCCTTCCGCCTGGAAAAATTAGCTCATGGGTTGATTTCAGAACACAGTTTGTCAACCATTTCAGCCAACAAAGACGTTACCAGCGCGACACAGCCGAGGTAACAGACATCTGGCGAAGAGAGAACGAGGGATTAGAAGACTTCATCACTCGCTTTAACAAAGAATGTTTGGAGATTGGCGGTGTAAGCGAGCAACTCATGTGCGCTCATTTTTAAGAAGGCCATTCGCTATGATAGCCTCATCAAAACTATCACCGGAAAAGATGGAATGCCCAAAGAATGGGATAAGCTCATGGAAGCTGCGAAAAAAGTTGCGCAAACTGAAGAGTCGTTGGCCGGTAATAAGAACTCTTATACTGAAGATCGCTTCTCCAAAGGAAGCTCGCAAGACAACAACAAGCGCAACAAAAAAAAGTCAAGACTGGAAATCCGGAAAAGCGAGAGGTTACGACGATAGACCGCGCTACAGAGAAGACGCGCGAGAGACAATTGACAGAATTGGGTATCGAAAAGCAGTCAGGGATGATAACCAAGAAAAACACTAGACTCCGCTCATAAAAACACCAAAAGAGGTGCTAATGACAGAGAACCATGACTTCAAGGCTCCAAGGCCTATGACGAACAAGAAAGGGCAAGACCCGAACCTGTACTGTGATTTCCACAAGGATACAGGCCATCTCACAGATGATTGTATCAGCTTACGTCAAGAGATCGAGAAAGAGCTAAAGAGCGGAAAGTTAGGCCACCTGGTGAAAAACGTGCGCAAAGAAACGCGCTAGATCCAGCGCCATGACGACGGGAATCACAAGAAAGTCCGGTGCCTGGAGACACATATGGTCAACGGACCGAGATACAGCGCAAGAGAAAAAGGCAAGTGCCCGTATGAGCCATCTTTGCAAGAACAACAAGTCATTTTCCCGGTAGTACGCGGGGGCCCTCGCGCAACTCGCCCCGTTGTTATTACCGGTATTGTTGGTCATTAGGAAACAGAGTACATCTTTATTGACCCAGGAAGTACATTAGACATCATCTATGAGCAATGCTTTAACCAGTTCGACGATGAAGATAAAGCGAGACTCGAGCCAGTCTACTACCCTCTGTCAGGCTTCTGTAACGAAATGGTATTCCCACTAGGCCAAATTAACTTTCCCGTCACATTCTCTGACGGAAAGCATTCAAGAACAACAAATGTGAATTTCATGGTAATGCCTGTCAAATCAAGGCATGATGTGTTGATTGGGAGAGAAACCCAAGGCGAATTAAACATGGTAACTTCCACACCCCACTCAGCCATCGGGTTTCCAACTGAGACGGAGGTGGCAATTATCTATGGAAAGAAGGCAGTAATGTCAACAGAAGAGATGCGCCCAACCAAAGCGGCGAAGGTTTAAACAACTGAACCAGAAAAGTGGGTTTTAAGCCGAAAGTACCCAGAGCAAATGGTGACGATAGGCCACGCAATCTCACCAAACATCAGAACGCACCTCAAACAACTCTTGTTCAGGAACATGGACATTTTCGCCTGGACTCCGGCAGACATGACCGGTGTCCCGCGCGATGTCACTGAACATTGTCTGAACACTTATCCCTCCGTCGAACCAAAAGTGAAAAGAAGACGCAGCTTAGGGGCGGATAAGACTAAAGCGATGAATGAGCAAGTGTGTGAACTGCTAAAAGCAGGAATCTTGAGAGAGGTGCGCTATCAGAGTTGGGTGGCAAACCCCGTAATGGTGGAGAAGTCAAATGGAGGATGGAGAATGTGCGTCGATTATACCAACCTCAACAAGGCATGCCCCAAAGACTGCTACTCCTTGCTGAGATCGACAAAAAGATAGACTCTCTCGCACCATACAGATGGAAATGCTTCTTGGATTGTTACAAGGGGTATCATCAGGTTCAAATGAAGCTTGAGGACGAAGACAAGACAGCTTTTCGCACTGATCTTGGGATTTTCTGCTATACAAAGATGCCGTTCGGCCTCAAGAATGCCGGCGCAACATATCAGCGCCTGATGGATAAAATCTTCGCTGAAGATATCAGAAAACACATCGAGGTTTACATCGATGATCTGGTAATCAAGAGTCCCGAAGAGGACCAAATGTTAAAAGACATTGAGAAAACCTTCAACTCATTGAGAAGTGTGAACATGAAGTTGAATCCTGCCAAATGTTCTTTTGGTATGGAAGAAGGGAAATTCTTGGGCTTCATAGTCACAAATGGCGGCTTTAAGGTTAATCCAGAAAAAGTTCAAGCCATAGAACGGATGTCGTCGCCTCGAACAATCAAAAAAATGCAACGATTGGCCGGCTGTTTAGCCACGCTCAACCGTTTTCTATCAAACCACGCTGCAAAGTCATATCCTTTTATCAGCACCTTGCGCAACTGCGTAAAGAAACAAGAGTTCAAATGGACGCCCGAAGCTGAAACCGCATTTCAGCAGATGAAAGAATGTTTGATAAAGCTCCGTACTCTGACCGCGTCGTTCGAAAAAGAACCACTCATACTGTACTTATCTTCTTCGGATAAGGCGGTATGGTCGGTATTACTTGTGGAGAGAAACAGAGTACAGACTCCAATTTATTATGTCAGTAGGGTGCTTACCGATCCAGAAACGAGATATTCAACAATGGAAAAATTGGTACTTGCGTTGCTACACGCCTTTAGAAGACTGCGCAAATACTTTACAGGGCATGTGATAATAATACTCACCAACTTTCACATCGGCACTATTTTACAAAAGCCAGAAACATCAGGGCGGTTAGCGAAGTGGGCGATCGAGCTGGGGGTTCACAACATCTTGTACAGGCCGCGCCCAGCCATCAAGGGTCAAGTCCTTGCGGAATTTATTACAGAAGTCCCAGTAGAAAAAATCAAGGATTGCAAGATTGTTGAGACTCCCGTGAAGGACACGTCTAATGAGTTATGGTTGTTGTACACTGATGGGGCCTCAAATGAGGATGGCGCAGGAGCTGGGTTGCGCCTTGTGAGGCCCGAAAAGCATGAATTTACATACGCCATCAAGTTGGATTTCAAGAACACCAACAATGAGGCAAAATACGAGGCATTCTTGGCAGGCTTGCGTCTCGCCATAAAAATGGGAGCTAAAAATCTGCAAGTGCGTGTTGATTCACTCTTGATCGCCAGCCAAATCAACGGTCTATACGATGCAAAGGGTGAAGTTATGGCCCTGTATTTAGATCAAGCAAAAGAGTTGCTTAAACAGTTCAAATCTTACAAGGTAGTTCACATCAACCGCTCCGAGAACAAACCAGCAGACGCTTTAAGCAAGCTCGCTTCAACTTCCTTTCAACATCTCGCCAAAGATGTAAGGATTGAAGTACTCAAAAATCCATCCGTTCTGTTACGCCAGGTAAATGTGATCGAAGTAGGGCAGCCATCTTGGATGACCCCTATAATTCAATATCTGCAAGAAGGAATACTCCCGGAAAGCAAAGCAGAAGCAAGGAAGATTCAAAACAAGGCCCTGCATTATGAAATGAATGGTGGTATCTTATACCGAAAGTCCTTCCTCGGGCCACTGTTGCGTTGCGTGGATCCCCAAAACGCGAACTATCTGATTAGGGAGATCCACGAAGGAATCTGTGGCATCCATGTAGGCCCACGCATGGTTGTCGTGAAGATTATGAACGATGGATACTATTGGCCAGGGATGCACGTCGACGCCCTGAAGGAGCTGCGCAAATGTGACTCCTGTCAGCGACATTCTCCAAAAACCTTGCGCCCAAGAAACGATCTTATACCGGTATCCACTGCCTGGCCTTTCCAGCAGTGGGGAATTGATATGATGGGACCCTTCCCGGATGCTCCTGGCGCTGTTAAGTTTATAATCGTTGCCGTCGATTACTTCACAAAATGGGTGGAGGCCAAAGCACTAGCCTCAACTACTGCAATGATCGTGCGCAAGTTCATTTGGGAGCACATCATTTGCAGGTTTGGCCTCCCACTTAAAATTGTAACAGACAAAGACACCAACTTTGCTTCTGAAGACCTCCAAAAGTGGTTGAAAGAGATAAGCATCGAACACACTTTCTCATCTGTTGCACATCCTCAGGGCAACGGACAAGTCGAAAGTGTGAACAAGAGCATCGTTGAACGGATAAAAGCCCGACTGGGCACGAAGAGAAGAGGCTGGGTAGATAAGCTCCCAAGCATCCCGTGGGCTCATCGAACCATGCCGAAAACAAGCACTGGCGAAACTCCTTTCAGCCTAGTCTATGGCTCGGAGGCGGTTATCTCAGCTGAAATCGGCCTGCCCTCGCCGCGCCTGACAGCAGTCAACACTATCGATAATGAGGCGGAGCGTCGTCTTGACTTGGGTTTGCTTAAGGCGCGATTATTGCGCGAATTAAAGAAGCCAAGTATAAGACACAACTGGAAAGGTACTACAATGCGAGAGTGCGCATCTGTACCTTCATTCCAGGAGAATATGTCTTTAGGGACAATGAAGCTTCAAATGCTGAACGGCCAGGAAAGCTAGCACCTAAATGGGAAGGCCCATACCTAATACACGAGGTGCTAGGGAAAGGGGCTTACAAGTTGCGCACTCTGGATGGATACATCATCCCGCGCACGTGGAACGCGCAACAACTGCGCAAGTGTTATATTTAATGACTCTCAGCCTTGCGCCCTAACTCTCTCATGTTGGCCATGCGCCTGTGTAATTTCCTATGTTTGCTAAACGCCCTACTTGTTTGCGATGTATGTTGGCCTAAGCACCTGTTTCTTATTGAATGAAAGCATATGCCTTATGTTTTCTTTTATCGTGATGACTTCTACGTTACAAATGCATGTTAAACTTTTAATTAGCATGAAAACACTACAGTAAATTACGATCTCTTGAGTTACGCATCCAAGATCCTCCGCGAACACAGCGCGAGACCGGGCAGTTACACTCGCACAAGAGCCACACTTACATTTATTCGTGCTAACTTAACCAAAGTTTCTAATAACAGTGCAATAATTGTAATTGGACAAAGGAAAAGCAAACATAAAGATTATATTAAACAAGCGCAACCGCGCAACGATTACATGGCAAAATTAACATAACATCATCAGTCCAAGACAAAACAAGTGCAACCGCGCAAACAGCTACATGTAACATCCAAAAATAAAGTTACAAGGCACAAAGCCTACCAACCCTATCTATTCATGGTCATCACCATCTCCTTCACCATCATCACCATCATGTTGGCCATCACCATCACCATCATTGCCCGCCGCCTCCTCTTCATCAGATAATTCAACAGTTTCTGGGGGGTCAAGAATGGCCTTTAGACGCTGGCACCAGTGGTCACGCTCTAGAGCCTTTGCGACCAGGTCCATCACAGGCAATGATAGATGATTAAGCATTCTCAGCGCAAGCCAACTCGGCATCAGCTTCATTAGTCACTGAACAGTGACTAGTGTCAAACTCCTGACCAAACACCTCTTCGACATGCTGCGCACACTCCATATAACCTCCACGGTGACCAACCGCGCGAGAAGCATCTATTAGAGCAGTAACAGCTCCGTCCAGTTCACCAGCATTTAGGATGGAGTTGGCCATCTAAAGCAAAAGAAACAGATGAGAAATTGGTTCTAGCAAAAAAGAAGCCTAAGTTAAGAAAAGAGAACAATACCATGACTACTCCTCTGCCCCGCATCCATTCAGCTTCGGAGACCAGCGTGTCAACAATACCCTGAGCCTCAGCAGAGTTATTTTGCGCCACGTTAAGAGCAGATGAACTTATGGCGCGTGCTCTTCCCTTCTCGGCCTCAAGGTCGATTTCCAAGGACTCACTTTTGTCAACCTGCTCTCGCAGGCGACGTTTTAACTCGACAATCTCAACGTCCTTGGCCGCTAGGTCCTTATCCTTGCTAACTACCTGCGCCTTCACCTCAGCCAGCTCAACCTAGAAAGGATAAGGGATTTAGATAAATTCTGTAAACAAAAATACAAGGAAAGAGGTCAACACTTGACAAACCTCAACATGCTCCTTCGCAGCCTGCATATCCTCGACCTTCCCGGTCAGCTCAGCAACGTTACCCTCAAGCTCAGTAATTTTGGCATGAGCCGCATACATGCGGTCGTTATCCTTCGCACGAATCTTCTTCCAATCGGCACGTTCCTTCGCTAGGAGGTCTTCAGCAGAGCGAAGTTTGCCCCTAAGGCCCTCGCGGCCCCACTCTTCTGATTTCCTATCAGTCTCGAACTTAGCCTTTTCCTTAGCAAAGGCAGCAATATCTTTCTCGAACTCCTTAGCTTGCCTCACAAGGCGCTCTCGATACTTCTCCCATTCCGCCTGCTCCTTAACCATCGTGCGCCATTCCCGCACAATCTGGTAATTAGCGGCGCGAGTGTTGGCCTCCCCAACAACATAAGCTTGGTACAGCCCATCATGGGTTCGCGCTCTTTGGCGGTTCACTTCACCAGGAGGGCAGGAATTTAAGAACCAATCACGACACGGTGCAAACTCATTAAACGTGTCCTTTTGCTTTAGACCCCAGGGAGCTTGGTATGGAGCGTTGCCGCGCGACTCCTCGGTATAGGTTTTGTAATAAAGGTCACCGACAGTATCTTTGGGACCGATGGGAGATCGCGGTATAAACCCTCCAGCACCACTAGAACTCGCGCCACCAGTAGCAGCGGTTTTCTCCTTTTGAGGAGCAGAACCCGACCCCCCAGTGTTAGAAGTTAATTGAGCAGTATGAACGGGGGTATCGGCTGGCGCAGGATCAGTTGGTCTTTCAACCTCAGGTTCTTTTCTCTTCTCATGATGGGGCTGGTCAAGCCCCGTAATACGAGTAATTTCCGGATCATGCGCCTTCTCGCTCGCAGTTGTAGCAGCGGTCCCAGTATCCTTCGGGTCAGCTCCGACGGGCTTTTCAACAATTGTTTCCTTGGTTTTCTCCTTCTCTTTCTCTTCCTCAGCAGTTTTCTTCTCCTCCTTCTCGGCCTCTACCCCAGCGACCTTGAAGGGTTTGATGGTGACTTTGGGCCTTTTCTGCTCCGGCTCCGTGGGTTCTGTGATGACGACACCCTTCTTTTCAGGGGTTTTCTTTTTTGCCTCTGCAAAAACAAGGTGTTAAATAGACAGAACAGCGAAGAAAGCAAGGTAGCAAAGAAACTAACCAGTAGAAAATTTATACAGAGAGCGCAAGTTGCTCTGCTTCCCGATCAAGGGAACCCCTCCAACCTTCGAAGGAATACACACACCAGCTGTGGTCTCAGTCCTACTTCTTTTCCAGCTTATCAACTTGGCGGCAGGTTCCTCTTCATCTTCTTCCTCCTCTTCATCACGCGCGGCGGAGGATGGAGTAGCTCCAGCATCTGGGTTGTGAAAAATCGCGCTCCCTGAGCTCTTGCAACCAGTAGCTCCTATCTTTTTCTCGCCTACGCGTGACAAACCTTCAAGTGAGTCACTGATAATCACATAATCTTCCAAGTTACTCTGGCGAAAGCGTAGAGATAAAAGGAAGACTCAAGTATCTACCTTCGTCAATTTCATTCACCAAAAGGATGCATATATTGCTATGAATGTTACACTCACTGGGAAGGGTTTGTTCAAGTCAATAAGAGGTAAGGTCTCGCTTAAGCGTAGTATCTCCCTCTCAATAGTTGTAGAAATAAATTGGAAAGAAGAAAGAAGGCGCAACACTTTCAGTGCCTTTTCCCTAGTAAGATCCATACAAAAAAGTGCGTCTCACTGTCACGGGAATAGACAGAGAGCGATTGGAAGAGAGCCGGGAAGGGGCCTAGAAGTGCCTACTACTACACCACACTTTTTCAGCAGCTCCAAGCGCCGTACGGCTACTTCCACCCTTCTTGCTCGTCACATCAGCATCGATGGTGATAACCTTCTTCTTTTTGGTCTTCTTCTTCTTCTCTTCGAGGTCAATACCCAAGTCGCGCTGCACACCTGCAAAGATGGTAGACCAGGAACTTAACTCTCCATTGGAAGATCCGACAGACTCCTCGCTGGAAAGATAGACAATCTCTTTCCCAGCAGAAGTCAAAGAGCGCAGAGGTCGAGGGTTAGGTATATGCGCACCTTCGATTGCAGTTGGTGGATCGGCGAAAGCATCAGCAATTGGATACATGAAATGACCTTTAATCTGGTCATACCAATATTCTTCCCCTGCTCTAAGCGGGCGCACGCCCATGGACCCACAAAAGGTGGGGAAGGCAGCTTGCCACAGATGCGCCTCTACATGTGAAATCATCTAGTTAAGCACAGGCTACAAAACAAGAAATTAAAGAGATTAAGGACGTAACTAACCTCTATCTTCAAATTTCAAAATCGGAACGTCCTTGCTATCTGCCGGCCACTGGTCACTCATCCGCGCCGCTAACAAGACGTTCTCACCAAACACTCGGTTTGGGGTGCTGGTAAGCTTCAGATACCAAGCCTCCTTCTTGGGAATCGCCAAATCCTCCTTCAAGATCGGTTCGGACCATGCGCGGAAGGTCATGGCAATCGGTATCACCTCCTCGCGAATGAAAAAGAATTTTGGTTTCCAGTCATGAAAACTCTTAGGAGGGTTCAGAAGTATCTTCTTCGCAGCTCCTCGACTGGCAAATGAGTAGAAGCCTATGTTTCTGATCAGTTGGTAAAGGACTCTGAATCTTTCCACAGTCGGCTCAATATCATGAGATCGACAAAGAAACTCGAAGTGTCGAACCGTGACCATTCCAGGAGGACTCATTTGTGAAATATGGAACCCATAGAACTGAAGAATGTGGGCCATGAAGTTCGTCGCCGGCAACCAGAAGTTGCCCTGATGAAAGAAATCTTCAAACAACGTAACATACCCCGGCGGTGCATCGGCGGCCGTTTGATTCTGATCGGGGTATCTGGCATCCCATTCCGGTGGAAACCGGAAACTCCGTGTAATTTGCTCGAACAGCCCTAAGTCCCACTTAAGGACGGGAACGAGACCTTCTTCACCAGGATTCTCTTCCTGATGTTCTTCAGCCATGAATGCGAGTTTAAACTTCGAATATTCCGGAAAAAGCTTGAAGATGTGGTGAAGAACCTTGAAGATCTGCTACCGTGTTCTTCACGGATTTGAAGGTTCAAAGAATTCGAAAGCAAGAAGGGAGGAAAGATGATAACAGAAGAGGAAAGATGATCTGCTCTCGTCTCTCATTAGATATATATACCCATCGCATTTAATGCGATGGGTAAACGTGCCGAGATCACCGCGCACGTGACCAATCAGAAAACGCCACGTAAGGCGGGATTCTCGGAGTGACGATTACCATGCGCGCGTGAGCCTCACTCGCCTGACGAAAAGCTGAACCGTCAGGGACAACTTGATGGCAGCCGTGTCAGCAGTCAACTCGAACGTCGCCATCAACGACATTTGCACCAACTCGTCAGAATTCAAATTTCGAGAGTTTTCCCGCCCAAAGTTACTACAAACTTCATACAGAAGCTATTGAGGCCGCGCATCATCAACAATTAATCAAGAGCCAAACCTGGTAGTCGCGCCGTAATAACTGACAAGCAATTAAACGCGCGCCGTCAACCAGGATCAACCAAGCATTTTTAAGCATTAACACTTCTTTTTTCTAAGTCCAGAGCTCCAACCACTTACTTCGCGCACGGTGCAGCACTGGACTGGGGGACTTGAAGGGGTATGGTCCTAAAAAGCCGCGTAGACCTTCTCCTGGTCGCGCGTGGAACCATACTCCTTAATCAACAAGATGCTCAATCCCAACCTCGCGCGGGTTACTTCAGTAAGGACTGACCTCGTGCGAGGCCTAAACAAGAAAGAGCATTGATTTTGACACTTAGCATTCTGGATGAGTCTCCAACACCTATAATCTTGCGCGGGCCAATAACGTGCTTAGCAAAGGTCGCGCAAGATCTATAGCGCATGACCACTTCAGAAGGTACGAAGGTACAAGTGGCAGATGAAAAGAGCCAATCCGCATCCTCCAGGCTCTGCTCAATCGTGCTCCACGATCGTCTGACGTGCAGGAGGCAAAAAGTACGTAAGGACACCTACGTGGCACCAATCACAGGGCAGAGACACCTGCCCCACGATCTCCACTTACCTGCTGAAGGCAGAGGGACAATGAGGCCGACAACAGTGACACGTGGCTCCAATCACGGTGCGCCAGCACCAGAAAACTTCTAGAAGCCACTAACGGTCGACACCAGTAAGACAAGGAGCATATCCGCTACGTTGTCGCCTTCCGGCCCAAGGCCCATCAGCCCACATCCTCTACACCTCTCCGGCTATAAATAGAGACCTTAGTTCACAGGTTGATTTCTTCTATTCCCTCTACTCTCACTCTTAATACTTAATTATCTACTCAAAGCAGTCGCTTATTCTCACGCCGGAGTCTGGTTAAGAGGGAAACCCCCATATTCCACTCTTAACGAGCTAACGGTGTTCTGTTTTACAGGACTAACCGATCATTAAGGAGCTCAGAAACCCAAAGAAGATTAACCCTTATGATAGAAACATAAACCAAACTAATCCACACCAAAATTAGTTCCGTATTTCTTCGCATATGATTTATCTTATCTTCTTTTGCAACAAGTTAATTAACATGGTGATCCATTCGATATTAATAAAATAATGAAATAAGTTAATATCGGCTGTGGTCTCTATTTATAACATTGGTTAGTAGAAAAATCAAATAAATAAGCAAATTAATTTTATCTATTAAAAATTCAATGGTTTGCTTTTTTATAACAAATTTATATAGTTTTGTTATGCTTTGTATATATACCTATATATTAAAAATTGGACGTAATGAGCAGTAACAACCTATATTATATTGTATTTACCTACAAGATTGGAGGGTATGGAGAGTCCCATCCTTACGAGGATGGGCCGCCACATAGACGCCACATCACCATCCCATGGAGGATGGCCCTCCTTGCATTTTGAAGGGGGTGAAGGATGGGCCTACCCCATACAATTATTTTATAATTTTCTAACTTTTTTTTGTTAACTTAATTAGAACTTCTTAAAAATTAAATAAAATTAAAACATAAGACAACATAATTAAATTCATTTCATAACATAAAAAAAATTACATTTCCTAAAAATTAAAATTACTAATCCTAGAAACGGAAAACATAAAAGCGAAAAAAAATAACGATACAACTAAAAAAATAAACAACCTACGACGTCCATTTTTCTTAACCTCCTCTTTCATCCTCCGGTAAACCTCGCATTCATCCTCCGGAACCGAGTTGAGATCCAATCTCATAATCCTAAAATCCTCCGCTCGAGCATAGTCGGCCGACAAGTTTTTCTTATAACTATATTTTTCCGTCGTGAGCTCTTTGTACGAACGGAATTCGGATATCAACTCGTCCATTTTCGAACCCGCCCCGGAAGACGTTTGGCTCGAGCCGCCCCCTTTTCTCTTTCCGGCCCCTCTTTTTTTGTTTTGTCCCTTCCGGGGGGACGTTCCTACTCGTGAACGGGCAATACCTCCTCGTCAAATTCCAGGTCGTCGTTTATGTCGATTTGACAACGAGCGGTGGAGCCTCCCGCACTATAACTTCTGGACTCGGAAGTTTTACTCCGTTTGACGGTTGCGACCTCATTTGGAACCCATTTTAATATATTATTATTCAGGATTTTTAATTTTACTTCTTTTTTACTTTTTGCGCCTTTTTTTTCTTGTAAGAAAATGGGTTTGCCACAAAATGGAGAGTTATTGCGGGAATTTTAAGCCCACTTATCATTAAAAAAGGCATGAAATGGGCCTGCTTACTTCAAGAGTAAGGCCAACCCAGTCCATTAAGAGAGAATATAAAATATACAAATTTAAAAGTAAAAACTTACCATAACCAAGTTTTATACGTTAAAGTTACTCAAAAAAATTATAAAAAAATCACTCAATTTAATGTGTTATAATATTATGAAGTTTCTTCATAAATGTTAATCCTTTTAATGTTAAGTGACTTTTTCTAATGGAAAAACTTACTCTCATACTCTACTTTACAACAATTATCCTAAATTACTTCTCCTGACTTTTGCTCAGGTTTCTTTCTGAGACTTCACCTCTAAAAGAAAAGTGGCTCTAACAAGTAGGCTAGCTCCACATTGATGATAAAACTTCAAGAAATTTATATGAAATTTGATTTAGATTTGAAAAAGGAAGAGATGAAGAAGAAAAAAATCACCAAAATAATAATAAAATTTCATAATTGTCAAACTAAGTTAATCTGTAAATAAAAATAATCATAACTGGATAATAACCAAACTTCATATATGCTCGTTTATGTCATTTAATTAAAAAAATACACATGTCATAAAATCAATGTTTTAAAAAACGGAAACGAGTATTGAAGCGTTTTCCCTTCGCCTCACGAGGCGTAAGTATTGAGGCGGAACGAGGCGTAATGCTGAGGCGGTATTAATAAATAAATATTAAAATTATATATATCATTAAATAATAAATACTTAACATAAAAAAATGACTTTTCTCATCAAATTTCATTAGATTCAGCAGTTAAGAACATAAAAAAAGATTCAAATTTCATCAAATACTTAACATAAAAAAAACACAAGTAGTTTCTAATTACACTCAAATAGCATAACAAACATCATCTTCATCATCCTCACAATCTTCCTCAACCCAATCCTCATCATCGTCATCCTCGTCAATCAAATGAAGGGCTTTCCTTTTCTTAGATGAGGAACTTCCACCGCCTCGCTCAATTATCCCACCACCTCTACGTGTTTTAGTTGCCCCACTACCTCTTGTTGTTCTAATGACCTCGTCACTTTCCTCCACATTTGTCGCGTCATCTTCAATTGCATCTTCATCATCATCATCTCTTGGGTCGGCTATCCACTCATCATCAGACATGACGTTTTCAACAAGTAAAGGATCTTCATCTTCTTTTAAATTAGACCTTTTTACAAAA
Organism: Helianthus annuus; assembly: GCF_002127325.2. Lineage (NCBI taxonomy): Eukaryota > Viridiplantae > Streptophyta > Magnoliopsida > Asterales > Asteraceae > Helianthus > Helianthus annuus. The sequence goes on along the minus strand of NC_035449.2, from coordinate 133,861,093 downwards.
TTTTGCTTCAGCTTTCTATTGTACATGAACACCAAATTGTCCATCCTCTCGGTGGTCAACCGGTTTCGTCTCTCTGTATGGACCTGATTGAACGTACACCAGTTACGTTCACAAGCTGAAGCCGAACACGTAAGACCCAAAATCTTCATTGCAAAGGCCTTGAGTTCAGGGGTATCATCTCCATATTCGTCCCACCATAAAACTATATATGTTAAGAAATTAGTTAGTTAATTATTTAATTTATACAAACTATAAGTCTATAAACATAACTAGCAAATATTTTACTTGGTGGATGTAAGACCCATATACTTATCTTATCGTTTATGTAATAATTAATACATTTATAAGTATCATTAATATTAAAACATCGAATTAACGACATTTGGATAAGTTTCAAAACTTTACAACCACACTTCCAACGTTTCCTAAAACATGTTGTTTCAAACCCAACTTACTTAACTTTTAAAGACAAGCAAATACATATTTACAAGAGTTAACAACACTATAGTGTGTTGTGTGACAAAAGTGTTAGTTTTCATTTGCGGAAGCTCCTTTATAATGTGTGTTCGGTTCTTTAACAAGGCTTGATCGTCATCCGCAAGTCTATCCCTTTACCTATAACCAAAATTTATCAAAACATTAGTTATTTGAGCTTAATATATGTTTTAACAAGTTCATAACGTCAAAACACAGCAAATAAACAAGTTTTCAAGGTCTAGGTCTTGGTCGCGGGGCGCGACAGCTGAAGGTATAGCCTTCGCGGGCCGCGAGGGCCGTCGCGTAGCGCGACACCTTCCCTGATTCACCGTCGCGTGACGCGACGTCTTTATTTCTCCAGCAGGTTTGGTTTTCAGACCTGCATTTTCCCAGCTAGTTAGATTTCAAATCGAACCACACCATTGTTAAAATCATATGTTATATTTTGTTAATAAAAAATGGTATGGGTAAAAAAAAACTTAGCTACAATACTCATAAATTATAATATAACTTGCCAGTTTCCACCCATTATTAGGGTATAGGGAGTGGTTAAACACTTGAAAGTGGCAAACTTCAAAATCAATCAATCAGATGGTGCCATGTCATTTTACCTATTTTGTTTAAACTATGCTCAAAATCGTTGGCGGTGGTTAGACACTTTGAAATAGGTAAACTATTAAAAAAAAGGAAAAAGGTGTGATCGTTGCCTTTTTTTGGCTTAAAATCTAATTGAAAATATTAACTAAAATAACCTTGAATTAAGCGAAGTCTCGATTCTTCGAATCCCCATTCCACTAACAGAATTAACGGCTGGTTACTAAAACAACCGGTTACAAAAATGTTAAAAACTAAACGTTTGTTAAAGATTGGTTTTTACGATGAGAGAACCCTTACACTCATACTTAGCCTTAATTTATATATTAGTTAGGGGTGCACTCGAGCCGGGCCCGAGCTCGATCAACTTATGAGAGCTCGACGAGCTCGATTCAAGCCTTTTTTTCAAAGCTCGAGCTCGGCTCGTTTGTATTTTCTAAAGCTCGAGCTCGGCTCGGGCTAGGCTCATTTATTATCTATTAATTAGTATATTAAATAAAAATAATATAAATAATAGACTTTTTAGGCTCGCGAGCTCGATAAGTGAAGCTTGGGCTCGGGCTCGTTTACTAAATAAGCTTATTTTTAGGTTTGAGGTCGGCTTGTAAACAAGTTTAAATAAGTTCGGCTCGATTCGGCTCCTTTACACTAAGCCTCGGTAAGGCTCGACGAGCCTAACTAGCTTCACATGCGAGGCTCAAGCTCGGGCTTGATAAACAAACAAGCTTTGTTTTAGGCTCAAGCTCGGCTTGGGCTCGATAAGGCTGGGCTCATTTCGAGCTTTTTCTCAAGCCGATCTCGAGTAGCTCGCGATTGTAAAATAATGGCCTACTAGTAACATGTGATATGTATAGGATAATAGAAATAATATAGAGAGAATGAGAAGTACAGGAAATAAGAGAATTCTTATTCCTTGAGTATGTCTTGTGTATATAATAAGGCCCGTAAACATAGGGTGTTTAGTGGTTGATCGGATTATCGTGGTCCGGTCAAAGATAAATTTATAGAGACCTAATTACCTCAAGCTAATAGAAAGTGGCAATAAGGTGTCGAATCCACGAAGAGTCTATGGTCTGTGTAAAAAATTGGTTGATTATGAATTTAAACTTACGAAGCTTGCTAAAATGATTCTTTTGTATTTTGGTTTGAAAAGGAGTTGGAATTATCCAACGGTTTTTAACTAATTATGAAAACGATATTAACTACGAATGCAAAATTGAAATTTTGGTTTAAAACACTGGTTTGAGTTAAGGTTCACACCCGGTTCAAAGTCATAAGACCTAGGGTTCCTACACAGTTAGGTTGTAATCAAAATCGTAATTTGGTGTTAACGAGTTTAGTGTTTCGAGGCTTAGGCACCAATAACTATCAACGTCACAAGACGAGCAACAATGCGCTTCGTTACTCAAGAAAATGTAAACCCTAATCTCATATCAAAACACAACCAAACGAAATCATTTCACAAAGTCAAAGGTGTGAGTATATTTTGGCAATTCGTGAATTCAAAATGAGATCAATACAATTAACATGAATATTCAAACATCCAAATACGATAAACAATAATTAATCAATTAAACACAATGTTAAGAACCCTAAAAATTTTACAGGATCTACACAAAAGGTGGAAGTCGGATGATAATTGTGAAGAAAAACCCATGACTCTTGGTTATTTCGGTATTCGAATTAGGGGTGTTCAAAACCGAATATCCGATTGAATAGTTTGTCACACCGAAACATAGTAAATCAAATATCCGAATATCCAATTTTTATTTTAATTTGAAAATTTTTAAAATCACTATCCGAAACTGGGTCCGAAAATTCTGATATCCGTATCTTCGGATACAAATATTTTTTAACACCCCTAATTTGAATAGTGATGGTATGGTGTATTGAGAGTGATTTTGGTGATGAATCTTGATTAGAGAATGATTGGGCATACGGTGTAACTCACAAAATCCTGAATAATAGGCATCTCATTCAAAAATTCTGATTTCCAGCGATTTCGACCACCCAGCATTAACTTTGACTGATAGTCGCATCGGGGATGCCATGTGACGGCGTCGCCGACAGGAAATTTCCCGAAGACGCGTTTACTTGTTGTGTACGCCAATCCCGACGCTAGGGCTGTAAATGAACCGAATGTTCAGCGAACAGTTCGGGAACCGTTCGGCGGGAAGTTCGTTTATTTAATAAACGAACGGACATGAACACGAAATTCCGTTCGATTAGTTAAATGAACGAACATGAATAGAGGTCCCGTTTGTTCAATTGTGTTCGTTAACGTTCGGTAACGTGTTCGTGAACATTCGTTCATTTGCATTCGTTTATGTTCGTATGTTTATGTTTTAATTAAATTTTTTTGTAATTTCATATATTTATCTGTACTTTTTATATTATTAAACTTATATTTATTTTATTACCCTAACAATTAAACTAGAAAACCTTATTTAACCTTTTTATGCACCATTTCCCTTTCATTTCTCAATATTTACATCAATGAATACGATCGACCTCTGTTCCACAATAAGGGATTCAAGTTCCAGTGCTACTATCAGGGTCATCCACCTTTATCCTTTGTCGCGTTTGACAAATTTATTTGTTTTCGTTTGTGTTCGTGAACCGTTTGTGAACACACTCATTTCCTTACTAAACGAATACGAATATTGTGGCAACTGTGTTCTTTAATCGATGAACAATGCAAAACAATGTTAATTATCAATAATACAATGTGTTTTGGTGTTATTATATGTGTTTTATGTGTTTGATCATTTCACAATTCGATTCGATTCGACTTCAAGCTCTAAATCGCTTTCTAGAAAGTTATACGCAAACTGGTGCGTAAATGCAGTCAGTTTAACGCGACAAACACTCCGGGATAGTGAAATAGGCTTAACATACCTTAAATAACCTTCACATAACTTAGAAATAAGTTTTGGATGGTTTGGTTTCTCGAAAACAAGTTTGTTCGATCGCAGGGACTATTTGTGTCAAACTGTGAAACTATACCGATTTGTATAGTAACGAACATTCCGGAACTTGATCATAAGTTAAACATACCATAAATATCCTTTACATAGCTTAGAAATAGGCTTTGAGGGGTTCGGTATGCTAAAATAAACTTATTGGTCATTCAGGGACTAAAAGCGTCAAAAATGCACAAGTTTGCATTTTCGCGCATATCTTACGTTCTGAATATATCCGGACATCCAAAATTTTATGTAATCATTAAAATATTTTATTTTAGTGATTGACATGATAAAATTCCATTCGTCGCTTAATTTGGATCGTTTTTGCGTTCGCTACGACTTCCGTCGTAATGATCGGAACAACGCGATCGTACGACCAAACGAACCGACATCCGAGATATTTTTGAGCATGTTTTGAGTTCCCAATACTTTAACATCATTTTAGAGCCTTGAAATGAGGTTAACGGGGCTTAAACGTGTCAAAAATGGGCCGAAATGCATGTTTTGCAAGTTCAGGGACTAAAACTGATAATCTGCCAAAGATGGTCAGGCGGGGCGCGTAAGACTAAGTGAAGTCTTACGCGGGGCGCGAGAGCATGTCAGACAGAAACATTGAATTTGGTCATTTAGCTCGGTTTTGCTGGTTTTGATCTCTAGTTTTCAATGCTAGGGGCTGGTTTGTGTGGAGAACAAGTCCCCCAATCAGTCCTTAACACTTGTATGGCTTGGATCATGCCCTCTTCTCCAAGAAACGATCCTAACGGTTTGCGAAAAACTATATATAGCCCATCCATTTCACTTGTTCTTTGCTCATTCATTCTTCTCTTCTCTACAATCTGCTTTGGGAGCATTCTCATCTGATTTGGGAGTTTGTTTTCTTGTAGAAAAGATAGCAAGGACCCTTAGTGAGCATTCTTTCATTCTTTTTATTCTTTCTTAGTTTGAAAGTCAAATATAGTTTGACTTTCAGCTTTGACCACGAGATGGTCAACGAGAAGTTCGTTCGAACTTCGCAACCTGAGCGTAATCACGTTGGTTATAGTCCTTAGTGACTATACCCACTGATTACCACGTTAATTAGGTGTAGTGACGAGTCGAAGTTTCGGTCAAAATGCGTTTTAGCACGCATTTTTGCAACAGAACTACTGTTAGGTATCAAAACACTTTTTTTTGATACCAAATCAGTAGGTTAAACATGTTTTGACATGTTTAACTCGTCACTAATAGTTAGTGCTTGTTTAGACTCGTAAGTCGAGCGGTCTAAACCACCGCTTAGACTTTCGAACTCGACCCGATTGGTCGATCTTTAGGATCCGACCAAGTATGTTTAGTGACAATAGTTGCATAGGGAATAACCTTCCGAGGTTATACCTTATGGTCACCGAGTTTAAGTTGTTGTATGATAGGAAGATTATATGCCTTAGGTAAATTACCAAAACGCCCTTTTCATGCATAATTGGACTTTAAGCATATGTAACCTAACTTTTGTCACCTAAACTGATTATGCAACCTATTTAAACATGTTTAGGCATATAATACTTGTCATAGGACTAGTTAGACGTCTCGAACGCGCGTTTGCGCGCACGGCGCGTTAAAGTAGCGTAAGCTACCTTAATGGGTCGCGATGGGTCGAAAGCACTTAGGTTAGGTTCCGATTTAGAATGTAGGCTTTGTTAAATCATATCACATGAGTTCCTACACTCATTTGGTTTACAAGACCTCATTCTTTCCGATCTTCCGATTTAGGCGTCTATTGTTTGACTAGCGATCCGATTATTAGGTGCTGCTTGAGTTTCCTTGGTTTGATTGAGCTTATTGAGTTCTCTAGATTGAGGATACTTTGCACTTCAATGTGAGTACATAGTTCCCCTATTTTACTGTTTTCAATTGTTTTGGGTGATTCATATGTACAAAACGATATCAAGGTTTAAACGATGATTTCAAAAACGATTAAAGATGGATTATACTAAACTAACAACGATTTCAATAAGGTGAACAAGACTTGTTGGTTGTAATTACATAACGAATGACATTCATTAGCTTTGGCCGAGCCGACCAGTATTAGGTTATGGTACCATAGGATCTGACAAATCCTGTTATCAGACTACACCCAAGGTTATGTGTGGGGGTTATGTAGGTAACGACCAAATCTGATGATTGTTAACTTACCCTTTGGTGGTTTGTTAATACGAGAAACGAGTTAGACGAGTCATGAAGGTTTGAATGTTGTTAGCGAGATGACCAAAAGTAGTTTCACTATTAAAACGAATACGATTTTGAGACGAGTTAAACGATTTGAGATGACTTCAACGAGATAAACGATTTGGATAAACGATTGGTTTTGGGTAGTGATTAGATAATGGGACGGGTGTAGTATGATAGAATCATGGTAGATACGCCGCTGGTACATCTTATATATAAGTGCTTCTATCATATTACATTGCGTGTCAGTATTTAGTTCACTAGGGAAACGATTTTGAAACGATGTCACACTACGAGGTTTTTGAAACAATAATAGCCATACGAGTTTTATTAACGAGTTTTACGAGATGTTTACAAGTTGTTACTAAAACAAATGTTTTTGGGTTAAGAGTCATGGCTACGAGATTTTATAATCTATAACCATCTTGATTTGAGTTGGTTAATTATGTTGCAATACACTTTTCAAAACGAGGTTTGTATTTTGACTCTTGTAGTCTAACGGGGTACTGCAACATATAAACGAGCCATGAATCTGATACTCCCATAAAACCTATGTACTCGCCAGCATTTCTTTGCTGACTTTATTTTTACATATGTTTCAGGTGGTATTGCTTGATGTTGCTTGCTAGGGAGCTTGTGTTACTTAGGACTCGGACGAGGCTTTAGTGACTTAAAAACAATTATAAACAATGTGTAGTTTGTTTGTTTTGGTTTAAAGACAATGTACAATGCATAATATTTCAATAAAACGAAACTTTTAACTACCATGGTTGTGGAACAATAATTCTGTTGCAACACTCCCCGACGTTTCCACCACGGTTTGTTGTTTTAACGTGGTTAGGGTGTGACAGAAGAAGTTGGTATCAGAGCCAATGGTTATTGGGAATTAGGTTATTAGTAATGCTTTAACCTAGACTATAACTTTCTAGGACCCCAACGCAAGTTTACTTGTGTTTAGATTTTAAAACAATATCGTCACCTATCCTTAGGTGATAACCACAACGAGAACACAATAACGAATCCGCTTCGAAAATTAATCATCTATCCTTGAATGATTGATTACTAGGTTTTGAACCCTCTATTATATGGTTTTGAACCCTTCTAGTTTGATTCATCTTTGGCTTAAGTGCCTTTTGAGTTTTCAAAATCTCGTCAAAGTTTGGGTCTAAATAATGTGAACACGTGCAAACTGGAAGAGTGAATGCCTATACCCTGAGTTTTCTGTCTAAGGCTAGAGTGTTCGTACAAATCCGCATTATCAGACCAGTCACTCTTACCTGGGAACTCTTGGGGTGAGTGTTCACTTATAGGCGAGCATGTCTTCGCGATACATTATTATGACCCATTTACTTTGATTTGTCACTGTGTGTCGTTTGTTTGTTCGAGGTAACGATTGAATGATCGCGTTCTGTTGGACCGTTCTTTGACCCGAAAAGTCAGTCAGAGTAGCTCATCCTCACATATAAAGGCAGAATCAGAATATGCAAGGTTACAACAGCTTGTCCTATTAATCTCCTTTGCTTTTATTGCTTTCTGATGAAATTTTGACAGAGTTTCGCTCCAGCATACAAACATCCGTATCTGGTCCGCTCAGACGACTCTCCTATATATAGACATGTGGGTTCGCTCATATGACATGCCATATGAGCGGACCTACATCACTGCACTATAAGCGGACCACAAATAAACCCTATGAGCGGACCACTATGTTCAATGACATAAAAGCGAACCAAACTCTATTTTACATAATATTTACAGTTTGACCCCCTGTTGACCAATCTTGACTTCAGACTTTTTGTAGACGCAGTCAACAGACATTTCGTGCATCAACACCTTCCTTGTGTTTTGTCGATGTTTTCAATACCTCTTTTGTTTTTCCAACTGTCGACCTCACTCGTTTCTCATGTTTCCTTTTTAGACAATGCCTCCTCGACGTGATGCTCAAACTTTTACCGTTGAGGAAGTCGCAGCCCTTGTCTCTCAGCAAATGGCTGATGTGCTTCCAGGCATTGTGACCCAAATCCACGAATTATACAACAACAACAATAATAACAACAATAATGCTAAGTGTAATTTCAAGAATTTCAATTCTGCGAAGCCGCTTAAGTTTTCTGGGTCACAAGGAGCAACCGCGCTCCTGCAGTGGTTTGAGAGTATCGAGAGCACATTCAGACGTGTGCAGTGTCCGAATGCGCGCAAAGCTGAGTTTGCATCTAGTGTGTTCGAGAAGCGAGCTCTTACATGGTGGAACGGAGTGATGCGTGATAGGGGTGCCGAAGTGGCATTAGCACAAACTTGGGAAGAGCTCCGAGCTCTCATGATGAGAGAGTTCTGTCCCCGTCACGAGATTCGAGTTTTGAAACGAGAATTTGACGATTTGAAACAAGTCGGGGGAGAACACCGTGCTTATACGGATCGATTTGAGGAGCTCAATTTGTTGTGTCCCATGATGGTTACCCCGTTGGATAAGGCAATTGAGAGGTATATCGTTGGTTTACACGATTCCATTCAGGATATTGTGACCGGTGTTAATCCTACTACCGTCCGTCACGCAATCGAGTTGTCTGCTACCCTGACTGAGTCTCAAGTCAGGAAGGGTAAACTCACCCGCAAGGGTGATAAAAAGAAGTCAACCGATTCTGACAAGGAAAAGGGTAAGGGTAAGCAGGGTGAGTCTTCGAAGAAGTCAAGGAAGCGCAAGGCTTCCCAAAACTTTGATGTCACCAACCAGACTGCTCAGAACCCTCAGAACCCACCGACTCAACCTCCTGCAAAGAAAACATATGCTGGTACTGCACATCATTGTGCTCAATGTAATGGTCACCATGTTGCCCAACAGGCCGGTAAACAGAGTGCTACGTGTGGTACACTTGGGCATTTGGCCAACATTTGTCGTTTTGGTCAAAATCAGGCTGCTCAGGTTCCAGCACAAGCTCAAGGGAATGCTGCGAGATTCCCACCTAGTTCGTGTTTTAATTGCGGAGAAATTGGTCATTTCCGCAACAATTGCCCGAGATTGGGAAATGCAAATGCGAATCCGAATGGTAACGCGAACGTGAATGTGAATCCCGCTCGTGGACGAGCATTCAATCTGAACACGAACGAGGCAAGGGCAGACAACAAGGTTGTTAATGGTACGTTTCTTGTTAACAATCAACGTGCGTCTGTTCTTTTCGATTCTGGTGTCGATAGGAGTTTTGTTTCCTTATCCTTTGAGCCTTTACTTGCGATGCCTAGAACTAAACTAAGGAAGCCCTTATCTGTCGAAGTTGCTACTGGTAAACCACTTGTACTCGATTCTGTTCTTCGTGGTTGTCAATTGAACCTCGATAACCATCTTTTCCCTGTCGACCTCACACCGATGCAACTTGGGAGTTTTGACATAATCGTAGGGATGGATTGGTTAACCAAACACCATGCTGAGGTGGTTTGTTTCGATAAGATCGTCCGTATTCCTTTTTCGTCTAGTGATGTCCTAGAAGTTCGTGGTGAGAAACCGTCTGCTGGTTTGAAACTCATGTCGTGTACGAAAGCTCAAAGCTATCTACGAAAAGGATATGTTGCTTTCCTAGCACATGTCACCGAGGAGAAAGGCAAGAACAAGAGTATTCAGGATATTCCGATTGTTCGGGATTATCCAGAGGTATTTCCTGATGAACTGCGTGGTTTGCCTCCAGTTCATCAAGTCGAGTTTCATATTGACCTTGTACCCAATGCCAACCCGATTGCGAAAGCACCTTATCGTCTTGCACCTTCCGAGATGCAAGAGTTATCGATACAGCTTCAAGAGTTATCTGATAAAGGATTCATCCGTCCGAGTTATTCACCTTGGGGAGCTCCTGTCCTCTTCTGTGAAAAAGAAAGATGGATCTTTTCGAATGTGTATCGATTATCGTGAGCTTAACAAGCTTACCATCAAGAATCGATATCCCCTACCTCGAATTGATGATCTCTTTGATCAGCTGCAAGGTGCTACCTGTTTTTCCAAGATCGACCTGCGTTCTGGGTATCATCAGCTTCATGTATTTGAAGAAGATATTCCCAAAACTGCTTTCTGCACGAGATATGGACACTACGAGTTCACTATCATACCCTTTGGTTTGACAAATGCTCCAGCTATTTTCATGGATTTAATGAATAGGGTCTGTAAACCTTATTTAGACAAGTTCATCATTGTGTTCATCGATGATATTCTTATTTATTCAAAGTCTCGAGCCGATCACGAGCAACACCTTCGTTTGACTCTCGAACTCCTAAAGAAGGAACAACTTTTTGCTAAATTCTCCAAGTGTGAATTCTGGCTTAACGAAGTTCAGTTCTTAGGACATATAGTCAACGAGCAGGGTATTCATGTGGATCCATCCAAAATAGTTGCTATTAAGGATTGGAATACACCTACGACACCGACGGAGATTCGATCATTTCTTGGTCTCGCTGGATATTATCGTCGTTTCATTGCGAACTTCTCTATGATTGCGGTTCCACTCACTGCTTTGACTAAGAAAAATAAGCCTTTTGAGTGGGGACCCAAGCAAGAAGAAGCGTTCCAAACACTGAAACAAAAGCTATGTGATGCTCCTGTTCTATCTCTGCCTGAGGGAAACGATGATTTAGTTGTCTACTGCGACGCATCCAACTTAGGCCTTGGTTGTGTTCTTATGCAACGAGGTAAAGTCATTGCATATGCGTCTAGACAATTGAAACTTCACGAGAAGAACTACACAACTCATGATCTTGAGTTCGGTGTTGTGGTCTTTGCTCTCAAAATCTGGAGACACTATCTTTATGGCACGAAGTGTGTGGTTTTCACAGACCACAAATGTCTCCAGCATATTCTTAATCAGAAGGAGCTGAACATGAGGCAACGACGTTGGGTTGAACTCTTGAGCGATTACGATTGCGAGATTCGTTACCATCCTGGTAAAGCGAATGTCGTAGCCGATGCGCTTAGTCGAAAGGAGCGAGTCAAGCTTCATTCTGTTCGAACTCTCTCTGATCTTCAAACTCGTGTTCTTCAAGCTCAGCAATTTTGTGTTTCACAAAATTTGATGGGTACGGAATTACCACATTAGCTTGAGCTTAAACTCGAAGCTAAGGACGATGGTTTACTCTATTTCAAGGATCGTTTGTGGGTTCCGAAACAAGACGATCTTCGCACTTTAGTGATGGACGAATCTCACAAGTCTCGATATTCCATCCATCCTGGTGCTGATAAAATGTACAAGGATCTTCGTACTAAGTTCTGGTGGCCTGGTATGAAGAAAGATGTTGCCTTGTATGTATCAAAATGCCTAACTTGTCTCAAAGTCAAGGCTGAACATCAACGACCTTCTGGTTTGCTTGTACAACCAGAGATACCGGTTTGGAAGTGGGAGAACATTGCTATGGATCTCATCACTAAATTACTGCGTACTTTTAATGGTCACGATGCTATTTGGGTTGTCATCGATCGATTAATGAAGTCAGCTCATTTTATTGCGATTCGCGAGGATCTATCTGCTGATAAACTTGCAAAGATTTATGTTGATGAGATTGTATCACGACATGGTGTTCCTTTGGATATCATTTCTGATCGTGATGCTCGATTTTCATCTCATTTTTGGAAGACCATGTAATCTGCTATGGGAACCCAACTAAATCTAAGCATTGCTTATCATCCCCAAACAGATGGACAATCCGAGAGGACAATTAAAACTTTGGAGGATATGCTTAGAGCATGCGTGATAGACTTTGGTGGTAATTGGGATTCTCATCTGCCATTGATCGAGTTCTCTTACAACAATAGCTATCATGCTAGCATCAATATGGCACCATTCGAAGCTCTTTACGGTCGAAAATGTCGTTCACCTGTCTGTTGGAATGAGGTCGGTGAAGCTCAGCTTACTGGACCTGAGCTCATTCTTGAAACAACAGACAAAATCAAGAAAATTCGTGATAATCTTGTGACAGCTAGAAGCCGTCAAAAGAGTTATGCGGATTTACGACGCAAGCCCTTAGAATTTCAAGTTGGAGACCATGTCCTACTCAAGGTGTCACCTTGGAAGGGAGTGGTGAGATTTGGAAGGAAAGGAAAACTTGCACCACGATACGTTGGACCATTTAAGATTGTTGAAAGAGTTGGAAAGGTTGCCTATCGACTAGAGCTACCTCCAGAGCTTGGTAATATTCATCCGACTTTTCACGTGTCCAATTTGCGAAAGTGTTTAGCTGACGCTGATCTTCACATTCCTCTCGACAAGATCCGAATCGATGAAACGATGCACTTTGTCGAGAAACCTGTGGAGATAGTGGACCGTACATTCAAACAGTTGAAGAACAAACGGATTAAATTAGTCAAAGTTCGTTGGGAATCCAAACGTGGCCCAGAGTTTACTTGGGAACGTGAGGACCAAATGAAGGCGAAATATCCGCAATTGTTCTCACAAGTTTCCTCTAGTTAAAATTTCGGGACGAAATGTCCTAAAGTAGGGGAGACTGTGACAACTGTGCTCTTTAATCGATGAACAATGCAAAACAATGTTAATTATCAATAATACAATGTGTTTTGGTGTTATTATATGTGTTTTATGTGTTTGATGATTTCACAATTCGATTCGATTCGACTTCAAGCTCTAAATCGCTTTCTAGAAAGTTATACGCAAACTGGTGCGTAAATGCAGTCAGTTTAACGCGACAAACACTCCGGGATAGTGAAATAGGCTTAACATACCTTAAATAACCTTTACATAACTAAGAAATAAGTTTTGGATGGTTTGGTGTGTCGAAAACAAGTTTGTTCGATCGCAGGGACTATTTGTGTCAAACTGTGAAACTATACCGATTTGTATAGTAACGAACATTCCGGGACTTGATCATAAGTTAAACATACCATAAATATCCTTTACATAGCTTAGAAATAGGCTTTGAGGGATTCGGTATGCTAAAATAAACTTATTGGTCATTCAGGGACTAAAAGCGACATCCAAAAAATTATGTAATCATTAAAATATTTTATTTTTGTGATTGACATGATAAAATTCCATTCTCGTTTAATTTGGATCGTTCTTGCGTTCGCTACGACTTCCGTCGTAATGAACGGAACAACGCGATCGTACGACCAAACGAACCAACATCCGAGATATGTTTTAGCATGTTTTGAGTTCCCAATACTTTAACATCATGTTAGAGCCTTGAAATGAGGTTAACGGGGCTTAAACGTGTCAAAAATGGGCCGAAATGCATGTTTTGCAAGTTCAGGGACTAAAACTGACAATCTGCAAAGATGGTCAGGCGGGGCGCGTAAGACTAAGTGAAGTCTTACGCGGGGCGCGAGGGCATGTCAGACAGAAACATTGATATTGGTCATTTAGCTCGTTTTTGCTGGTTTTGATCTTTAGTTTTCAATGCTAGGGGCTGGTTTGTGTGGGGAAGAAGTCCCCCAATCAGTCCTTAACACTTGTATGGCTTGGATCATGCCCTCTTCTCCAAGAAACAATCCTAATGGTTTGCGAAAAACTATATATAGCCCATCCATTTCACTTGTTCTTTGCTAATTCATTCTTCTCTTCTCTACAATCTGCTTTGGGAGCATTCTCATCTGATTTGGGAGTTTGTTTTCTTGTAGAAAAGATAGCAAGGACCCTTAGTGAGCATTCTTTCATTCTTTTTATTGCTTTCTTAGTTTGAAAGTCAAATATAGTTTGACTTTCAGCTTTGACCACGAGATGGTCAACGAGAAGTTCGTTCAAACTTCGCAACCTGAGCGTAATCACGTTGGTTATAGTCCTTAGTGACTATACCCACTGATTACCACGTTAACTAGGTGTAGTGACGAGTCGAAGTTTCGGTCAAAATGTGTTTTAGCACGCATTTTGCAATGGAACTACTATTAGGTATCAAAACACTTTGTTTTGATACCAAATCAGTAGGTTAAACATGTTTTGACATGTTTAACTCGTCACTAATAGTTAGTGCTTGTTTAGAGTCGTAAGTCGAGCGGTCTAAACCACCGCTTAGACTTTCGAACTCGACCCGTTTGGTCGATCTTTAGGATCCGACCAAGCATGTTTAGTGACAATAGTTGCATAGGGAATAACCTTCCGAGGTTATACCTTATGGTCACCGAGTTTAAGTAGTTGTATGATAGGAAGATTATACGCCTTAGGTAAATTAGCAAAACGCCCTTTTCATGCATAATTGGACTTTAAGCATATGTAACCTAACTTTTGTCACCTAAACTGATTATGCAACCTATTTAAACATGTTTAGGCATATAATACTTGTCATAGGACTAGTTAGACGTCTCGAACACGCGTTTGCGCGCACGACGCGTTAAAGTAGCGTAAGCTACCTTAATGGGTCGCGATGGGTCGAAAGCACTTAGGTTAGGTTCCGATTTAGAATGTAGGCTTTGTTAAACCATATCACATGAGTTCCTACACTCATTTGGTTTACAAGACCTCATTCTTTCTGATCTTCCGATTTAGCCATCTATTGTTTGACTAGCGATCCGATTATTAGGTGCTGCTTGAGTTTCCTTGGTTTGATTGAGCTTATTGAGTTCTCTAGATTGAGGATACTTTGCACTTCAATGTGAGTACATAGTTCCCCTATTTTACTGTTTTCAATTGTTTTGGGGTGATTCATATGTACAAAACGATATCAAGGTTTAAACGATGATTTCAAAAACGATTAAAGATGGTTTATACTAAACTAATAACGATTTCAATAAGGTGAATAAGACTTGTTGGTTGTAATTACATAACGAATGACATTCATTAGCTTTGGCCGAGCCGACCAGTATTAGGTTATGGTACCATAGGATCTGACAAATCCCGTTATCAGACTACACCCATGGTTATGTGTGGGGGTTATGTAGGTAACAACTGAATCTGATGATTGTTAACTTACCCTTTGGTGGTTTGTTAATATGAGAAACGAGTTAGACGAGTCACGAAGGTTTGAATGTTGTTAGCGAGATGACCAATAGTAGTTTCACTATTAAAACGAATACGATTTTGAGACGAGTTAAACGATTTGAGATGACTTCAACGAGATAAACGATTTTGATAAACGATTGGTTTTGGGTAGTGATTAGATAATGGGATGGGTGTAGTATGATAGAACCATGGTAGATACGCCGCTGGTACATCTTATATATAAGTGCTTCTATCATATTACGTTGCGTGTCATTATTTAGTTCACTGGGGAAAGGATTTTGAAACGATGTCACACTACGAGGTTTTTGAAACGATATAAACCATACGAGTTTTATTTATGAGTTTTTACGAGATGTTTACAAGTTGTTATACTAAAACAGATGTTTTTGGGTTAAGAGTCATGGCTACGAGATTTTATAATCTATAACCATCTTGATTTGAGTTGGTTAATTATGTTGCAATACACTTTTCAAAACGAGGTTTGTATTTTGACTCTTGTAGTCTAACAGGGTACTGCAACATATAAACGAGCCATGAATCCGATACTCCCATAAACCTATGTACTCGCCAGCATTTCTTTGCTGACTTTATTTTTACATATGTTTCAGGTGGTATTGCTTGATGTTGCTTGCTAGGGAGCTTGTGTCACTTAGGACTCGGACGAGGCTTTAGTGACTTAAAAACAATTATAAACAATGTGTAGTTTGTTTGTTTTGGTTTAAAGACAATGTACAATGCATAATATTTCAATAAAACGAAACTTTTAACTACCATGGTTGTGGAACAATAATTCTGTTGCAACACTCCCCGACGTTTCCCCCACGGGTTGTTGTTTTAACGTGGTCGGGGTGTGACAAATATAAAATCTCGTTCGGTAAGTGTTCATGAACTGTTCATGAACACATTTATTACCTTATCGAACGAACACGAACAAGACCTTGTCTGTGTTCGTTCGGTTCGTTTACAGCCCAACCCAATGCAGTATTGGCATTGGTGATGCGACTAAGTAGTAATCTCTCTGTTTCCTTCGTTTCTTCCACCCGGTTCCTCCTAGCTCCGATCCAAAACTCCGTTAAGCTTTCGAAATACACCTTAACTCATCTAGACTTGTAAAACATAAACCATATCAAAGTAGAGCATCCGGAAACTTAAATTAACATAAAAACACACACAAGAAATTAAGGACTTTTGACCACCTATCAGTAACCACTTACAATATAATAAATAACATTGATAACCACTTATATAAGTAACCACTTACAATATAATAAATAACATTGATAACCACAACTGAATAATATATATAAAAGTCCTCCTTGGTTATCAACTTAATACGTATGGAGATACTGTCTCGTTCAAAACCTTGCTAGGAAAACTCACTGGGACAAAACCATAGCTAAGGGAACAAAAGTGCAGTGTGTATTTTCTCGCCATGGTTCTTCTGAATCAAGTATGTTGCCTCATTAAAATCCCTATTAAGAAAAATTGGTGGGACAAGGTTCGCAAGCTTAGTTAAGCTTGTTTATTGAATGATCTTTAATTTAGGCTCGAGCTCTTTGAAGCTCGGTTCGAGTCAGCTTTTACTGAGTCAATCATGATGTATGACGACTTGTTGGAAGGATTTGGATCTACTACAAGAATGCATGTCGGGATTTCTAGATACACTATTTTGTTTTTAGCCTCGATTATGATTCTACTCAATTTAATGTGTTATAATATTATGAAGTTTCTTCATAAATGTTAATCCTTTTAGTGTTAAGTGACTTTTTCTAATGGAAAAACTTACTCTCATACTCTACTTTACAACAATTATCCTAAATTACTTCTCTTGGCTTTTGCTCAGGTTTCTGAGACTTCACATCTAAAAGACAAGTGGCTCTAACAAGTAGGCTAGCTCCACATTGATGATAAAACTTCAAGAAATTTATATGAAATTTGGTTTAGATTTGAAAAAGGAAGAGATGAAGAAGAAAAAAATCATCAAAATAATAATAAAATTTCATAATTGTCAAACTAAGTTAATCTGTAAATAAAAATAATCATAACTGGATAATAACCAAACTTCATATATGCTCGTTTATGTCATTTAATTAAAAAAATACACATGTCATAAAATCAATGTTTTAAAAAACGGAAACGAGTATTGAAGCGTTTTCCCTTCGCCTCACGAGGCGTAAGTATTGAGGCGGAACGAGGCGTAATGCTGAGGCGGTATTAATAAATAAATATTAAAATTATATATATCATAAAATAATAAATACTTAACATAAAAAATGACTTTTCTCATCAAATTTCATTAGATTCAGCAGTTAAGAACATAAAAAAAGATTCAAATTTCATCAAATACTTAACATAAAAAAACACAAGTAGTTTCTAATTAAACTCAAATAGCATAACAAACATCATCTTCATCATCCTCACAATCTTCCTCAACCCAATCCTCATCATCGTCATCCTCGTCAATCAAATGAAGGGCTTTCCTTTTCTTAGATGAGGAACTTCCACCGCCTCGCTCAATTATCCCACCACCTCTACGTGTTTTAGTTGCCCCACTACCTCTTGTTGTTCTAATGACCTCGTCACTTTCCTCCACATTTGCCGCGTCATCTTCAATTGCATCTTCATCATCATCATCTCTTGGGTCGGCAATCCACTCATCATCAGACATGACGTTTTCTACAAGTAAAGGATCTTCATCTTCTTTTAAATTAGACCTTTTTACAAAATTTTGCTTCAGCTTTCTATTGTACATGATGAACACCAAATCGTCCATCCTCTCGGTGGTCAACCGGTTTCGTCTCTCTGTATGGACCTGATTGAACGTACACCAGTTACGTTCACAAGCTGAAGCCGAACACGTAAGACCCAAAATCTTCATTGCAAAGGCCTTGAGTTCAGGGGTATCATCTCCATATTCGTCCCACCATAAAACTATATATGTTAAGAAATTAGTTAGTTAATTATTTAATTTATACAAACTATAAGTCTATAAACATAACTAGCAAATATTTTACTTGGTGGATGTAAGACCCATATACTTATCTTATCGTTTATGTAATAATTAATACATTTATAAGTATCATTAATATTAAAACATCGAATTAACGACATTTGGATAAGTTTCAAAACTTTACAACCACACTTCCAACGTTTCCTAAAACATGTTGTTTCAAACCCAACTTACTTAACTTTTAAAGACAAGCAAATACATATTTACAAGAGTTAACAACACTATAGTGTGTTGTGTGACAAAAGTGTTGGTTTTCATTTGCGGAAGCTCCTTTATAATGTGTGTTCGGTTCTTTAACAAGGCTTGATCGTCATCCGCAAGTCTATCCCTTTACCTATAACCAAAATTTATCAAAACATTAGTTATTTGAGCTTAATATATGTTTTAACAAGTTCATAACGTCAAAACACAGCAAATAAACAAGTTTTCAAGGTCTAGGTCTTGGTCGCGGGGCGCGACGGCTGAAGGTATAGCCTTCGCGGGCCGCGAGGGCCGTCGCGTAGCGCGACACCTTCCCTGATTCACCGTCGCGTGACGCGACGCCTTTATTTCTCCAGCAGGTTTGGTTTTCAGACCTGCATTTTCCCAGCTAGTTAGATTTCAAATCGAACCACACCATTGTTAAAATCATATGTTATATTTTGTTAATAAAAAATGGTATGGGTAAAAAAAAACTTAGCTACAATACTCATAAATTATAATATAACTTGCCAGTTTCCACCCATTATTAGGGTATAGGGAGTGGTTAAACACTTGAAAGTGGCAAACTTCAAAATCAATCAATCAGATGGGGCCATGTCATTTTACCTATTTTGTTTAAACTATGCTCAAATCGTTGGCGGTGGTTAGACACTTTGAAATAGGTAAACTATTAAAAAAAGGAAAAAGGTGTGATCGTTGCCTTTTTTTGGCTTAAAATCTAATTGAAAATATTAACTAAAATAACCCTGAATTAAGCGAAGTCTCGATTCTTCGAATCCCCATTCCACTAAGAGAGTTAACGGCTGGTTACTAAAACAACCGGTTACAAAAATGTTAAAAACTAAACGTTTGTTAAAGATTGGTTTTTACGATGAGAGAACCCTTACACTCATACTTAGCCTTAATTTATATATTAGTTAGGGGTGCACTCGAGCCGGGCCCGAGCTCGATCAACTTATGAGAGCTCGGCGAGCTCGATTCAAGCCTTTTTTCAAAGCTCGAGCTTGGCTCGTTTGTATTTTCTAAAGCTCGAGCTTGGCTCGGGCTAGGCTCATTTATTATCTATTAATTAGTATAGTAAATAAAAATAATATAAATAATAGACTTTTCAGGCTCGCGAGCTCGATAAGTGAAGCTTGGGCTCGGGCTCGTTTACTAAATAAGCTTATTTTTAGGTTTGAGGTCGGCTTGTAAACAAGTTTAAATAAGTTCGGCTCGACTCGGCTCCTTTACACTAAGCCTCGGTAAGGCTCGACGAGCCTAACTAGCTTCACATGCGAGGCTCGAGCTCGGGCTCGATAAACAAACAAGCTTTGTTTTAGGCTCAAGCTCGGCTCGGGCTCGATAAGGCTGGGCTCGTTTCGAGCTTTTTCTCAAGCCGATCTCGAGTAGCTCGCCATTGTAAAATAATGGCCTACTAGTAACATGTGATATGTATAGGATAATAGAAATAATATAGTGAGAATGAGAAGTACAGGAAATAAGAGAATTCTTATTCATTGAGTATGTCTTGTGTGTATAATAAGGCCCATAAACATAGGGTGTTTAGTGGTTGATCGGATTATCGTGGTCCGGTCAAAGATAAATTTATAGAGACCTAATTACCTCAAGCTAATAGAAAGTGGCAATAAGGTGTCGAATCCACGAAGAGTCTGTGGTCTATGTAAAAAATTGGTTGATTATGAATTTAAACTTACGAAGCTTGCTAAAATGATTCTTTTGTATTTTGGTTTGAAAAGGAGTTAGAATTATCCAACGGTTTTTAACTAATTATGAAAACGATATTAACTACGAATGCAAAATTGAAATTTTGGTTTAAAACACTGGTTTGAGTTAAGGTTCACACCCGGTTCAAAGTCATAAGACCTAGGGTTCCTACACAGTTAGGTTGTAATCAAAATCGTAATTTGGTGTTAACGAGTTTAGTGTTTCGAGGCTTAGGCACCAATAACTATCAGCGTCACAAGACGAGCAACAATGCGCTTCGTTACTCAAGAAAATGTAAACCCTAATCTCATATCAAAACACAACCAAACGAAATCATTTCACAAAGTCAAAGGTGTGAGTATATTTCGGCAATTCGTGAATTCAAAACAAGATCAATACAATTAACATGAATATTCAAACATCCAAATACGATAAACAATAATTAATCAATTAAACACAATGTTAAGCACCCTAAAAATTTTACAGGATCTACACAAAAGGTGGAAGTCGGATGATAATTGTGAAGAAAAACCCATGACTCTTGATTATTTTGGTATTCGAATTAGGGGTGTTCAAAACCGAATATCCGATTGAATAGTTTTTCACACCGAAACATAGTAAATCAGATATCCGAATATCCAATTTTTATTTTAATTCGAAAATTTTTAAAATCACTATCCGAAACTGGGTCCGAAAATTCTGATATCCGTATCTTCGGATACAAATATTTTTTAACACCCCTAATTTGAATAGTGATGGTATGGTGTATTAAGAGTGATTTTGGTGATGAATCTTGATTCGAGAATGATTGGGCATACGGTGTAACTCCCAAAATCCTGAATAACAGGCATCTCATTCAAAAATTCTGATTTCCAGCGATTTCGACCACCCAGCATTAACTTTGACTGATAGTCGAATCGGGGATGCCATGTGACGGCGTCGCCGACAAGAAATTTCCCGGAGACGCGTTTACTTGTTGTGTACGCCAATCCCGACGCTAGGGTTGTAAATGAACCGAATGTTCAGCAAACAGTTCGGGAATCGTTCGGCGGGAAGTTCGTTTATTTAATAAACAAACGGACATGAACAAGAAATTCCGTTCGATTAGTTAAATGAACGAACATGAATAGAGGTCCCGTTTGTTCAATTGTGTTCGTGAACGTTCGGTAACGTGTTCGTGAACATTCGTTCATTTGCGTTCGTTTATGTTCGTATGTTTATGTTTTAATTAAATTTTTTTGTAATTTCATATATTTATCTGTACTTTTTATATTATTAAACTTATATTTATTTTATTACCCTAACAATTAAACTAGGAAACCCTGTTTAACCTTTTTATGTACCATTTCCCTTTCATTTCTCATTATTTACATCAATGAATACATTCGACCTCTGTTCCACAATAAGGGATTCAAGTTCCAGTGCTACTCTCAGGGCCATCCACCTTTATCCTTTGTCGCGTTTGACAAATTTATTTGTTTTCGTTTGTGTTCGTGAACCGTTTGTGAACACACTCATTCCTTAATAAACGAACACGAATATTGTGACAACTGTGCTCTTTAATCGATGAACAATGCAAAAAAATGTTAATTATCAATAATACAATGTGTTTTGGTGTTATTATATGTGTTTTATGTGTTTGATCATTTCACAATTCGATTCGATTCGACTTCAAGCTCTAAATCGCTTTCTAGAAAGTTATACGCAAACTGGTACGTAAATGCAGTCAGTTTAACGCGACAAACACTCCGGGATAGTGAAATAGGCTTAACATACCTTAAATAACCTTCACATAACTTAGAAATAAGTTTTGGATGGTTTGGTGTATCGAAAACAAGTTTGTTCGATCGCAGGGACTATTTGTGTCAAACTGTGAAACTATACCGATTTGTATAGTAAAGAACATTCCGGAACTTGATCATAAGTTAAACATACCACAAATATCCTTTACATAGCTTAGAAATAGGCTTTGAGGGGTTCGGTATGCTAAAATAAACTTATTGGTCATTCAGGGACTAAAAGCGTCAAAAATGCATAAGTTTGCATTTTCGCGCATATCTTACGTTCTGAATATATCCGGACATCCAAAAATTTATGTAATCATTAAAATATTTTATTTTAGTGATTGACATGATAAAATTCCATTCGTCGCTTAATTTGGATCGTTTTTGCGTTCGCTACGACTTCCGTCGTAATGAACGGAACAACGCGATCGTACGACCAAACGAACCGACATCCGAGATATTTTTGAGCATGTTTTGAGTTCCCAATACTTTAACATCATTTTAGAGCCTTGAAATGAGGTTAACGGGGCTTAAACGTGTCAAAAATGGGCCGAAATGCATGTTTTGCAAGTTCAGGGACTAAAACTGATAATCAGCCAAAGATGGTCAGGCGGGGCGCGTAAGACTAAGTGAAGTCTTACGCGGGGCGCGAGGGCATGTCAGACAGAAACATTGAATTTGGTCATTTAGCTCGGTTTTGCTGGTTTTGATCTCTAGTTTTCAATGCTAGGGGCTGGTTTATGTGGGGAACAAGTCCCCCAATCAGTCCTTAACACTTGTATGGCTTGGATCATGCCCTCTTCTCCAAGAAACGATCCTAACAGTTTGCGAAAAACTATATATAGCCCATCCATTTCACTTGTTCTTTGCTCATTCATTCTTCTCTTCTCTACAATCTGCTTTGGGAGCATTCTCATCTGATTTGGGAGTTTGTTTTCTTGTAGAAAAGATAGCAAGGACCCTTAGTGAGCATTCTTTCATTCTTTTTATTCTTTCTTAGTTTGAAAGTCAAATATAGTTTGACTTTCAGCTTTGACCACAAGATGGTCAACGAGAAGTTCGTTCGAACTTCGCAACCTGAGCGTAATCACGTTGGTTATAGTCCTTAGTGACTATGCCCACTGATTACCACGTTAACTAGGTGTAGTGACGAGTCGAAGTTTCGGTCAAAATGCGTTTTAGCACGCATTTTTGCAACGGAACTACTATTAGGTATCAAAACACTTTTTTTTGATACCAAATCAGTAGGTTAAACCTGTTTTGACATGTTTAACTCGTCACTAATAGTTAGTGCTTGTTTAGACTCGTAAGTCGAGCGGTCTAAACCACCGCTTAGACTTTCAAACTCGACCCGTTTGGTCGATCTTTAGGATCCGACCAAGCATGTTTAGTGACAATAGTTGCATAGGGAATAACCTTCCGAGGTTATACCTTATGGTTACCGAGTTTAAGTAGTTGTATGATAGGAAGATTATATACCTTAGGTAAATTACCAAAACGCCCTTTTCATGCATAATTGGACTTTAAGCATATGTAACCTAACTTTTGTTACCTAAACTGATTATGCAACCTATTTAAACATGTTTAGGCATATATTATACTTGTCATAGGACTAGTTAGACGTCTCGAACGCGCGTTTGTGCGCACGACGCGTTAAAGTAGCGTAAGCTACCTTAATGGGTCGTGATGGGTCGAAAGCACTTAGGTTAGGTTCCGATTTAGAATGTAGGCTTTGTTAAATCATATCACATGAGTTCCTACACTCATTTGGTTTACAAGACCTCATTCTTTCCGATCTTCCGATTTACGCGTCTATTGTTTGACTAGCGATCCGATTATTAGGTGCTGCTTGAGTTTCCTTGGTTTGATTGAGCTTATTGAGTTCTCTAGATTGAGGATACTTTGCACTTCAATGTGAGTACATAGTTCCCCTATTTTACTGTTTTCAATTGTTTTGGGTGATTCATATGTACAAAACGATATCAAGGTTTAAACGATGATTTCAAAAACGATTAAAGATGGTTTATACTAAACTAATAACGATTTCAATAAGGTGAACAAGACTTGTTGGTTGTAATTACATAACGAATGACATTCATTAGCTTTGGCCGAGCCGACCAGTATTAGGTTATGGTACCATAGGATCTGACAAATCCCGTTATCAGACTACACCCAAGGTTATGTGTGGGGGTTATGTAGGTAACGACCAAATCTGATGATTGTTAACTTACCCTTTGGTGGTTTGTTAATACGAGAAACGAGTTAGACGAGTCACGAAGGTTTGAATGTTGTTAGCGAGATGATCAATAGTAGTTTCACTATTAAAACGAATACGATTTTGAGACGAGTTAAACGATTTGAGATGACTTCAACGAGATAAACGATTTTGATAAACGATTGGTTTTGGGTAGTGATTAGATAATGGGACGGGTGTAGTATGATAGAATCATGGTAGATACGCCGCTGGTACATCTTATATATAAGTGCTTCTATCATATTACATTGCGTGTCATTATTTAGTTCACTGGGGAAACGATTTTGAAACGATGTCACACTACGAGGTTTTTGAAACGATATAAACCATACGAGTTTTATTTACGAGTTTTTACGAGATGTTTACAAGTTGTTATACTAAAACAAATGTTTTTGGGTTAAGAGTCATGGCTACGAGATTTTATAATCTATAACCATCTTGATTTGAGTTGGTTAATTATGTTGCAATACACTTTTCAAAACGAGGTTTGTATTTTGACTCTTGTAGTCTAACGGGGTACTGCAACATATAAACGAGCCATGAATCCGATACTCCCATAAAACCTATGTACTCGCCAGCATTTCTTTGCTGACTTTATTTTTACATATGTTTCAGGTGGTATTGCTTGATGTTGCTTGCTAGGGAGCTTGTGTCACTTAGGACTCGGACGAGGCTTTAGTGACTTAAAAACAATTATAAACAATGTGTAGTTTGTTTGTTTTGGTTTAAAGACAATGTACAATGCATAATATTTCAATAAAACGAAACTTTTAACTACCATGGTTGTGGAACAATAATTCTGTTGCAACACTCCCCGACGTTTCCCCCACGGTTTGTTGTTTTAACGTGGTCGGGGTGTGACAAATATAAAATCTCGTTCGGTAAGTGTTCATGAACACATTTATTTCCTTAACGAACGAACACGAACAAGACCTTGTCTGTGTTCGTTCGGTTCGTTTACAGCCCTACCCAATGCAGTATTGGCATTGGCGACGCGACTGAGTAGTAATCTCTCTGTTTCCTTCGTTTCTTCCACCCGGTTCCTCCTAGCTCCGATCCAAAACTCCGTTAAGCTTTCGAAATACACCTTAAACTCATCTAGACTTGCAAAACACAAACCATATCAAAGTAGAGCATTCGGAAACTTAAATTAACATAAAAACACACACAAGAAATTAAGGACTTTTGACCACCTATCAGTAACCACTTACAATATAATAAATAACATTGATAACCACTTATATAAGTAACCACTTACAATATAATAAATAACATTGATAACCACAACTGAATAATATATATAAAAGTCCTCCTTGGTTATCAACTTAATACGTATGGAGATACTGTCTCGTTAAAAACCTTGCTAGGAAAACTCACTGGGACAAAACCATAGCTAAGGGAACAAAAGTGCAGTGTGTATTTTCTCGCCATGGTTCTTCTGAATCAAGTATGTTGCCTCATTAAAATCCCTATTAAGAAAAATTGGCGGGACAAGGTTCGCAAGCTTAGTTAAGCTTGTTTATTGAATGATCTTTAATTTAGGCTCGAGCTCTTTGAAGCTCGGTTCGAGTCAGCTTTTACTGAGTCAATCATGATGTATGACGACTTGTTGGAAGGATTTGGATCTACTACAAGAATGCATGTCGGGATTTCTAGATACACTATTTTGTTTTTAGCCTCGATTATGATTCTACTCAATTTAATGTGTTATAATATAATGAAGTTTCTTCATAAATGTTAATCCTTTTAGTGTTAAGTGACTTTTTCTAATGGAAAAACTTACTCTCATACTCTACTTTACAACAATTATCCTAAATTACTTCTCTTGGCTTTTGCTCAGGTTTCTGAGACTTTACCTCTAAAAGACAAGTGGCTCTAACAAGTAGGCTAGCTCCACATTGATGATAAAACTTCAAGAAATTTATATGAAATTTGGTTTAGATTTGAAAAAGGAAGAGATGAAGAAGAAAAAAATCACCAAAATAATAATAAAATTTCATAATTGTCAAACTAAGTTAATCTGTAAATAAAAATAATCATAACTGGATAATAACCAAACTTCATATATGCTCGTTTATGTCATTTAATTAAAAAAAATACACATGTCATAAAATCAATGTTTTAAAAAACGGAAACGAGTATTGAAGCGTTTTCCCTTCGCCTCACGAGGCGTAAGCATTGAGGCGGAACGAGGCGTAATGCTGAGGCGGTATTAATAAATAAATATTAAAATTATATATATCATAAAATAATAAATACTTAACATAAAAAAATGACTTTTCTCATCAAATTTCATTAGATTCAGCAGTTAAAAACATAAAAAAAGATTCAAATTTCATCAAATACTTAACATAAAAAAAACACAAGTAGTTTCTAATTAAACTCAAATAGCATAACAAACATCATCTTCATCATCCTCACAATCTTCCTCAACCCAATCCTCATCATCGTCATCCTCGTCAATCAAATGAAGGGCTTTCCTTTTCTTAGATGAGGAACTTCCACCGCCTCGCTCAATTATCCCACCACCTCTACGTGTTTTAGTTGCCCCACTACCTCTTGTTGTTCTAATGACCTCATCACTTTCCTCCACATTTGCCGCGTCATCTTCAATTGCATCTTCATCATCATCATCTCTTGGGTCGGCAATCCACTCATCATCAGACATGACGTTTTCAACAAGTAAAGGATCTTCATCTTCTTTTAAATTAGACCTTTTTACAAAATTTTGCTTCAGCTTTCTATTGTACATGATGAACACCAAATCGTCCATCCTCTCGGTGGTCAACCGGTTTCGTCTCTCTGTATGGACCTGATTGAACGTACACCAGTTACGTTCACAAGCTGAAGCCGAACACGTAAGACCCAAAATCTTCATTGCAAAGGCCTTGAGTTCAGGGGTATCATCTCCATTTCGTCCCACCATAAAACTATATATGTTAAGAAATTAGTTAGTTAATTATTTAATTTATACAAACTATAAGTCTATAAACATAACTAGCAAATATTTTACTTGGTGGATGTAAGACCCATATACTTATCTTATCGTTTATGTAATAATTAATACATTTATAAGTATCATTAATATTAAAACATCGAATTAACGACATTTGGATAAGTTTCAAAACTTTACAACCACACTTCCAACGTTTCCTAAAACATGTTGTTTCAAACCCAACTTACATAACTTTTAAAGACAAGCAAATACATATTTACAAGAGTTAACAACACTATAGTGTGTTGTGTGACAAAAGTGTTAGTTTTCATTTGCGGAAGCTCCTTTATAATGTGTGTTCGGTTCTTTAACAAGGCTTGATCGTCATCCGCAAGTCTATCCCTTTACCTATAATCAAAATTTAACAAAACATTAGTTATTTGAGCTTAATATATGTTTTAACAAGTTCATAACGTCAAAACACAGCAAATAAACAAGTTTTCAAGGTCTAGGTCTTGGTCGCGGGGCGCCACGGCTGAAGGTATGGCCTTCGCGGGCCGCGAGGGCCGTCGCGTAGCGCGACACCTTCCCTGATTCACCGTCGCGTGACGCGACGCCTTTATTTCTCCAGCAGGTTTGGTTTTCAGACCTGTATTTTCCCAGCTAGTTAGATTTCAAATCGAACCACACCATTGTTAAAATCATATGTTATATTTTGTTAATAAAAAATGGTATGGGTAAAAAAACTTAGCTACAATACTCATAAATTATAATATAACTTGCCAGTTTCCACCCATTATTAGGGTATAGGGAGTGGTTAAACACTTGAAAGTGGCAAACTTCAAAATCAATCAATTAGATGGTGCCATGTCATTTTACCTATTTTGTTTAAACTATGCTCAAAATCGTTGGCGGTGGTTAGACACTTTGAAATAGGTAAACTATTAAAAAAAAAAGGAAAAATGTGTGATCGTTGCCTTTTTTTGGCTTAAAATCTAATTGAAAATATTAACTAAAATAACCTTGAATTAAGCGAAGTCTCGATTCTTCGAATCCCCATTCCACTAACAGAATTAACGGCTGGTTACTAAAACAACCGGTTACAAAAATGTTAAAAACTAAACGTTTGTTAAAGATTGGTTTTTACGATGAGAGAACCCTTACACTCATACTTAGCCTTAATTTATATATTAGTTAGGGGTGCACTCGAGCCGGGCCCGAGCTCGATCAACTTATGAGAGCTCGGGCTCGAGCTCGGCTCGATTCAAGCCTTTTTTCAAAGCTCGAGCTCGGCTCGTTTGTATTTTCTAAAGCTCGAGCTCGGCTCGGGCTAGGCTCATTTATTATCTATTAATTAGTATATTAAATAAAAATAATATAAATAATAGACTTTTTAGGCTCGCGAGCTCGATAAGTGAAGCTTGGGCTCGGGCTCGTTTACTAAATAAGCTTATTTTTAGGTTTGAGGTCGGCTTGTAAACAAGTTTAAATAAGTTCGGCTCGACTCGGCTCCTTTACACTAAGCCTCGGTAAGGCTCGACGAGCCTAACTAGCTTCACATGCGAGGCTCGAGCTCGGGCTCGATAAACAAACAAGCTTTGTTTTAGGCTCAAGCTCGGCTCGGGCTCGATAAGGCTGGGCTCGTTTCGAGCTTTTTCTCAAGCCGATCTCGAGTAGCTCGCGATTGTAAAATAATGGCCTACTAGTAACATGTGATATGTATAGGATAATAGAAATAATATAGCGAGAATGAGAAGTACAGGAAATAAGAGAATTCTTATTCATTGAGTATGTCTTGTGTATATAATAAGGCCCATAAACATAGGGTGTTTAGTGGTTGATCGGATTATCGTGGTCCGGTCAAAGATAAATTTATAGAGACCTAATTACCTCAAGCTAATAGAAAGTGGCAATAAGGTGTCGAATCCACGAAGAGTCTGTGGTCTATGTAAAAAATTGGTTGATTATGAATTTAAACTTACGAAGCTTGCTAAAATGATTCTTTTGTATTTTGGTTTGAAAAGGAGTTGGAATTATCCAACGGTTTTTAACTAATTATGAAAACGATATTAACTACGAATGCAAAATTGAAATTTTGGTTTAAAACACTGGTTTGAGTTAAGGTTCACACCCGGTTCAAAGTCATAAGACCTAGGGTTCCTACACAGTTAGGTTGTAATCAAAATCGTAATTTGGTGTCAACGAGTTTAGTGTTTCGAGGCTTAGGCACCAATAACTATCAACGTCACAAGACGAGCAACAATGCGCTTCGTTACTCAAGAAAATGTAAACCCTAATCTCATATCAAAACACAACCAAACGAAATCATTTCACAAAGTCAAAGGTGTGAGTATATTTCGGCAATTCGTGAATTCAAAACAAGATCAATACAATTAACATGAATATTCAAACATCCAAATACGATAAACAATAATTAATCAATTAAACACAATGTTAAGCACCCTAACAATTTTAAAGGATCTACACAAAAGGTGGAAGTCGGATGATAATTGTGAAGAAAAACCCATGACTCTTGATTATTTCGGTATTCGAATCAGGGGTGTTCAAAACCGAATATCCGATTGAATAGTTTGTCACACCGAAACATAATAAATCAGATATCCGAATTTCCAATTTTTATTTTAATTCGAAAATTTTTAAAATCACTATCCGAAACTGTGTCCGAAAATTCTGATATCCGTATCTTCGGATACAAATATTTTTTAACACCCCTAATTTGAATAGTGATGGTATGGTGTATTAAGAGTGATTTTGGTGATGAATCTTGATTCGAGAATGATTGGGCATAGGGTGTAACTCCCAAAATCCTGAATAATAGGCATCTCATTCAAAAATTCTGATTTCCAGCGATTTCGACCACCCAGCATTAACTTTGACTGATAGTCGCATCGGGGATGCCATGTGACGGCGTCGCCGACAGGAAATTTCCCGGAGACGCGTTTACTTGTTGTGTACGCCAATCCCGACGCTAGGGCTGTAAATGAACCGAATGTTCAGCAAACAGTTCGGGAATCGTTCGGCGGGAAGTTTGTTTATTTAATAAACGAACGGACATGAACAAGAAATTTCGTTCGATTAGTTAAATGAACGAACATGAATAGAGGTCCCGTTTGTTCAATTGTGTTCGTGAACGTTCGGTAACGTGTTCGTGAACATTCGTTCATTTGCGTTCGTTTATGTTCGTATGTTTATGTTTTAATTAAAATTTTTTGTAATTTCATATATTTATCTGTACTTTTTATATTATTAAACCTATATTTATTTTATTACCCTAACAATTAAACTAGGAAACCCTATTTAACCTTTTTATGTACCATTTCTCTTTCATTTCTCATTATTTACATCAATGAATACGATCGACCTCTGTTCCACAATAAGGGATTCAAGTTCCAGTGCTACTCTCAGGGCCATCCACCTTTATCCTTTGTCGCGTTTGACAAATTTATTTGTTTTCGTTTGTGTTCGTGAACCGTTTGTGAACACACTCATTTCCTTAAGAAACGAACACGAATATTGTGACAACTGTGCTCTTTAATCGATGAACAATGCAAAAAAAAGTTAATTATCAATAATACAATGTGTTTTGGTGTTATTATATGTGTTTTATGTGTTTGATCATTTCACAATTCGATTCGATTCGACTTCAAGCTCTAAATCGCTTTCTAGAAAGTTATACGCAAACTGGTGCGTAAATGCAGTCAGTTTAACGCGACAAACACTCCGGCATAGTGAAATAGGCTTAACATACCTTAAATAACCTTCACATAACTTAGAAATAAGTTTTGGATGGTTTGGTGTATCGAAAACAAGTTTGTTCGATCGCAGGGACTATTTGTGTCAAACTGTGAAACTATACCGATTTGTATAGTAACGAACATTCCGGAACTTGATCATAAGTTAAACATACCATAAATATCCTTTACATAGCTTAGAAATAGGCTTTGAGGGGTTCGGTATGCTAAAATAAACTTATTGGTCATTCAGGGACTAAAAGCGTCAAAAATGCACAAGTTTGCATTTTCGCGCATATCTTACGTTTTGAATATATCCGGACATCCAAAAATTTATGTAATCATTAAAATATTTTATTTTAGTGATTGACATGATAAAATTCCATTCGTCGCTTAATTTGGATCGTTTTTGCGTTCGCTACGACTTCCGTCGTAATGAACGGAACAACGCGATCGTACGACCAAACGAACCGACACCCGAGATATTTTTGAGCATGTTTTGAGTTCCCATTACTTTAGCATCATTTTAGAGCCTTGAAATGAGGTTAACGGGGCTTAAACGTGTCAAAAATGGGCCGAAATGCATGTTTTGCAAGTTCAGGGACTAAAACTGATAATCTGCCAAAGATGGTCAGGCGGGGCGCGTAAGACTAAGTGAAGTCTTACGCGGGGCGCGAGGGCATGTCAGACAGAAACATTGAATTTGGTCATTTAGCTCGGTTTTGCTGGTTTTGATCTCTAGTTTTCAATGCTAGGGGCTGGTTTGTGTGGGGAACAAGTCCCCCAATCAGTCCTTAACACTTGTATGGCTTGGATCATGCCCTCTTCTCCAAGAAACAATCCTAACGGTTTGCGAAAAACTATATATAGCCCATCCATTTCACTTGTTCTTTGCTCATTCATTCTTCTCTTCTCTACAATCTGCTTTGGGAGCATTCTCATCTGATTTGGGAGTTTGTTTTCTTGTAGAAAAGATAGCAAGGACCCTTAGTGAGCATTCTTTCATTCTTTTTATTCTTTCTTAGTTTGAAAGTCAAATATAGTTTGACTTTCAGCTTTGACCACGAGATGGTCAACGAGAAGTTCGTTCGAACTTCGCAACCTGAGCGTAATCACGTTGGTTATAGTCCTTAGTGACTATACCCACTGATTACCACGTTAAGTAGGTGTAGTGACGAGTCGAAGTTTCGGTCAAAATGCGTTTTAGCACGCATTTTTGCAACGGAACTACTATTAGGTATCAAAACACTTTTTTTTGATACTAAATCAGTAGGTTAAACATGTTTTGACATGTTTAACTCGTCACTAATAGTTAGTGCTTGTTTAGACTCGTAAGTCGAGCGGTCTAAACCACCGCTTAGACTTTCGAACTCGACCTGTTTGGTCGATCTTTTGGATCCGACCAAGCATGTTTAGTGACAATAGTTGCATAGGGAATAACCTTCCGAGGTTATACCTTATGGTCACCGAGTTTAAGTAGTTGTATGATAGGAAGATTATATGCCTTAGGTAAATTACCAAAACACCCTTTTCATGCATAATTGGACTTTAAGCATATGTAACCTAACTTTTGTCACCTAAACTGATTATGCAACATATTTAAACATGTTTAGGCATATAATACTTGTCATAGGACTAGTTAGACGTCTCGAACGCGTGTTTGCGCGCACGACGCGTTAAAGTAGCGTAAGCTACCTTAATGGGTCGCGATGGGTCGAAAGCACTTAGGTTAGGTTCCGATTTAGAATGTAGGCTTTGTTAAATCATATCACATGAGTTCCTACACTCATTTGGTTTACAAGACCTCATTCTTTCCGATCTTCCGATTTAGGCGTCTATTGTTTGACTAGCGATCCGATTATTAGGTGCTTCTTGAGTTTCCTTGGTTTGATTGAGCTTATTGAGTTCTCTAGATTGAGGATACTTTGCACTTCAATGTGAGTACATAGTTCCCCTATTTTACTATTTTCAATTGTTTTGGGTGATTCATATGTACAAAACGATATCAAGGTTTAAACGATGATTTCAAAAACGATTAAAGATGGTTTATACTAAACTAATAACGATTTCAATAAGGTGAACAAGACTTGTTGGTTGTAATTACATAACGAATGACATTCATTAGCTTTGGCTGAGCCGACTAGTATTAGGTTATGGTACCATAGGATCTGACAAATCCCGTTATCAGGCTACACCCAAGGTTATGTGTGGGGGTTATGTAGGTAACGACCAAATCTGATGATTGTTAACTTACCCTTTGGTGGTTTGTTAATACGAGAAACGAGTTAGACGAGTCATGAAGGTTTGAATGTTGTTAGCGAGATGACCAAAAGTAGTTTCACTATTAAAACGAATACGATTTTGAGACGAGTTAAACGATTTAAGATGACTTCAACGAGATAAACGATTTGGATAAACGATTGGTTTTGGGTAGTGATTAGATAATGGGACGGGTGTAGCATGATAGAATCATGGTAGATACGCCGCTGGTACATCTTATATATAAGTGCTTCTATCATATTACATTGTGTGTCATTATTTAGTTCACTGGGGAAACGATTTTGAAACGATGTCACACTACGAGGTTTTCGAAACGATAATAACCATACGAGTTTTATTAACGATTTTTACGAGATGTTTACAAGTTGTTACTAAAACAAATGTTTTTGGGTTAAGAGTCATGGCTACGAGATTTTATAATCTATAACCATCTTGATTTGAGTTGGTTAATTATGTTGCAATACACTTTTCAAAACGAGGTTTGTATTTTGACTCTTGTAGTCTAACGGGGTACTGCAACATATAAACGAGCCATGAATCCGATACTCCCATAAAACCTATGTACTCGCCAGCATTTATTTGCTGACTTTATTTTTACATATGTTTCAGGTGGTATTGCTTGATGTTGCTTGCTAGGGAGCTTGTGTTACTTAGGACTCGGACGAGGCTTTAGTGACTTAAAAACAATTATAAACAATGTGTAGTTTGTTTGTTTTGGTTTAAAGACAATGTACAATGCATAATATTTCAATAAAACGAAACTTTTAACTACCATGGTTGTGGAACAATAATTCTGTTGCAACACTCCCCGACGTTTCCGCCACGGTTTGTTATTTTAACGTGGTCAGGGTGTGACAGAAGAAGTTGGTATCAGAGCCAATGGTTATAGGGAATTAGGTTATTAGTAATGCTTTGACCTAGACTATAACTTTCTAGGACCCCAATGCAAGTTTACTTGTGTTTAGATTTTAAAACAATATCGTCACCTATCCTTAGGTGATAACCACAACGAGAACACAATAACGAATCCGCTTCGAAAATTAATCATCTATCCTTGGATGATTGATTACTAGGTTTTGAACCCTCTGTTATATGGTTTTGAACCCTTCTAGTTTGATTCATCTTTGGCTTAAGTGCCTTTTGAGTTTTCAAAATCTCGTCAAAGTTTGGGTCTAAATAATGTGAACACGTGCAAACTGGAAGAGTGAATGCCTATACCCTGAGTTTTCTGTCTAAGGCTAGAGTGTTCGTACAAATCCGCATTATCGGACCAGTCACTCTTACCTGGGAACTCTTGGGGTGAGTGTTCACTTATAGGCGAGCATGTCTTCGCGATACATTATTATGACCCATTTACTTTAATTTGTCACTGCGTGTCGTTTGTTTGTTCGAGGTAACGAATGAATGATCGCCTTCGTTGTGTTTTGTCGATGTTTTCAATACCTCTTTTGTTTTTCCAACTGTCGACCTCACTCGTTTCTCATGTTACCTTTTTAGACAATGCCTCCTCGACGTGATGCTCAAACTTTTACCGCTGAGGAAGTCGCAGCCCTTGTCTCTCAGCAAATGGCTGCTGTGCTTCCAGGCATTGTGACCCAAATCGACGAATTATACAACAACAACAATAATAACAACAATAATGCTAAGTGTAATTTCAAGAATTTCAATTCTGCGAAGCCGCTTAAGTTTTCTGGGTCACAAGGAGCAACCGCACTCCTGCAGTGGTTTGAGAGTATCGAGAGCACATTCAGACATGTGCAGTGTCCGAATGCGCGCAAAGCTGAGTTTGCATCTAGTGTGTTCGAGAAGCGAGCTCTTACATGGTGGAACGGAGTGATGCGTGATAGGGGTTCCGAAGTGGCATTAGCACAAACTTGGGAAGAGCTCCGAGCTCTCATGATGAGAGAGTTCTGTCCCCGTCACGAGATTCGAGTTTTGAAACGAGAATTTGACGATTTGAAACAAGTCGGGGG
Organism: Helianthus annuus; assembly: GCF_002127325.2. Classification (NCBI taxonomy): domain Eukaryota; kingdom Viridiplantae; phylum Streptophyta; class Magnoliopsida; order Asterales; family Asteraceae; genus Helianthus; species Helianthus annuus. Next base: position 133,826,040 of record NC_035449.2, on the reverse strand, counting down.
AGAACACCGTGCTTATATGGATCGATTTGAGGAGCTCAATTTGTTGTGTCCCATGATGGTTACCCCGTTGGATAAGGCAATTGAGAGGTATATCGTTGGTTTACACGATTCCATTCAGGATATTGTGACCGGTGTTAATCCTACTACCGTCCGTCACGCAATCGAGTTGTCTGCTACCCTGACTGAGTCTCAAGTCAGGAAGGGTAAACTCACCCGCAAGGGTGATAAAAAGAAGTCAACCGATTTTGACAAGGAAAAGGGTAAGGGTAAGCAGGGTGAGTCTTCGAAGAAGTCAAGGAAGCGCAAGGCTTTCCAAAACTTTGTTGTCACCAACCAAACTGCTCAGAACCCTCAGAACCCACCGACTCAACCTCCTGCAAAGAAAACATATGCTGGTACTGCACCTCACTGTGCTCAATGTAATGGTCACCATGTTGCCCAACAGGCCGGTAAACAGTGTGCTACGTGTGGTACACTTGGGCATTTGGCCAACATTTGTCGTTTTGGTCAAAATCAGGCTGCTCAGGTTCCAGCACAAGCTCAAGGGAATGCTGCGAGATTCCCACCTAGTTCGTGTTTTAATTGCGGAGAAATGGGTCATTTCCGCAACAATTGCCCGAGATTGGGAAATGCAAATGCGAATTCGAATGGTAACGCGAACGTGAATGTGAATCCCGCTCGTGGACGAGCATTCAATCTGAACGCGAACGAGGCAAGGGCAGACAACGAGGTTGTTAACGGTACGTTTCTTGTTAACAATCAACGTGCGTCTGTTCTTTTCGATTCTGGTGCCGATAGGAGTTTTGTTTCCTTATCCTTTGAGCCTTTACTTGTGATGCCTAGAACTAAACTAAGGAAGCCCTTATCTGTCGAAGTTGCTACTGGTAAACCACTTGTACTCGATTCTGTTCTTCGTGGTTGTCAATTGAACCTCGATAACCATCTTTTCCCTATCAACCTCACACCGATGCAACTTGGGAGTTTTGACATCATCGTAGGGATGGATTGGTTAACCAAACACCATGCTGAGGTGGTTTGTTTCGATAAGATCGTCCGTATTCCTCTTTCATCTAGTGATGTCCTAGAAGTTCGTGGCGAGAAACCGTCTGCTGGTTTGAAACTCATGTCGTGTACGAAAGCTCAAAGCTATCTACGAAAAGGATATGTTGCTTTCCTAGCACATGTCACCGAGGAGAAAGGCAAGAACAAGAGTATTCAGGATATTCCGATTGTTCGGGATTATCCAGAGGTATTTCCTGATGAACTGCCTGGTTTGCCTCCAGTTCATCAAGTCAAGTTTCATATTGACCTTGTACCCAATGCCAACCCGATTGCGAAAGCACCTTATCGTCTTGCACCTTCCGAGATGCAAGAGTTATCGATACAGCTTCAAGAGTTATCTGATAAAGGATTCATCCGTCCGAGTTATTCACCTTGGGGAGCTCCTGTCCTCTTTGTGAAAAAGAAAGATGGATCTTTTCGAATGTGTATCGATTATCGTGAGCTTAACAAGCTTACCATCAAGAATCGATATCCCCTACCTCGAATTAATGATCTCTTTGATCAGCTGCAAGGTGCTACCTGTTTTTCCAAGATCGACCTGCATTCTGGGTATCATCAGCTTCGTGTATTTGAAGAAGATATTCCCAAAACTGCTTTCTACACGAGATATGGACACTACGAGTTCACTGTCATGCCCTTTGGTTTGACAAATGCCCCAGCTATTTTCATGGATTTAATGAATAGGGTCTGTAAACCTTATTTAGACAAGTTCATCATTGTGTTCATCGATGATATTCTTATTTACTCAAAGTCTCGAGCCGATCACGAGCAACACCTTTGTTTGACTCTCGAACTCCTAAAGAAGGGACAACTTTTTGCTAAATTCTCCAAGTGTGAATTCTGGCTTAACGAAGTTCAGTTCTTAGGACATATAGTCAACGAGCAGGGTATTCATGTGGATCCATCCAAAATAGTTGCTATTAAGGATTGGAATACACCTACGACACCGACGGAGATTCGATCATTTCTTGGTCTCGCTGGATATTATCGTCGTTTCATTGCGAACTTCTCTAAGATTGCGGTTCCACTCACTGCTTTGACTCAGAAAAATAAGCCTTTTGAGTGGGGACCCAAGCAAGAAGAAGCGTTCCAAACGCTGAAACAAAAGCTATGTGATGCTCCTGTTCTATCTCTGCCTGAGGGAAACGATGATTTCGTTGTCTACTGCGACGCATCCAACTTAGGCCTTGGTTGTATTCTTATGCAACGAGGTAAATTCATTGCATATGCGTCTAGACAATTGAAACTTCACGAGAAGAACAACACAACTCATGATCTTGAGTTAGGTGTTGTAGTCTTTGCTCTCAAAATCTGGAGACACTATCTTTATGGCATGAAGTGTGTAGTTTTCACAGACCACAAAAGTCTCCAGCATATTCTTAATCAGAAGGAGCTGAACATGAGGCAACGACGTTGGGTTGAACTCTTGAGCGATTACGATTGCGAGATTCGTTACCATCCTGGTAAAGCGAATGTCGTAGCCGATGCGCTTAGTCGAAAGGAGCGAGTCAAGCTTCATTCTGTTCGAACTCCCTCTGATCTTCAAACTCGTGTTCTTCAAGCTCAGCAATTTTGTGTTTCACAAAATTTGATGGGTACGAAATTACCACATCAGCTTGAGCTTAAACTCGAAGCTAAGGACGATAGTTTACTCTATTTCAAGGATCGTTTGTGGGTTCCGAAACAAGACGATCTTCGCACTTTAGTGATGGACGAATATCACAAGTCTCGATATTCCATCCATCGTGGTGCTGATAAAATGTACAAGGATCTTCGTACTAAGTTATGGTGGCCTGGTATGAAGAAAGATGTTGCCTTGTATGTATCAAAATGCCTAACTTGTCTCAAAGTCAAGGCTGAACATCAACGACCTTCTGGTTTGCTTGTACAACCAGAGATACCGGTTTGGAAGTGGGAGAACATTGCTATGGATCTCATCACTAAATTACTGCGTACTTCTAAAGGTCACGATGCTATTTGGGTTGTCATCGATCGATTAACGAAGTCAGCTCATTTTATTGCGATTCGCGAGGATCTATCTGTTGATAAACTTGCAAAGATTTATGTTGATGAGATTGTATCACGACATGGTGTTCCTTTGGATATCATTTCTGATCGTGATGCTCGATTTTCATCTCATTTTTGGAAGACCATGTAATCTGCTATGGGAACCCAACTAAATCTAAGCATTGCTTATCATCCCCAAACAGATGGACAATCCGAGAGGACAATTAAAACTTTGGAGGATATGCATAGAGCATGCGTGATAGACTTTGGTGGTAATTGGGATTCTCATCTGCCATTGATCGAGTTCTCTTACAACAATAGCTATCATGCTAACATCAACATGGCACCATTCGAAGCTCTTTACGGTCGAAAATGTCGTTCACCTGTCTGATGGAATGAGGTCGGTGAAGCTCAGCTTACTGGACCTGAGCTCATTCTGGAAACAACAGACAAAATCAAGAAAATTCGTGATAATCTTGTGACAGCTAGAAGCCGTCAAAAGAGTTATGCGGATTTACGACGCAAGCCCTTAGAATTTCAAGTTGGAGACCATGTCCTACTCAAGGTGTCACCTTGGAAGGGAGTGGTGAGATTTGGAAGGAAAGGAAAACTTGCACCACGATACGTTGGACCATTTAAGATTGTTGAAAGAGTTGGAAAGGTTGCCTATCGACTAGAGCTACCTCCAGAGCTTGGAAATATTCATCCGACTTTTCACGTGTCCAATTTGCGAAAGTGTTTAGCTGACGCTGATCTTCACATTCCTCTCGACAAGATCCGAATCGATGAAACGATGCACTTTGTCGAGAAACCTGTGGAGATAGTGGACCGTACATTCAAACAGTTGAAGAACAAACGGATTAAATTAGTCAAAGTTCGTTGGGAATCCAAACGTGGCCCAGAGTTTACTTGGGAACGTGAGGACCAAATGAAGGCAAAATATCCGCAATTGTTCTCACAAGTTTCCTCTAGTTAAAATTTCGGGACGAAATGTCCTAAAGTAGGGGAGACTGTGACAATTGTGCCCTTTAATCGATGAACAATGCAAAACAATGTTAATTATCAATAATACAATGTGTTTTGGTGTTATTATATGTGTTTTATGTGTTTGATGATTTCACAATTCGATTCGATTCGATTCGACTTCAAGCTCTAAATCGCTTTCTAGAAAGTTATACGCAAACTGGTGCGTAAATGCAGTCAGTTTAACGCGACAAACACTCCGGGATAGTGAAATAGGCTTAACATACCTTAAATAACCTTCACATAACTTAGAAATAAGTTTTGGATGGTTTGGTGTGTTGAAAACAAGTTTGTTCGATCGCAGGGACTATTTGTGTCAAACTGTGAAACTATACCGATTTGTATAGTAACGAACATTCCGGAACTTGATCATAAGTTAAACATACCATAAATATCCTTTACATAGCTTAGAAATAGGCTTTGAGGGGTTCGGTATGCTAAAATAAACTTATTGGTCATTCAGGGACTAAAAGCGTCAAAAAGTGCACAAGTTTGCATTTTCGCGCATATCTTACGTTCTGAATATATCCGGACATCCAAAAATTTATGTAATCATTAAAATATTTTATTTTAGTGATTGACATGATAAAATTCCATTCTCGTTTAATTTGGATCGTTTTTGCGTTCGCTACGACTTCCGTCGTAATGAACGGAACAACGCGATCGTACGACCAAACGAACCAACATCCGAGATATTTTTTAGCATGTTTTGAGTTCCCAATACTTTAACATCATTTTAGAGCCTTGAAATGAGGTTAACGGGACTTAAACGTGTCAAAAATGGGCCGAAATGCATGTTTTGCAAGTTCAGGGACTAAAACTGACAATCTGCCAAAGATGGTCAGGCGGGGCGCGTAAGACTAAGTGAAGTCTTACGCGGGGCGCGAGGGCATGTCAGACAGAAGCATTGATATTGGTCATTTAGCTCGTTTCTGCTGGTTTTGATCTCTAGTTTTCAATGCTAGGGGCTGGTTTGTGTGGGGAACAAGTCCCCCAATCAATCCTTAACACTTGTATGGCTTGGATCATGCCCTCTTCTCCAAGAAACGATCCTAATGGTTTGCGAAAAACTATATATAGCCCATCCATTTCACTTGTTCTTTTCTCATTCGTTCTTCTCTTCTCTACAATCTGCTTTGGGAGCATTCTCATCTGATTTGGGAGTTTGTTTTCTTGTAGAAAAGATAGCAAGGACCCTTAGGGAGCATTCTTTCATTCTTTTTATTGCTTTCTTAGTTTGAAAGTCAAATATAGTTTGACTTTCAGCTTTGACCACAAGATGGTCAACGAGAAGTTCGTTCGAACTTCGCAACGTGAGCGTAATCACGTTGGTTATAGTCCTTAGTGACTATACCCACTGATTACCACGTTAACTAGGTGTAGTGACGAGTCGAAGTTTCGGTCAAAATGCGTTTTAGAATGCATTTTGCAATGGAACTACTATTAGGTATCAAAACACTTTGTTTTGATACCAAATCAGTAGGTTAAACATGTTTTGACATGTTTAACTCGTCACTAATAGTTAGTGCTTGTTTAGAGTCGTAAGTCGAGCGGTCTAAACCACCGCTTAGACTTTCGAACTCGACCCGTTTGGTCGATCTTTAGGATCCGACCAAGCATGTTTAGTGACAATAGTTGCATAGGGAATAACCTTCCGAGGTTATACCTTATGGTCACCGAGTTTAAGTAGTTGTATGATAGGAAGATTATATGCCTTAGGTAAATTACCAAAACGCCCTTTTCATGCATAATTGGACTTTAAGCATATGTAACCTAACTTTTGTCACCTAAACTGATTATGCAACATATTTAAACATGTTTAGGCATATAATACTTGTCATGGGACTAGTTAGACGTCTCGAACATGCGTTTGCGCGCACGACGCGTTAAAGTAGCGTAAGCTACCTTAATGGGTCGCGATGGGTCGAAAGCACTTAGGTTAGGTTCCGATTTAGAATGTAGGCTTTGTTAAACCATATCACACGATTTCCTACACTCATTTGGTTTACAAGACCTCATTCTTTCCGATCTTCTGATTTAGGCATCTATTGTTTGACTAGCGATCCGATTATTAGGTGCTGCTTGAGTTTCCTTGGTTTGATTGAGCTTATTGAGTTCTCTAGATTGAGGATACTTTGCACTTCAATGTGAGTACATAGTTCCCCTATTTTACTGTTTTCAATTGTTTTGGGGTGATTCATATGTACAAAACGATACCAAGGTTTAAACGATGATTTCAAAAACGATTAAAGATGGTTTATACTAAACTAATAACGATTTCAATAAGGTGAATAAGACTTGTTGGTTGTAATTACATAACGAATGACATTCATTAGCTTTGGCCGAGCCGACCTGTATTAGGTTATGGTACCATAGGATCTGACAAATCCCGTTATCAGACTACACCCATGGTTATGTGTGGGGGTTATGTAGGTAACGACTGAATCTGATGATTGTTAACTTACCCTTTGGTGGTTTGTTAATACGAGAAACGAGTTAGACGAGTCACGAAGGTTTGAATGTTGTTAGCGAGATGACCAATAGTAGTTTCACTATTAAAACGAATACGATTTTGAGACGAGTTAAACGATTTGAGATGACTTCAACGAGATAAACGATTTTGATAAACGATTGGTTTTGGGTAGTGATTAGATAATGGATGGGTGTAGTGTGACATCTGTGCCTCCAAGACCATCGAACAAATACCAAATCAATGAAATATTGTATTTCATACTTGGAAATTTGTATAAATATGTGTATCGTTTACACATATCAATTCTCGTTCGATTTCAAGCTCTAAATCGCTTTCTGGAAGGTTATACGCGATCTGATGCGTAAATATAACCAGTTTAATGCAACAAACACTCCGGAATAGTGACATAGGCTTAACATACCTTAAATAACCTTTACATAACTTAGAAATAAGTTTTGGATGGTTTGGTATGCCGAAATCAAGTTTATTCGATCGCAGGGACTATTTGTGTCAAACTGCGAAACTATACCGATTCGTATGGTGTCGAACAGTCCGGAACTTGATCATAAGTTAAACATACCATATATAACCTAAGAATGGCTTAGAAATAAGCTTTGATAGGTTCGGTGTGCGAAAACATGCTTATATGATCTTACAGGGACTAAAAGTGTCAAAAACGGCGTAAGTTTGCATTTTCGCGCGTATCTTACGTTCTGGACACATCTGGACATCCAAAATTTTTGTACACACTAAAATATTTTTATTTTAGTGATCGCCATGCAAAAATTCCATTCGTCGCTTAATTTGGATCGGTTTTGCGTTCGTTACGACTTCCGTCGTAATTAACCGAACAACGCAATTTTTCGATCAAACGAACCGACATCCGAGATGTTTTTGAGCATGTTTTGAGCCCCCTATACTTTAACTTCATTTTAGAGCCTTGAAATGAGGTTAACGGGGATTAAACGCATCGAAAAAGGCTTTAAACACGTGCAGGGACCATTTCTGCCATTTTTGAAACTTTGCTGAACCTGATACATGGTAGCGTAGCGCGAGCACCTACTGCCTATGCCGTCGCGCTACGCGAGCATCACATCTGGGCAGAAAGTGTGTTTTCAGCAACAGTTTGTAAATTCAGGGGCCAATCTTGCAATTCCTTTATGTGGTAACCAAGTTACCACCTCTCCAAGGCTTTGCACCTGCTCCTAACAAATGTATGGTTGTGATTTCATGCTTAATGGCTTAGAAAAACACTTGGAGTGATCTTGTTCTTCATGTCCAACTATAAATACCATGCTCCATCAACTCATTTCTTTGCTCATTCACTCATTCCTCTCTTCACATCTGCTTTGGAGCTCTCTCTCAAGCATTTGGGACTTTGTCTTCTTGTAGAAAAGATAGCAAGGACCTTAAGTGAGCTTCTTTCATTCTTTTTCTTGCTTTTTCCTTATGTAGTGCAGAAAGTCAAACAGTTTGGCCAACAGTTTGACTTTCGGTTTTGACCATCAATTGGTCAAGTCAAAGTTCAATTGAACTTTGAAACGTGATTGTAATCACGGTAGTTATAATCCTTCGTGATTATAGCCGCTGATTACCACGTTAGCTAGTTCTAGTGTCGAGTCAAAGTTTCGGTCAAAATACGTTTTAGCACGCATTTTGCAACGGAACTACTTTAGGGTATCAAAACACTATGTTTTGATACCAAATCAGTAGGTTAGACATGTTTTGACATGTCTAACTCGGCACTATTAGTTTGTGCTTGTTTAGGGTCGTAAGATAAGCGGTCTAAACAACCGCTTATACTTCCGAACCCGACCCGTTTGGTTGATCTTTGGATCCGACCAAGCTTAGTTAGTGATCATAATTGCATAGGGAATAACCACTGAGGTTATACCTTATGATCACATAGGATCGGTTAGTCATTTGCTAGTTAGCTTGTATGCCCATAGGAAATGACCAAAATGCCCTTTTGAAGCTAATATCCGTAATTTGACTATGTGAACATATTTTTGACTTGTAATCTGATTTAGTAACATGTTTAGGGATAATTGGGCATGTAAGACTTGGCATAGCACATAGATTACCGTCCAAACATAGTTTTACGCTAACGACGCCTTATAGTAGCTTATGTTACCATAATGTGTCGAAACGGGTCAAAAGCACTTAGGTTGGCCTTTCAATCAGAATATTGGGACTATTAAATCATACCATATGAGTTTAATTACTCATTTGATTTATAGAACCTCATTCTATCCTATCTCCCGATTTAGGTGTCGATTTATTTATCTAGCAATCCGATACTAGGTACCACTTGATTCCTTGATTGCCCGTGCATCGATAGTTCACAAAATCAAGGATACCCTACAATCTCAAGTGAGTACATAGTTCCCCTATTTTACTGTTTTCAATTGTTTTGGGGTGAATCATATGTACAAAACGATTTTCAAGGTTTAAACGATGATTTCAAAAACGATTAAGATGGTTTATACAAAACTAATAACGATTTCAATAAGGTGAACAAGACTTGTTGGTTGTAATTATATAACGAATGACATTCATTAGCTCTGATCAAGCCGACCAGTATTAGGTTATGGTACCATAGGATCTGACAAATCCCGTTATCAGACTACACCCATGGTTATGTGTGGGGGTTATGTAGGTAACGACCGAACCTGATGATTGTTAACTTACCCTTTGGTGGTTTGTTAATACGAAACGAGAAACGAGTTAAACGAGTCACGAAGGTTTGAATGTTGTTAACGAGACGACCAAAAGTATTTTTCACTATTAAAACGAATACGATTTTGGGTCGAGTTAAACGATTTGAAACGAGATACACGATTTGAAACGAGATAAACGAATTAAACGATTGGCTTTGGGTAGTGATTAAATAATGGGACGGGTGTAGTATGATAGAATCATGGTAGATACGCCGCTGGTACTTCTTATATATAAGTGATTCTATCATATTACATTGCGTGTCATTATTTAGTGCACTTGGGAAAACGATTTGAAACGATATCACACAACGAGGTTTTCGAAACGATATAAACCATACGAGTTTTATTAACGAGCTTTTACGAGATGTTTCCAAATTATTTTACTAAAACAAATGTTTTTGGGTTAAGACTCATGGCTACGAGATTTTATAAACTATAACCAATTTGATTTGAGTTGGTTAATTATGTTGCAATACACTTTTCAAAACGAGGTTTGTATTTTTGACTCTTGTAGTCTAGCGAGGTACTGCAACATATAAACGAGCCATGAATCCAATACTCCCACAAAACCTATGTACTCGCCAGCATTTCATTGCTGACTTTATTTTTTTACATATGTTTCAGGAGATATTGCTTGATGTTGCTTGCTAGGAAGTTTGCGTCACATAGGACCTGGACGAGGCCTTAGTGATCTAAAAACAGCAATAAACAATATGTAGTTTGTTTGTTTTAAAGACAATGTACATTACATAATAATTCAATAAAACAAAACATTTGGTTACCATGGTTGTGAAACAATAATTCTGTTGCAACACTCCCCGACGTTTCCGCCACGGTTTGTTGTTTTAACGTGGTCGGGGTGTGACAGAAAAGTTGGTATCAGAGCCAATGGTTATAGGGAATTAGGTTATTAGCATTGCTTTGACCTAGACTATAACTTTAGGACCCTAACACAAGTTTACTTGTGTTTAGAAATTTTAAAACAATACCGTCACCTATCCTTAGGTGATAACCACAACGAGAACACAATAACGAATCCGCTTCGAAAATTAATCATCTATCCTTAGATGATTGATTACTAGGTTTTGAACCTTCTATTATAAGGTTTTGAACCCTTCCAGTCTGATTCATCTTTGGCTTTGTGCCTTTCGAGTTTTCAAAATCTCGTCAAAGTTTGGGTTTAAATAATGTGAACACGTGCAAACCGGAAGAGTGAATGCCTGTACCCTGAGTTTTCTGTCTAAGGCTAGAGTGTTCGTACAAATCCGCATTATCGGACCAGTCACTCTTACCTGGGAACTTTTGGGGTGAGTGTTCACTTATAGGCGAGCATGTCTTCGCGATACATTATTTTGACCTATCTACTTTGATTTGTCACTGCGTGTCGTTTGTTTGTTCAAGGTAACGAACAAATGATCGCCTCCCTTGTGTGGTGTCGATATTTTCAATACCTCTTTTGTTCCTCCAATTGTCAACCTCACGCGTTTCCCATGTTTCCTTTTTAGACAATGCCTCCACGACGCAATACTCAAACCGATGCTCGAACTTATACTGCTGAGGAACTCGCAGCCCTTGTCTCTCAACAAATGGCTGCTGTGCTTCCAGGCATTGTGACCCAAATCCACGAGCTATACAATAACAATAATAACAACAACAATGCACCGTGTAATTTCAAGAATTTCAATTCTGCGAAGCCGCTTAAGTTTTCTGGGTCACAAGGAGCAACCGCACTCCTGCAATGGTTTGAGAGTATCGAGAGCACATTCAAACATGTGCAGTGTCCGAATGCGCGCAAAGTTGAGTTTGCTTCAAGCGTATTTGAGAAGCGAGCTCTTACATGGTGGAACGAAATGATGCGTGATAGGGGTGCCGAAGTGGCACTAGCACAGACTTGGGATGAGCTCCGAGCTCTCATGATGAGAGAGTTCTGTCCCCGACACGAGATTCGAGTGTTGGAACGAGAATTTGACGATTTGAAACAAATCGGGGGAGAACACCGTGCTTATACGGATCGATTTGAGGAGCTTAGTTTGTTGTGTCCCACGATGGTTACCCCGTTGGATAAGCCAATTGAGAGGTATATCGATGGTTTACCCGACTCCATTCAGGACATCCTGACTGGCGTTAATCCTACTACCGTTCGTCAAGCGATCGAGTTGTCTGCTACCCTGACTGAATCTCAAGTCAGGAAGGGTAAACTCACCCGCAAGGGAGATAAAAAGAAGTCAACCGATTCTGAAAAGGGTAAGGGTGAGAAGCAGGATGAGGCATCGAAGAAGTCAAGGAAGCGCAAGGCTTCCCAAAACTTCACTGTCACCAATCAAACTGCTCAGAACCCTCAGAACCCACCGACTCAACCTCCTGCAAAGAAAGCATATGCTGGTACCGCACCTCACTGCACTCGATGTAATGGTCACCATGTTGCCCAACAGGCCTGTAAACAGTGTGCTACGTGTGGTAGGCTTGGGCATTTGGCCAATACTTGTCGTTTTGGTCAAAATCAGGTTGCCCAGGTCCCAGCACAAGCTCAAGGGAACGCTGCGAGATTCCCACCTGGTTCATGTTTCAATTGCGGAGAAATGGGTCATTTTCGCAACAATTGCCCGAGATTGGTAAATGCGAATGCGAATGTTAATCCAAATCCGAACGCGAACGTGAATGTAAATCCCGCTCGTGGACGAGTGTTTAACATCAACGAGGCGATCGATGATGCAGCTTTAAACAATTAGTATTTTGTATTTCTTCTGGTTGTTATCTTTTAAACATTTAACAGACAATGCGGTTGTTATATAAATAAAATTTTTGGTTTTATTTTAAACTACTGCAATTGCATGAATGTTTGAAGCAACCTTGTAATGTCAACACAAAGACAAACTGCTCGTGTGGTTCTGTCAATCCCATGATCACTTGTGATCTCCCCTAGAACCTTAAACGCTCATTTCCTTTAAAAAAACCCATTGTTATTTGAGAAAAGGATTCATCTGTCCGAGCTTTTTCACCTTGGGGAGCTCCTGCCCTCTTTGTGAAAAGGAAAGATGGATCTTTTTGTATGTGTATCTATTATCGTAAGCTTGATAAGCTTACCATCAAGAACCGAATTCCTATTAAGATCTTCCTATCTTCATAGTTAGACTCTTGGAAATATTTAAAGTGCCAAATAAAATCCACGGATTGGATTCCTGGTGTACTTTAAATACCCGGGTCCAAAGATAACAAATTAAAGGTCGAATTAATCAATTATGCGATTTTGTGATTATGTGTTTATGTGTTCTCCTTTGTGTTTTGTGCGATCCGATTTTGTTTTCGAAATCCTCATAGAATCTCCCATATCTTCATATGAGGGATTCATAGTAGGATATTCAAAGGTACTACCTTAAATCCTTAATGGGCTTCTACGTGGTAGTTAAGACCCTTGGATTATATAAGTGCCATTTCATATTTCGAAAAAGACCCCTTGAGTGGTCTAGTTAAAGATTGATTCAACATCTGGTCAAGAATGATATGTGATATAGCTGGAAAGACTTCTAGGTAGTCTGTTTTAAAAGATCATTTATTGATCTAAAGGACTCAATGATGGTCTAGTCACGCTCATCACAGGTTCGTTCATTTGGTTCTTCCCTACACATTATCAAATACACTGTGTGGACTATGCAAGGAATTACGTAATTATGGGCGCGTACATAATTATGAAATTCAGTGCACGGAAACCACAGTAAGATTTATCATGTGTAAGAACTGATAGTGGCAACAATGACGGAATGTGAACGATGTAATGGAGGTACGGTGGACGCACCAATGACACTTCATATACTTGTATATAAGTGTCCCTCTTACACCGCAAGCATAATGTTATTAAAGTTACTAGAAGTTCAGAACCCAACCAGTATTGTCTTATCTTTCCGACTTCATGTTTCGAGCTCTCACAAGTTTCCTCTGATTAAATTTCGGGACGAAATTTCCTGAAGTAGGGGAGACTGTGACATCTGTGCCTCCAAGACCATTGAACAAATACCAAATCAATGAAATATTGTATTTCATACTTGGAAATTTGTATAAATATGTGTATCGTTTACACATATCAATTCTCGTTCGATTTCAAGCTCTAAATCGCTTTCTGGAAGGTTATACGCGATCTGATGCGTAAATATAACCAGTTTAATGAAACAAACACTCCTGAATAGTGACATAGGCTTAAAATACCTTAAATAACCTTTACATAACTTAGAAATAAGTTTTGGATGGTTTGGTATGCCGAAATCAAGTTTATTCGATCGCAGGGACTATTTGTGTCAAACTGCGAAACTATACCGATTCGTATGGTGTCGAACAGTCCGGAACTTGATCATAAGTTAAACATACCATATATAACCTAAGAATGGCTTAGAAATAAGCTTTGATAGGTTCGGTGTGCGAAAACATGCTTATATGATCTTACAGGGACAAAAAGTGTCAAAAACGGCGTAAGTTTGCATTTTCGCGCGTATCTTACGTTCTGGACACATCTGGACATCCAAAATTTTTGTACACACTAAAATATTTTTATTTTAGTGATCGCCATGCAAAAATTCCATTCGTCGCTTAATTTGGATCGGTTTTGCGTTCGTTACGACTTCCGTCGTAATTAACCGAACAACGCAATTTTTCGATCAAACGAACCGACATCCGAGATGTTTTTGAGCATGTTTTGAGCCCCCTATACTTTAACTTCATTTTAGAGCCTTGAAATGAGGTTAACGGGGTTTAAACACATCGAAAAAGGCTTTAAACACGTGCAGGGACCATTTCTGCCATTTTTGAAACTTTGCTGAACCTGATACATGGTAGCGTAGCGCGAGCACCTACTGCCTATGCCGTCGCGCTACGCGAGCATCACATCTGGGCAGAAAGTGTGTTTTCAGCAACAGTTTGTAAATTCAGGGGCCAATCTTGCAATTCCTTTGTGTGGTAACCAAGTTACCACCTCTCCAAGGCTTTGCACCTGCTCCTAACAAATGTATGGTTGTGATTTCATGCTTAATGGATAAGAAAAACACTTGGAGTGATCTTGTTCTTCATGTCCAACTATAAATACCATGCTCCATCAACTCATTTCTTTGCTCATTCACTCATTCCTCTCTTCACATCTACTTTGGAGCTCTCTCTCAAGCATTTGGGACTTTGTCTTCTTGTAGAAAAGATAGCAAGGACCTTAAGTGAGCTTCTTTCATTCTTTTTCTTGCTTTTTCCTTATGTAGTGCAGAAAATCAAACAGTTTGGCCAACAGTTTGACTTTCGGTTTTGACCATCAATTGGTCAAGTCAAAGTTCAATTGAACTTTGAAACGTGATTGTAATCACGATAGTTATAATCCTTCGTGATTATAGCCGCTGATTACCACGTTAGCTAGTTCTAGTGTCGAGTCAAAGTTTCGGTCAAAATATGTTTTAGCACGCATTTTGCAACGGAACTAATTTAGGGTATCAAAACACTTTGTTTTGATACCAAATCAGTAGGTTAGACATGTTTTGACATGTCTAACTCGGCACTATTAGTTTGTGCTTGTTTAGGGTCGTAAGATAAGCGGTCTAAACAACCGCTTATACTTCCGAACCCGACCCGTTTGGTTGATCTTTGGATCCGACCAAGCTTAGTTAGTGATCATAATTGCATAGGGAATAACCACTGAGGTTATACCTTATGATCACATAGGATCGGTTAGTCATTTGCTAGTTAGCTTGTATGCCCATAGGAAATGACCAAAATGCCCTTTTGAAGCTAAAATCCGTAATTTGACTATGTGAACATATTTTTGACTTGTAATCTGATTTAGTAACATGTTTAGGGATAATTGGGCATGTAAGACTTGGCATAGCACATAGATTACCGTCCGAACATAGTTTTACGCTAACGATGCCTTATAGTAGCTTATGTTACCATAATGTGTCGAAACGGGTCAAAAGCACTTAGGTTGGCCTTTCAATCAGAATATTGGGACTATTAAATCATACCATATGCGTTTAATTACTCATTTGATTTATAGAACCTCATTCTATCCTATCTCCCGATTTAGGTGTCGATTTATTTATCTAGCAATCCGATACTAGGTACCACTTGATTCCTTGATTGCCCGTGCATCGATAGTTCACAAAATCAAGGATACCCTACAATCTCAAGTGAGTACATAGTTCCCCTATTTTACTGTTTTCAATTGTTTTGGGGTGAATCATATGTACAAAACGATTTTCAAGGTTTAAACGATGATTTCAAAAACGATTAAGATGGTTTATACAAAACTAATAACGATTTCAATAAGGTGAACAAGACTTGTTGGTTGTAATTACATAACGAATGACATTCATTAGCTCTGATCAAGCCGACCAGTATTAGGTTATGGTACCATAGGATCTGACAAATCCCGTTATCAGACTACACCCATGGTTATGTGTGGGGGTTATGTAGGTAACGACCGAACCTGATGATTGTTAACTTACCCTTTGGTGGTTTGTTAATACGAAACGAGAAACGAGTTAAACGAGTCACGAAGGTTTGAATGTTGTTAACGAGACGACCAAAAGTATTTTTCACTATTAAAACGAATACGATTTTGGGTCGAGTTAAACGATTTGAAACGAGATACACGATTTGAAACGAGATAAACGAATTAAACGATTGGCTTTGGGTAGTAATTAAATAATGGGAAGGGTGTAGTATGATAGAATCATGGTAGATACGCCGCTGGTACTTCTTATATATAAGTGATTCTATCATATTACATTGCGTGTCATTATTTAGTGCACTGGGGAAACGATTTTGAAACGATGTCACACTACGAGGTTTTTGAAACGATATAAACCATACGAGTTTTATTTACGAGTTTTTACGAGATGTTTACAAGTTGTTATACTAAAACTAATGTTTTTGGGTTAAGAGTCATGGCTACGAGATTTTATAATCTGTAACCATCTTGATTTGAGTTGGTTAATTATGTTGCAATACACTTTTCAAAACGAGGTTTGTATTTTTGACTCTTGTAGTCTAACGAGGTACTGCAACATATAAACGAGCCATGAATCCAATACTCCCACAAAACCTATGTACTCGCCAGCATTTCATTGCTGACTTTATTTTTTTACATGTGTTTCAGGAGATATTGCTTGATGTTGCTTGCTAGGAGTTTGCGTCACATAGGACCTGGACGAGGCCTTAGTGATCTAAAAACAGCAATAAACAATATGTAGTTTGTTTGTTTTAAAGACAATGTACATTACATAATAATTCAATAAAACAAAACATTTGGTTACCATGGTTGTGAAACAATAATTCTGTTGCAACACTCCCCGACGTTTCCGCCACGGTTTGTTGTTTTAACGTGGTCGGGGTGTGACATGTAGTATGATAGAATCATGGTAGATACGCCGCTGGTACATCTTATATATAAGTGCTTCAATCATATTACATTGCGTGTCATTATTTAGTTCACTGGGGAAACGATTTTGAAACGATGTCACACTACGAGGTTTTTGAAACGATATAAACCATACGAGTTTTATTTACGAGTTTTTACGAGATGTTTACAAGTTGTTATACTAAAACTAATGTTTTTGGGTTAAGAGTCATGGCTACGAGATTTTATAATCTGTAACCATCTTGATTTGAGTTGGTTAATTATGTTGCAATACACTTTTCAAAACCAGGTTTGTATTTTGACTCTTGTAGTCTAACGGGGTACTGCAACATATAAACGAGCCATGAATCCGATACTCCCATAAAACCTATGTACTCGCCAGCATTTCTTTGCTGACTTTATTTTTACATATGTTTCAGGTGGTATTGCTTGATGTTGCTTGCTAGGGAGCTTGTGTCACTTAGGACTCGGACGAGGCTTTAGTGACTTAAAAAAAATTATAAACAATGTGTAGTTTGTTTGTTTTGGTTTAAAGACAATGTACAATGCATAATATTTCAATAAAACGAAACTTTTAACTACCATGGTTGTGGAACAATAATTCTGTTGCAACACTCCCCGACGTTTCCGCCACGGTTTGTTGTTTTAACGTGGTCGGGGTGTTACAAATATAAAATCTTGTTCGGTAAGTGTTCATGAACTGTTCATGAACACATTTATTTCCTTAACGAACGAACACGAACAAGACCTTGTCTGTGTTCGTTCGGTTCGTTTACAGCCCTACCCAATGCAGTATTGGCATCGGCGACGCGACTGAGTAGTAATCTCTCTGTTTCCTTCGTTTCTTCCACCCGGTTCCTCCTAGCTCCGATCCAAAACTCCGTTAAGCTTTCGAAATACACCTTAAACTCATCTAGACTTGCAAAACACAAACCATATCAATGTAGAGCATTCGGAAACTTAAATTAACATAAAAACACACACAAGAAATTAAGGACTTTTGACCACCTATCAGTAACCACTTACAATATAATAAATAACATTGATAACCACTTATATAAGTAACCACTTACAATATAATAAATAACATTGATAACCACAACTTAATATTTATAAAAGTCCTCCTTGGTTATCAACTTAATACGTATGGAGATACTGTCTCGTTAAAAACCTTGTTAGGAAAACTCACTGGGACAAAACCATAGCTAAGGGAACAAAAGTGCAGTGTGTATTTTCTCGCCATGGTTCTTCTGAATCAAGTATGTTGCCTCTTTAAAATCCTTATTAAGAAAAATTGGCGGGACAAGGTTCGCAAGCTTAGTTAAGCTTGTTTATTGAATGATCTTTAATTTAGGCTCGAGCTCTTTGAAGCTCGGTTCGAGTCAGCTTTTACTGAGTCAATCATGATGTATGACGACTTGTTGGAAGGATTTGGATCTACTACAAGAATGCATGTCGGGATTTCTAGATACACTATTTTGTTTTTAGCCTCGATTATGATTCTACTTGAACCATTTAGGATTATGATAATATTCTGATATTTGGCCATAATGAGTTTTAACCAAGTTTTTTCATAATTATATTTTATTTTTTTTTTCGGTTTGATCTGATTGAGATTGTAGAAGAAGGCATATTTGTTTGACATGGAGCTTTGTTTTATTTAGGGTTGTGATTGGCTCTTTTTCGGCATGAAGGTTTCTCTATGGTTTTCATTCTGGTGAATTGTTTGTTGACCGTAGATGGGTGATTTTGTAGCGCTAGCTCTCGAGATGTGGCTGGATTTTGTATGTAGTCAGGAACAATGCTTCACGTGTTTAGAAACTCAAAATCCAGTTATATTATCTTGGTTGGATATTGACATAAAGTTTCTGGAATGAAATTGTTGTATTGTTGATGATTATTACTTTTGCAATTTTTCATGTGACTTCTATCTTCAGTTTTTGCACTGTTGAAGTTTGACTGATTTAACAGAATCATAATTCATAATTGTTGTTGCAACGAAATCAAGGGCTAGTCTTGTAATTATGTCTAACATTCAGATCCTAGGTCCGTGCTACAACAAACAATTTAAATTGTCAGAAGATGGCGACTTGAAGCCAAAGTCTGGAAAAATACTTCAACAACCAAGTCAGTGAAGTATCTAGATCGAGAAAGACCTACAAAATGTATGTATATGAAAGAGGAGTGGTAGTAGACGGTAGAGACAGTCAAAAAGGGAAGATAGCCAGAAAAGAAAGTATTTTTTTTCATCAAGTGTTCCATCAAGGCTGGATCGGGCTCAACTAGTTAAACATATCCGTAATGCGGTTCTTGGCTCTAAGGACGAGAGGACGTGGCAAGCCATCGACAGAGGCACAGATGCCATACTGTAACGTGTGTTCGTGATGGTTGGAGGGGGTGTATTAGATATATATTTTTTTCTATATTTGAATAAGCCATACATTTTAAAAATCTTGTATTTGTTTTATAAACAATTTGTAATGAGTGTATAAAAAACTTTTATTCAACATTTATGTCTTTGTAGAAAACTTACCTTTATAAAATATATACATTTTTTGTATTTTAATGTATTCTTATAGTTTATGTAATACCGTGTATTTTTTTAATTATATATTTTTAACTATATAATACTTAACAATACCATTTAAATGCTGAACTTCATGTATAAGGTTACCATACTCTTTAAATCGGAGAGCCCCGTATTGCCCCACTTTGGTCAGGCTATGTTGTCTTAACCGGGCACACACTAGCTTCAAAGTTTGGCTTTTTTAGGCGTTTAATTGATATTAATTATGTTATATTTTTATATATTATTAAAAATTAAATGAGTAATTAAAACAAATGCAACTAAGTATAATAAGTTACAAATTGTAAAAGCTTCTCAAATGTGGTAATAAAAAATAGTCAGCTTTAATGCTTTACTAGGTTTTTTTCTGTCGCGCGTTGCGGCGAAACGGAGCAAATGATAATGTAAACAAAGTTATTTTGAAAATGTATCATGTTGTTTAGAAATCCAAACCGTTAGTGTAACACCCCGTGTTTTCGAAAGTCAAAGTCAAAGTCAAGGTTGACTTCTCTGACAATAGTTAGTCTATTTTATGTTTACGTTAGTTGTATTATGTGGAGTAATTAAGTACAATCGAGTTAATCGAAGTTTATTTATCTATGCGAACCGCTTTACGACTGTGAATAATAGGAAGTAACAATGCGATAAAGTCAATTAATCAGTAATCGAACTAATCTAATCATCATCGAACTCGAGACTCGAATTACGCGAATTTTGGTTGTTAATATACGTGTGTGTGTGCCTTATGTGTTACTTGTGCGTGTCTACTTTATGTTATGTGTGGTAATCAATCGAAACTCGAATCGCAATCGAAACTCAATCGAACTCAATCGAAATCGAATCATGATAATTGGTGGAGAAGAGATAGCGCGAGATATAGATGATTGTATGTTAGATATAGTGGTTGGGATTAAAAGTAATTTGAATAGGGAACTCTATCGTACTCGCATCGTCCTCAATCGAGATCGAAATATCAAAAATCGTCGCACCGAACACTCGAATCGTGTGGCTGAATGATCAGGCTACCAGCCGATCGAACAGCCAGCCGATCGGATAGGCTGTCCGATCGAGCTGCCTGGCCGATCGGCCAGCCCTTTCCTCTTATGGCATCCTATAAATACCCCTTGTCACTCTCAAACTTTCTACTTTTGGAAACCTCTGTCCGACCAGCTCGTGCTCCCCTCTTTTTCTCAGATTTCTCTCGATTCCGGTAAGATTTCGTCCTAAATCTTGTACTTTCTTGATCTACACGCACTCCTACACCTTTCTATCTTTCAAATCTTGATTTCTAACCGTGAAATCATCAAGATTCAACACTTTTCCGACCGATCCAACACTTGTCTTCCGTTTTACGCGTTGCTTATCGTTATGCTATCAAACTATTCAGGCTAACCCTACTCTTAAGTGCTCCCTTCAATCCATCAAACACTGTGAGTATACTCGAACCCTTTTTGCTTTAGCACTTTTGGGTGTTACATACGTTACTTATTCTAAATCACAATCGAACACACTACTCAATTACTTTAAACGCTAACCGTTACCGCATGTATTATGTGACTAAATGAATGCTTGTTGTTATGTTTACACATGGAATGCTGTCTACCTGCCTTAACGAAGATAGTACTATAGTTTGGACTCAGCAACCGTTCACACGGGGGTTGTTAAGGACAATTACTTGCATGGATTACAGTGGTAATCATGTATTGCGAACTGCCTCGGGCAGCCAACCCGCAGTCATTGGTATCGATAGATCCATGTCGATAATTAACATGCTTCGTTTTCCTCTGTGTACGTGCTGGTTATGCGTAAACTATTTCGAACTCTATTATGCTATTATCAAACTTGTATGCTCACCTTTACATTTTTATGTATTGACTTTTATTTTAACGTATGTGACACGTGTTTAAGATGCTTATCTGCTAGGAAGGCGAAGCTAGAATAAAAGTCTAGAGTATAGTTGTCTGTAGATCTTGCAGCTTGAGTCTCTAGACATAGATAAACAATATTTATATTTAAATCTGAGTTGTCGGAACAGAATATTTTCCTGGATCTTATCTGTAATAATTTGTTTGCTATTTGAGGTACGGTATGAGACGTATTATATAAATTGAATAGTAATGATAGTTGTTATTGAAACGTCTGGACAATCTGTTTCGCTCAGTACCATGCCCCGATGATTCCGCCATCGGTTGGGGTGTGACAGATTGGTATCAGAGCCATAACTATAAGGAATTAGGCAAGACTTGACCTAGTCCGGGTCGATGTCTTAGAGACCTAGACTATAGTTAGGAACCAATAGACCAAGCTTACGTGCTATGTATCCTGCTATTTCTCGCCTACACTACACTATCACCACACTCGAATTTTCAATAATGAGAAGGCAATTTAGTCAAGATTAGGTGTGGAAACCGCAAACTCTCAATTAAATTGCTGGATCAATGTTGTTTTATCAACTTATCAATGATTTCTTCATTCTTTTCAATAACGAACGCTTGTTCAACGGGAGATTATACCAAATCAGGAGTGAAATCCATATTTTGATGAATAATCTCCTCTATTTTACTAAAATCAAGGGAAAGTTGTCAAGCCAGGGGTGAAACCCTAACCTTGCCGACTTGCCGGTGATTCTACCAAAACTCTCACCAAAGCCTCGACGAACTCCAACGACCTGAACTCACGAGTATGACCTAGGGAATGCATGCTGAATGCCCAAGAATCGAGGCAGAAACACGATTCCGAAAGTCAAAATGTGACGACAAGTCTATTGAGAATAGTCGAATCGCTTTGGGTAGTCGATGTCTAATAGCCGCAGACAATCCATTTCTCGATTTTATGTGTTTCAATTCTGAGCCCGCAACTGCTGACTCTGGTAATTCGTCGATTTTATGTTTGTTACATGTATTTATCTGTTTACATGTTTAAATTTTTGAAGGATTATTCGATTTTTGCTATCACTCCAACCGACACACACGACTCGCACTGCTCTTCTATCTCAAAACGATAACAAGTCGCCACAAATCTAGACCATGTTATGCTATGATATACGCTTATACTATACTCGATACGCTATACACGACCGATATATATGAACGACACGCGAGCTTTGAATGATAGGTTTCTGTATTTTGACTGCATCTGTGATTAAACGTGTATGTGCTTCTGTGTTTATGTGTCTCTGTGCTCTACGTGCCTACGTGCTTACGTGCTTCTGTGATTACGTGAAATTGTGGTTATGTGCCTATGTGTTTATGTGATACGAATTTCAACATGTTCCTTAGCTTTAGTAAGTAGTAGACGTGTGAGGTGAGATTCGATTTGGATGTGTCTGAGACCTACGACGATGTCTGTTGCAGACCATGTCGTCATCTGGACACCGAACCCCACTTACACGCCAAGGAAAGAGAGACAGACGTCTTGCTGCTATCATCGCCAAACAAGTAGCAAAATCTGTGAGTGATGTCTACGAAAACGTCAGCAAATCATCTGAGGAGTCGAGAACTGAAGCTCCCAAAGATGCTACCAAGACTGTTTTTAGCTTCAAACAGTTCAAGGCATGCGGACAAAAGGAATTCACCGGAGAAGATGGCCAACAGCTATGTTTCAATGGTTTGATTCCATCGAAGTCACTCTGCGCCAAAGCGGTTGTCCAGAAAATCTCCGTACCCTGAACGCAACCGGCGTCTTCCAGTCCCGAGCTCTAGACTGGTGGACGGCCGAGCGAAACAAACGCGGGAATGATGCAGCTTATGAGCTGACATGGAAAGAGCTGAAAGCCATTATGATGGACGAATTCTGCCCTCCCCATGAACGCCAAAAGCTGGAGGACGAGTTTTAGAACATTAAGCAGAAGAATGGAGATAACGCAGCCCTAACTGCTCGCTTTAA
This sequence comes from Helianthus annuus, assembly GCF_002127325.2. Classification (NCBI taxonomy): domain Eukaryota; kingdom Viridiplantae; phylum Streptophyta; class Magnoliopsida; order Asterales; family Asteraceae; genus Helianthus; species Helianthus annuus. Next base: position 133,802,920 of record NC_035449.2, on the reverse strand, counting down.
ACAGCTCAGCATCATCTGTCCCGATCAAGTCAAGACGTCAGACATGGCCATCAAGAAGTACATTCGAGCTCTACCCGATTGTGTTGCCGATTTTGTTCACGCCGCGAAGACATCATCCATTGAAGAGACTTACTTGCTCGCCGCCGAGATCAACGACAAGCGAGTAAAAGCTGGTTTCTGGGATAAGCCCTCCAAGTCTCTCCATCAAGCCACCACTGCACCGACCGCCGAAACCGCCACTGCTCAACCATCCAAGTCATCACGCCGCAAGAAGAAGAAGAAGAAGAAGAAGAAGAAGAACAACAACAACAACAACAACTCCAGCAACAAGAACTGTGTTGTCACTACCACCGCTGCCCCTCTGCTAGCCGTACCGGCTCAGCAGCAGTCTCATCATCGACCAGCACCAGTTACTCAAGCGCCGCCAGCAAAGCGTGCTTACACAGGTCCCCATCCGCTCTGCCTGACATGCTCATATCATCATCCGGTGGGTCTTGCCTGTCGTTTCTACGCTCATTGCAATTTTTACGGTCATTTCACCGCCAACTGTCGCTATGGTCCCCGTAACACCGCAGCTCCTGCCACTGCTCATCAAGTTCTACTCCAAGCCCCGCAAGGCCAACAAGCGGCTCAGGCACTCACGATCAATGCTCGAGTCTGCTTTGCATGTGGTGACCCTAACCACTTTGCAAACATGTGCCCAAACAGGGTGGTGAAGCAAGAGCCCCAGCAGCAGCAGTAACAGCCTCAGCAGCAGCAACAAGCAGCGCGCGCCAGAACCTTCAACATCAATGCTCGTCAAGCCCAGGCTGACAACAACGTGGTTAATGGTACGTTCCTTGTGAATGGTATTTATGCATCGTGTTTGTTTGATACTGGAGTCTATAACTGCTTTGTGTCGTTTGAATTCGAGAAGCTCCTTAGTCGTAAACGCTCTTATCTCCCCTCGACATTCGAAGTTGAAGTCGCTACTAGAAGAAATGTCCCCGTTAGTTCTGTTCTTCGTGATCGTACCCTCGAGCTCAACAATCACATTTTCCCAATCGACCTCATTCCGATGCAGCTCGGAAGTTTTGACGTCATAGTAGGCATGTACTTTCTTTGTGAAAACCATGCTGAAGTTGTGTGCTTCGACAAGATGATTCGATTCTCGCTCGCGAATGGTGATTTACTATGTGTCTATGGTGAAACTGCTTCGAAAGGTCTCAAGCTCATATCGTATGTCCAAGCTAGCAAGTATCTCCGTAAGGAATACAGAGCTTTCTTGGCCAACATTGTAGTAGCGGAGAAGGAAAAGAAAAGGAAGACAGAAGTCAAGGATGTTCCCGTGGTCCGTGAATTTCCTCAGGTGTTCCCTGATGATCTTCCCGGATTACCGCCAAGTCGTGATATCGACTTCCGTATCGACCTCATTCCTGGAGCTAACCCCGTAGCCAAAGCCCCTTATCGACTCGCGTCATCCGAAATGCGGGAACTCTCGAACCAACTCCAGGAATTACTTGAAAAAGGTTTTGTTCGCCCGAGCACCTCTCCTTGGGGCGCGCCAGTCCTCTTCGTTAAAAATAAGGATGGGTCGTTCAGGATGTGTATCGACTACCGGGAATTGAATAAGTTAACCATCAAGAACCGTTATCCCCTACCTCGCATCGACGATTTATTTGACCAGCTACAAGGTGCTACGTGTTTCTCGAAGATCGATCTACGCTCAGGCTATCATCAGTTACGCATTCAGGAAGAAGATATACCCAAAACCGTTTTTCGCACTCGTTACGGCCACTATGAGTTCGTTGTTATGCCTTTTGGTTTAACCAACGCACCCGCGGTTTTCATGGATCTGATGAATCGCGTGTGTAAGCCGTATCTTAACGTTTCGTCATCGTGTTCATCAATGATGTCTTGATTTATTCCAAGTCGAAGGCCTAACACGCGCAACATCTACGTTTAGTTCTCGAGTTACTCCAGGGGAATCAACTCTATGCCAAGTTCTCCAAGTGTGAATTCTGGCTGGAGGAGGTTCAGTTTCTGGGTCACATCGTGGATAGTCAAGGTATCCAAGTCGATCCTGCGAAGATTGAAGCAGTTAAGAGCTGGGTTATGCCAAAGAACCCGTCTGAAGTCCGTTATTTTCTCGGATTAGCGGGCTATTATCGACGATTTATCGAAGGATTCTCAAAGATCGTTGTGCCGCTTACCGCTCTCACTCATAAAGACAAGTCTTTTGTTTGGGGAACTAAACAAGAGTCTGCTTTCCAAACCCTCAAGCATAAGCTTTGTAATGCTCCTGTTCTCACACTGCCCGATGGGAACGACGGCTTCATTGTCTATTGTGATGCTTCCAACCTTGGTCTTGGTTGTGTTCTCATGCAACGGGACAAGGTCATAGCTTACGTATCTCGTTAAAGATTTTGCGACACTACCTGTATGGTACCAAGTGTACGATCTTCAGCGTTCACAGGAGTTTACAACACATCTTTGATCAGAAAGAACTAAATATGTGTCAACGCCGATGGGTAATACTCCTCAACGATTACGACTGTGAGATTCGTTATCACCCAGGCAAAGCAAATGTCGTTGCTGACGGGCTCAACAGATGGAGTTATTTGCTCAGCATTCGTAATACCCAAGCCCAACACGATCTCGAAACTCTCATCCGCGAAGCCCAACATGCTTGTTTTAACGAACGCACTTTGAAGAAGGAGAGAATCTACCACGATTGAGCTCAACTTGTCAGCAAATCGAATGGGATCTTCTATTTTCTGGGCCGAATTTGGATCCCTAAGCGGACCGAATTGCGAAAGATTTTAATGGACGAAGCCCACAAATCCCGGTATTCTATTCATCCCAGTGCCGATAAAATGTACCAGGATCTTCGCTACAAGTACTGGTGGTCGGGCATGAAAAGGGATATCGCTCTCTATGTCGGAAGATGCCTGACTTGTGCAAGGGTCAAGGCTGAACATCAAAGACCCTCTGGCTTACTCGAACAACCCCCAATTCCTATATGGAAGTGGGAGAGTATAGCTATGGATTTCATAACCAAGCTTCCACCCACGTCATCAGGTCACGACAGCATTTGGGTTGTCGTTGATCGTTTGACCAAATCAGCCCACTTTTTGCCAATACGGGAAGACTACAAGGTAGAACGATTGGCCCGAATCTACACCGATGAGATCATTTGTAATTATGGTACGCCTCGTGACATCATTTCTGACCGTGATGCTCGGTTTACCTCGTGATTGTGGGAAACGTTTCAAGCAGCTCTCGGTACGTCGCTTAGCTTAAGTACCGCATTCCATCCTCAAACCGACGGACAGACTGAAAGAACGATCCGTACTCTTGAAGACATGCTCCGTGCGTGTGTCATAGACTTCGGTGGAAATTGGAACAAATATCTGCCGTTAGTCGAATTCTCGTACAATAACAGTTATCATACCAGCATCCAGATGGCACCATTCGAGGCTCTATATGGAAGGAGATGTCGATCGCCTATTGTGTGGCACGAGATCGGTCACTCGCAATTAACCGGTCCTGAGCTATTGCAAGAAACAACTGACAAAGTCCTCCAAATTCGAGACAACTTGTTGAAAGCTCGAAGTAGACAGAAAAGTTACGCCGATAGAAGATGCAAGCCCCTGGAATTTGACGTTGGCGACTACGTACTCCTAAAGGTATCACCTTGGAAGGGTGTGGCCAGATTCGGCAAGAAAGGGAAACTAGCGCCTCGATATGTTGGACCTTTTAAGATTCTGGAAAGGATCGGAAAAGTCGCCTACAGACTCGAACTACCGGAGGAACTTAGTAACGTCCACCCAACTTTCCATGTGTCAAACCTCCAAAAATGCCTGGCTGAGCATGATCTAATTGTACCTCTCGACGACCTTCAAATAAACGAAACGCTACACTTCGTGGAGAAGCCTGTCGAAATCATGGATCGCCAAACCAAGCAACTCAGACGCTCGCGCATTCCTATCGTGAAAGTCCGATGGGAAGGCAAACGAGGCGCAGAGTTCACTTGGGAACTCGAGAGCGACATGAAGGCGAAGTACCCGCAATTGTTTAAGTGAAAGGCTAGAGTGAGAAAGTAGCAAGAGGTGATTCACGGTGTTGTGCAGCTTTCAGCCTAATTTCGGGATGAAATTCCCTAAAGAAGGGGAGGCTGTAACACCCCGTGTTTTCGAAAGTCAAAGTCAAAGTCAAGGTTGACTGCTCTTACAATAGTTAGTCTATTTTATGTTTACGTTAGTTGTATTATGTGGAGTAATTAAGTACAATCAAGTTAATCGAAGTTTATTTATCGATGCAAACCGCTTTACGACTGTGAATAATAGGAGGTAACAATGCGATAAAGTCAATTAATCAGTAATCGAACTAATCTAATTATCATCAAACTCGAGACTCGAATTACGCGAAGTTTTGGTTGTTAATATACATGTGTGTGTGTGCCCTATGTGTTATTTGTGCGTGTCTACTTTATGTTATGTGTGGTAATTAATCGAAACTCGAATCGCAATCGAAACTCAATCGAACTCAATCGAAATCGAATCATGATAATTGGTGGAGAAGAGATAACACGAGATATAGATGATTGTATGTTAGATATAGTGGTTGGGATTAAAAGTAATTTGAATAGGGAACTCTATCGTATTCGCATCGTCCTCAATCGAGATCGAAATATCAAAAATCGTCGCACCGAACACTCGAATCGTGCAGCTGAACGATCAGGCTACCAGCCGATCGAACAGCCAGCCGATCGGACTGTTGTCCGATCGGACAGGCTGTCTGATCGAGCTGCCTGGCCGATCGGCCAGCCCTTTCCTCTTATGGCATCCTATAAATACACCTTGTCACTCTCAAACTTTCTACTTTTGGAAACCTCTGTCCGACCAGCTCGTGCTCCCCTCTTTTTCTCAGATTTCTCTCGATTCTGGTAAGATTTCGTCCTAAATCTTGTACTTTCTTGATCTACACGCACTTATACACCTTTCTATCTTTCAAATCTTGATTTCTAACCGTGAAAAATCATCAAGATTCAAGTGTTCTATGATGATGTCATCATGGTGTTCTTGAAGAACTTCATGTTTGGCATCAATCCACCAAGAATCACTTGGATCTAGCCGATTTCCACATGAACAAACAAGGATCTTTCATAGATCTAAACATTTACACGGTGAAAAGGATTGAAAGATGGTTTTCCAACTTTCTTTCAACTCTTTTACACTCAATGCCTTCAAAACCGATAGAAACGGAGCTTGTGCCGACTTGCAAATCACTTCGGTGGTTGCATGACTCAAGATCCGGATTCTATCCACGAGGTTCACCGATTTCGGGTTAAACGTTAAACTCCGTTCCGAATAGTTCACCGGCCGGATTTGGGTGATTCCTGTCCGATCAGGGGGAACAAGTAAGAACGAGGGTTCTATTGTTCAACTTGTTGTCAAAACACCTCGATATAACGACAAACAATCAGAACAGCCAAGTGTTAGACGAACAGGCTGATCAGGTCAGGATGCTGACCGATCGGACTGCTGTCCGAACGGACAGCCAGTATTGAACGAACAATACTGTTCATTGAAGTCTATTATTGAACGAACTATTGTTCGATCGGACTACCGTCCGATTTAAATTACTCTTCGGATCATGAGATACTATGCTTCAACACATAGTCGATTTTCAACATGTTCAACGCGTTTGGAGTGCCACCCGATCGAACAGCCGTCCGATCAGGTGACATCCTGCTGAGAACCTATTTACTGAAGTACCTAACCGATCGGATAGCCGGCCGATCGAACAACCGTCCGATCGACCGACCTGAAAGGTAAAGATACTTCAATGTTTTCAAATGCTACAACGAAAACTAGCTTCAACACTTAGTCGATTTTCAACATGTTCAACGCGTTTGGAGTGCCACCCAATCGAACAGCCGTCCGATCAAGTGACATCCTGCTGAGAACCTATTTACTGAAGTACCTAACCGATCGGATAGCTGGCCGATCAAACAACCGTCCGATCGACCGACCTGAAAGGTAAAGATACTTCAACGTTTTCAAATGCTACAACGAAAACTGCAAAAGTCAAACCATCATACACAAACACATCATTCTCAAAGGAAGAAACAATCCACTCGAACAGCCTTCCGATCGGCCTACCAACCGACCGGACAGCTGTCCGAACGGACTGTCAGCCAAACGGTCAGCCGTCCGATCGGACTACCGTCCAATCGACCAGCTGTCCGACCCTCCAACACTTGTCTTCCGTTTTACGCGTTGCTTATCGTTATGCTATCAAACTATTCAAGCTAACCCTACTCTCAAATGCACCCTTCAATCCATCAAACACTGTGAGTATACTCGAACCCTTTTTGCTTTAGCACTTTTGGGTGTTACATACGTTACTTATTCTAAATCACAATCGAACACACTACTCAATTACTTTAAACGCTAACCGTTACCGCATGTATTACGTGACTAAATGAATGCTTGTTGTTATGTTTACACGTGGAATGTTGTCTACCTGCCTTAACGACGATAGTACTATAGTTTGGACTCAGCACCCGTTCACACGGGGGTTGTTAAGGACAATTACTTGCATAGATTACGGTGGTAATCATGTATTGCGAACCGCCTCGGGCAGTCAACCCGCAGTCATTGGTATCGATAGATCCATGTCGATAATTAACATGCTTCGTTTTCCTCTGTGTACGTGCTGGTTATGCGTAAACTATTTCGAACTCTATTATGCTATTATCAAACTTGTATGCTCACCTTTACATTTTATGTATTGACTTTTATTTTAACGTATGTGACAGGTGTTTAAGATGTTTATCTGCTAGGAAGGCGAAGCTAGAATAAAAGTCTTGAGTATAGTTGTCTGTAGATCCTGCAGCTTGAGTCTCTAGACATAGATAAACAATATTTATATTTAAATCTGAGTTGTTGGAACAGAATATTTGCCTGGATCTTATCTGTAATAATTTGTTTGCTATTTGAGGTACGGTATGAGACGTATTATATAAATTGAATAGTAATGATAGAATCCGTTTCGCTCAGTGCCATGCACCGATGATTCCGCCATCGGTTGGGGTGTGACAGTTAGAATCGGTTCATTTTATCATTGTATCATTTTACGGTACCAAATAAATACTTTATTTTTTAATATAAATTCGTTTTTAATAAAACTTATACTGATCGAGGAAAAAAAATTTAAGCACAACTATGTACTTAAGTTTTTAGAAAAAAAAATAAAATAAAAGCTAAAAGTAAATAGGAAAAATGAAAATATGTTAAAAGTAAATATTAAAAATAATATATTGATATAATAAAGTATTAAAAAGCTATATAGTATTTCAAATTTAAAATTACTATTCATGGTCCTTCGAAAACTATATATATAAAATTATTATTTATAATCCTTCGAAAACTATATATATAAATTTGAAATTACTATTCATGGTCCTTCGATATATAAAATTTATAATGCATGTCATAAATACTTATTTTACCATTAACTTTTACATTTATTTTTTATAGGGGTTAGATTCCAATACAAATGAGTCTTTCCATACAAATGGGGCTTAACATACGGAGTGACAAAGGGATATTTTTTCCCCCAATTTATCAAGCACGTATTTTAGTCTCGGAATCTAAAAACAATTCGTGTATTTACACTGGTAGAGTAATTATGTAATTACTCTATTAGAGTATATACAAAAAAAAATTATTATTTTTTTACTATTTGCAATTAAACATCATACTTAACTAGATGGAAAAAATTCAGAAAAAAATTTTTCTTCATTTCTAATGTTAAGACTCGTTTGTATGTTAAAACTCGTTTGTATTTGATACACTATTTTTCATAACTAAACGATTTCTTTTCTTTTATATTATTTAAAATAAAACTGTGAAATTAAAGTTTATTATAAACTATTTAGTTTTTTTTTTTTACATATTTCATACTTTTTTACGGAATTTTTGAAATTTGAAAATGTCTAGGTTTACCATTTCTTATATAATAGTTTTTATAAATACTTAAAAGCAACAAATTACTAGAAATATATAATATTTTAAATTATTAAAATGCTAACGTATTTTACTATTTCTAAAACCATAAAAAAAACTACAAAATAAAAAGAGTAAACGAAAATATCTTATAGCTCCACCCAACACGTTTTTTGCCCATCCTTCAGAATATAATTTGCCAAGAATGTTCATTTAGCCTCACAAATGGACCAAGAACACCCCATTGGAAGTGAAATGATCAGTTAAGAAAAGTTTGTAGGGTGCAAGCAACGTCTTCGGGGTGGAGAATCGGGTTCGTGGGGTTCATCAGGCACATCGCATCAATTGCATCGTGGTGTGAATCATGATGAGAACCCGAGAGTGATACCGAAGAAGGTGGGAAAGAGGTTGGAAATTGGGTTTGGGTTCATTAGGCAAAGCGGGAACACCTCCGCCATAGAATCGGGTTCATTTAGGTATTTTAGGTTACAATGAGACATCACTAAAAGGATTGGTTGGTTGATTTAAGTTCATCGGATAAATTGGGTAGCACCCCTCGCACCCTAAGAAATTTTACAGGCATCCAAGATGTTTATACCAGGGTCACTCTTCGAAAATGTTTTGATTAATCGATCTCGTCCAAGCGTCGAATATTTAACACAAAATAAATTACCAGTGTTTAGAGCTATGTAGATCCACCCCTAAACGAGCATATTATATGTATAAATGTTTTTAAGCCCTTCAATGACCACTCACCTGGCAAAGAGCTTACAGATGAAACATACAAATCCGTATAAAGTTAAGAACACACGTCGTGTTTGTGCACTAACACGGCAACACAAGCAAGAACAGCCCACCCGGACAAATGAAACAGCACCAAGCATTCAGACCAAAACACAGATCAAGTAAAACATACCAACACTACTTATAATAACACGATCTTAAACATCTGATAAAAACCAACATATACGCGCACCCAAAGACAGCGGGGAATCAAAATAATTCAAAAGATAATCTTTTGACAAAATAACCACCACCTAGCAGGCCATTAGACTTAGTTCTATAACATGTTAAAATGATATCAACAAGAAAGACTAAACCGGCCCGTCTAGTTGTTGTATACCAAAACCCCACAAGTCACAAAAAGTTATACCTCTCACACGAGCCAGGTGAACAAACAAACATCCAGATCATTCAGCGACATTCACCAGCTCGTACTCGACCAGAGACAGATTGTTATCTTCCTTAACGGTGAAACTTGCAGGTTCGGTGACTTCAATGCGTCCCCACTTGTCAACAGCTAGCCTCATTGACCCCTTGAACATGTCAATCTTTGCATTTCTGATGATCACAGTATTTCCAGCCTTCATCAAATCAACTGCAATATAGATTTAACCATCGTGTTAGCTAGGGATATACTCAAGCCAAGCTGCTCGATATCGGCTAGCTAAAAGTTCGAATCGAGCAGAGCGTAAATGAGCACGAGCTCAATATTCTCTTACCAAGCTAACAAGCCTATTATTTATATGATTTTTATTTACCAAGCTAAATACTTATTAATTAATAAATAATAAACAAGCCGAGCTCGAGCTTGAGTTTAGAACTAAAGCACGAGCTCTTGTAACTTAAACGGCCGAGCTTGAGCTTCAAAAACTATTCGAGAGCTGAGCTCGAGTTTAGAAATAGAGCTCAAGCTCTCGTAAATTAAACAAGCCGAGCCCAAGCTCTTGTAAATTAAACAAGCCGAGCCCAAGCTCTCCTAAACTAAACAAGCCGAGCCCAAGCTCTCATAAGTTAAGCCAGGCAAGCCCGAGCTCTCATAAGTTAAACCAGCCGAGCCCGAGTAAAGCTAAACGAGACAAACTCAAGTTCTCATAAGTTAAACAAGTCGAACACGGCTCGTTTACACTCCTAGTTAGCATCAAGATAACCACTCAAAAAGAGAAGTACAGCATTGCAACTTGTAAATCACTCTACAAATCACTACAAAACTACATCCAACACAATAAAACATTAATTCACAGTGTCAAACAATACACTCAATAAAACTTCCATCAATTGAAAAAATCGAAAAAAAAAAACATTTCAACACAATCTTAACCTATCATAGATAACAATCATAAGTGCGATTGTGTGTGTGTGTGATATGTATATATAGAGAGAGAAACAGACCTTGATCGTTACGAGCAGTAAACAAAATAGTGCCAGTTTCATCACCAATAAGACACTCAGCAATACGAGTGTTAGCACCACCAGAACGGCCACTAAACGACGACGTACTGCGAGGTTTCTTATCCAAAACCGTCGTCGACGACAGCACCTTCACGGCGAGAGTGTGGCCGTTGGTTCCAGGTTTCAGGTCACCTACTTTCACAAACACCGGCTTCCGCTTCACCACTCCTCTTCCGGCCTGTTCTGATTGTTGGTTTTCTGGTTCCACTGATGTCGTACCGTTGACTGCCGCCATGTTTTCCGGTGAAATGGAGAGATTGAAGGTGTGTTGGTTGTTGATTTGGGTTCTGGATCGATGATAAACCCTAACCCTAGAAAAGATGCGAGTGATGGTTTATTTTGTTGTTGCGTTTTGGGTGGTTTAAGTTTGGTGGTGTTGTCATTTGTGACCCTTATCATTAGCTATTTTCATTCTTTACCCATAAATGAAACTTAGGCTTGTATATTATCAACTAGGTTAGTTCCACGTGTGTTACACGGGTTGAACAATTTAAACTATATAATAAATATTTCTTGTAAATGCAAACTAAAGACGGAGACATTTATATATATTTGATAAATAATGAAACTAATAATAATAGTAAAAAAATCTCATACATGTGTACAGAGTCGTCTGTAAGAATTCATGTACCCTGTTTGAGCTCGAAAAAATATGTTCTTTCGTAATGTTTTAATATTATTATTTAATTTTAAAATAAAATGGGCATTATTTAATATTATCTACAAATTAGAAGATAAATTATTAGAAAATAAATATGAAAGAAAGGCGGGAAAACCCAAAAATAGGTGCATCCAATGAATGACACGTGTCACACATTGGTTTACTTTATTATATGTATAGATAGATAGATAGATAGATAGATAGATAGATAGATAGATAGATAGATAGATAGATAGATAGATAGATAGATTTATAATATAATGATAATATTTTTTAAATAAAAAATACAAACAAACAATTTTCATTATTCAACCCGTATAATACATCAAACTATAACTTAGTTAGTAGGTATAACTTGATAAGGCTTTATTTGTAATTATCTTTATTGTATTACATATATAGTTGGTTGGGTTAATTGATAAATAAAACTCGCACATTTTCAGTATTTTATTTCTATAGAAGTTTTGGTTAATTGATAAATAAAACTTGCACATTTTCATTATTTTATTTTTTTTAAAAGTTTGTAACATTAGCACTCATAATAGATTTGCCCTCAATCAAGCAAGTATGTAAATGCGTTTAAAAGGTGTTGGTGAAGGGTATTTTTTTTTTATTATTCAGTTCATTACTTATTGCTTTACACATCTTTGAAGAGATCAAATTCATACTATAATCTGCATATTTAAATTTTGAATTATCCTGATGATCACTTGAATAACTCATTTGAGCCTCAAACAAATAGATTTGAAATTATCACTTATAAGAAAACGACATTAGGTCTAGGTTCAATATGTATGAACTCTACGCTGAATGAGTTTAATAAGAAAGTTCATCTTTAAAAGCAGAAATTAATCATCTTTATCAATTTCAAATATTTAAACACTACCTTATTCTTCATTGGATACTAAGTTAGAACCCCGTGTGTTACACGGGTTGATTAAATATAGTTTTATATAATAAATGGCTTGTTTGGCATTTAGTCAGTGAAACGCGGGCTGGATCTCTCCTCTGAGTGGATGTTGATAGCTTGGGATGAAAAGGGGTTTGCTCCATGTGAATGGCCCCATAAATTTAAGAGATCCAATTGTGTTTGGACTACGTCTCCGGTGAAAACAGAGGCAATTTTGCTTGGGTTTCGAGCAGTTTTGCATTTGCACCACATTTCTGTTCCATTTTGCGAGTCAGTTGATGTTAGTCATCAAACGATAGTGGGACCCTCACATGTTAGGCATGTGAGGGAAATAAACTGAGATAATTAACTTGGTTAGTCATAAAGGATTAAACCATCAACAAAAATAAACTTAAAGGATGTTTTTAGAAAATTTTAAACATTGAGGCTGGAACCTGAAAGTTTGAGGAAACATAAAGGACGTTTTGTGCAATTTACTCGCAAAATAATAAAATAAAAATAAGTATAAAGATTATATTAGAAGCTAAATATAAATATAAATATAAATATAAATATAAATATAAATATAAATATAAATATAAATATAAATATAAATATAGAGATATAGTTATGGGATAACTTGATAAATTATTATAAAACTTGTAATTTTTAAAATAAAAAATAAACGTAGATATATGACGGGAAAACTAAAAAGTAGATACCTCTCATATCGACACGTGTCCATCAATTGGTTTCTTTTATTATATGTATAGATTTATCGTAACCAACTCCGTTAAAATAGATAAAAATAACCAAGGCATAATATAGTATATTTGGAATTTTATTGTATTTTAAAAGTTATAAACAATAAAAAAATAAATTTATGACTTATGAGTGGGACACTTGTCAAATTGTAATTGGTCAAAAATATTAAAATAAAAAACATTTGAAAAATATGGAGAATGGGGAAAAATTGGATATTAATAATCTGAACGGGTTCTTTTTGGCCGATAATAATCCTAACTCAGTTAATTAACCACAATAATCCGAACTCTTTTAGTTTGTTTGTAAAATAGTCCGTCGTTAAAAAACATAACGGAGTTAAGTTTTTTTTCAAATTACAAACCGATGTTTTCGGGCTTATGATCAGAACGAGGATACGAGTCAATTGATGTAAAATTTACCTAGAAACATTGCTCCAAACGACGAAAAAAGTGCTCCAATTCGGGTGTTTGAACTTCTAATTATCAAAGATCAAGTCGTTTAGAACACTCTTTTCGAGGTAAGTTTTACATCAATCGACTCGTATCCTCATTCTGATCAAAAGCCTGAAAACATCGGTTTGTTATTTGGAAAAAAAAACTTAAATTTGTTATGTTTTTTTAACGGCGGACTATTTTACAAACAAAATAGAAGAATTCAGATTATTGTAGGTAATTAACTGAGTTGGGTTATTATCGGCCAAAAATAACCAGTTAGGATTATTAAAATCCAATTTACCTTTAGATTATAAATAAAGGACTTATTGTAATATAGACATCGTAGAATAGTGACATGCGTTAACAAAAAAAAAGTATTATATACTTTAATATTTATAACCTATGTACAATAGAATTTTGTGATAGCAAAAGTATTTCATTTTTTAATTAATTAGGTTTATTTATTTACATATTTGCGACCATCTTTTCTTCACGATTTCACCCTCTCTTTCTGCTGCAACTCCCACAAATCCCCCAAATCGGTATAAACCAAGATCTACATCTACCAGATTTAGACCTGACAAATGGGTCGGGTCGGGTCGGATCGGGTCATGGGTCAAAATGGATTCAGGTCAAAACGGGTTCGGGTCAAAACGGGTCAATTAAAAAAAGGGTTGTTTTTGGTTCGGGTCGGAACGGGTTCGGGTCGGAACGGGTTTCGGGTCGAGACGGGTTAGGGTCAGAACGGGTTTCGGGTCGGATCGGGTCGGTTAAAAAATGCTAAAAAAGCATTTGACAATCAAAATCAACAAGAATTTTATACATAACAAAAAAGGTTGCATTTAACAGCTTCGATCTCAAAAATGTTACACGCTATTAACTGAAAATAGCAGATAAACTGACAGAATATATAATCAATCACAAATAAATAAACAAAAAATCAGTCGAATCAACGCCAGCAGCAAATAGAATGAACAAATCTGAACGCAAGTGTAAACAAAAATCAGTCGAACAAATAATACCGTCGTTTCGGCGCTTAAAGACGTAACGTTCCATCTGAAAATCACAGTTTTTGGTGCCGAGATGGACTTCAGCGGACAACATCATCTGTACATCGGCTTCTTTGGTTGATAGAGGTTTAGGTTGCGCCATTGTTGTAGGTCGATTGTTGCTGCAAATCGGTGGTTTTGCGAGGAAGAAAGAGTGACGACCTTACGTAGATGAACGAACAATAATGAATAAACCCTAGCAGGTTTGCTTTTACGAAAGAAGGGAAGCAAGCTGGGTCAATTTCACCATCAATCTTGATGAAGGCAGAACCCGTTCTCAGAAAACCTAAATGACTCGTTCCAACCCGTTCTTTTTATATCTTCAACCCAACTTGACCCGAAATTATGGGGGTGTTTGGCTTAGCTTATTTTGAAGTAACTTATGACTTATTGACTTATAAAAGTTAATAAGTTGTTTTTGTAGTGTTTGGATTAACTTATTTAAGAAGGTTTTGTGTGTTGAGAAGTTATTTTTGAGAAGTTAGAATTTCTAACTTCTCACTTATGACTTATATAAGTTAATAAGTTCTTATTGAGAAGGAATCTCAAACACCCCCTATATCCCTCTATTTTAAAATTAACCCAGTCTGACCCTTGGACTTGTATCACTTAACCCAAAACCACCCAAAAAGGTTTATAAAGGGTCAAAAATGACCCATTCCAAAGCTCCTGGGTCAGGATTGCCCCCCCTAACCAGATCTTAAAAAAAAGAATCACACCCAACCAACACCTATTAAGAAACTAAACCCAAGTTCTAATCATCATTCAAACCGTCTCTAACTAAACCCAAGTTTTAATCATCGTTTCGCCCATTTCTTTGCTGACTATATGAATATATAACATGCTTGCTGACCGATAGACTTGTGAAATATGAAATTGATGTTTTATTTTTCAATCTTCACTCCAAATATAATTTAGGCTATAAAAGATATTGTGAAATATGAGTGTGCAGGTGAGAACTTGAAAAATGAGCTTATGGCTCAAACGATGAAATGGGTTTGCAGATTTTCCAGCTGTGTGGGTGTGGTGTTTGCAGATTTGTTAATCTGTAATAATAGTAATAATGATGATGGTGGCGATGGTGGCGGTGGTGGTGGTGATGATGATGATAAGACAGGGAATTTTCATTTTAGGGACTCAAGTTAATCCCACCCATAAATCACAGGCACACAAATTGCATTTTATTATGAATAAACTTGATAAAGTCATACAAAAATTGTTTTAATACTATCCACTGTTTTCGGTATAACATGGTAGAAAATCATTTTAATAACATGTATTTGATCTCATAATATTCGAGATCTTGTGTTTTCGAAAACTGTTACAAACGTGTTTAAATATTTCGATTCTAGGACTTGTAATTTAATTGTAAATTAAATGAAGATGTTCATCCTAAATTTCTTGATGTTCTTAAATTGTTTTCTTTTTTTTTTTTGTGAAAATCACTTTATTTTGAATTGAATTATGGATTAACATCAGTTTTCGAAATTTTAGGTTAAAATTAAATCTCCAAGAGATTCTCGTTCACGCTCGCAACACTAGATAGTTCGTCGTTTGATGGTGCGTTGGTGTTACCGGGGTTTAATGCTTCTTATACTCGTTTCTGACTCGCACGTACATAGTAGCTCATCAGCCCTCATCGAAGGTCATTTGCACATTCTCTCTAAGGTTTGTCGGGGTTTGAAATCACAAGTGTTTTTTCATGAATTGTCTCAAATCGAAATATAATATATTGGTCTTGAATCTTGATTTCTGTTCCCTGGCTCATTGGAATTAATATTATCAATTTTGGATCTTTAACATTGGCTTACTTTGTGAAGTTTGTCTATTGATTGTTAAAGGGTCATGTTGATCTATTATGTTACAACTTTTATGTACTAGATCAAGACTACAAGAGACGTTTAGTTGCCTTTGTGATTTTACTCAAATTGAAACATCCCACAATGTACCATCTGAGGGTCGAGGAAACAAATTCATCAATTTTCTATGAAGAACATTACTCCTAGAACCAGAAAAATAAAGGTCAGCAAATCGTTTTCATGCTCATCTTTAATTTCTTCAACCTTCTTTCTTTGAGTTCCCGTTATACTTTAGTTCTAAGGTTTTAATTTTGTTATCTTTTATTTTAATATGATGAAATCAGTGCAAAAACCAAGCATGATTCTCTTGACAACTAGGTAGATGTAACTTCAAAAGATGAACATAATGAAAGCCTTCCAAATCAGTTAATTTATCTTTAATTTTATGTTGACTTTGGTGAGGATTGAAATAGCTTTAGGATACCTACCCAAGGCCCTTGTCCATTTTTAACTTTTTGCAAATAATTATTACAATAGTAATGTGAGATTTTGAGATTAAGATGTTGTATGGATTAAAGTGCTTGTTAGGTGAGTGGGTAACTTTTAACCAATTTGACTTGTTTCCCTTTTAGCTAAATTTTGAATTGACCCACCTGTTTCAGGATCAAGTATAACCAATATCAACCCATCAATAAGTAAATGGATCGCTATAAGTAAATTCTTGCTACTTTGTAGTGAAAATGAGTAACCAAATGCTTGTTATCCAAATTTTTCTATCATCAGAAGTCTAATAGCTCTTCACAACTTGATCAATAATAACTCTTCATTAGTTAATGACAAGTATTTGGTATTTGTCTTTCCTTATTTGTAGTCACCCTATCCTATTTTAGTCATTTATACATATAAAGTTAGTTGTATTTTGTAGCTAGTAGGTGGACCTTCATGTAACAACCATTTATTTGGTATTTGTCTTTCTTTATTTTTTAAATCACAAATGACATTACATTTCAGGCACTTTTCACTTATCTGAACTACATGTTTTCAATTTACAATATACATGTATATAACTCAAACATTTGTTAGGATACTACTATGGTTTCTATGCTAATTTCTATATTATATACAAGTATATAACTCAAAAGTCAAAAGAATTGCTCACATGGCCCCTTAGTTAGGATACTACTATGGTTTCTATGTTAATTTCTATATTATAGTTTAATTCATGCATCTCTTCTTTTTCTGATGTTTGATTATATGGTTGATGATGGCAAGTTGACAACATGTGAAGCATCAAGCGTGGAAGGAATTGAGATAACAAAATTCATGGATTACTTAGTGCTATTTTTATGGTAAAATTTTTATGAGAAAGAACATTTTGACTTCTCTTATAAATATTTGGAATATGTTTGACACCAACTTTTGGAATATGTTTTGTATTGAATTTACAACTGAAATTATGAAGTTATGATATTATGATTTCTAAATTTTGTATTTAAAATTTTAATTTATATGATGAATAAATAATTATTTTATTATGCATATTTAATTAGAAGTATTTTTTACAGACAATTTGTGCGACAAAAGTCTTTTTATATTGTGGCAAAAACTAAGTTGTCACTAAAAGTATTACGGATATGTAATTAGGAATAATTCTTAGCGACACAAAATTTGTGCCACTAAAAGCCCAAAACTTTGTAGCTGCGTATTAAAAG